>NC_141147.1:133740952-134052202 GCF_053477565.2 Lygodium microphyllum
TGGTATAGTCAAGCACTAACAACGGATGTGATGAAGAGCTTGATCTAGGCGGTTTCTCGATAGAAATCTAGTGACTAGTCACCAATTATGATCTACACTGAACAGACCACCATGGTAGGATGTCCAAGGATATCATAGAGGACCTTGAAGAGGAGAGGAGACTAGCGTAGGAAGCTTTGCAGGGCATAATGGCCTAGAATCATGAACAACAAGCTAGAAGCTTGCGACAAAACATAAAAATGCGTGAGATTCAGTGAGTGCTAGCCCTAGCAAGCAGAAATAGGACATGCCTTGATGCAGAGAGGGAAAGAGCACTGGAAGGTGATCTCACGTTGAGTGAGCTTCTTACGAAGCAACTACTAGATAATTCGTCAGCAGGGCAGAGTGCCGCTGCAATGGCAATCTCGTTGCTTGCATGTTTAGGAGTTAACGAGGGCATTAAGAGACAATTAAGAATCCCTATCATGGCTAAGCAACTAGACAAGTATAAACCAAATGATGACCCATATAACTTCATAGAGAAGTTCGAGAAAGTCTGCGAGGCCAATGGCCTCACCGATCTTACTTAGCACTTGCAAGCTTTTGGTCTATGCCTAGGAGATACGGGTAGGACATTGTACATGAGTTTGGACACTATTGAGCAAACTGGATTCATCAACCTCAAGAGTCTCTTCATGAAGAGATTCTTTGAGCCTAAGTACTCCGATAACCTTCTAGTGCAGCTGATGAATGTCAAGCAGAAAGACAAAGAGGACATCAGGGACTACATCACCCACGTGCAGAGTCTCTTCAAAAGAATCACGATTGGTGAGCAACCCACTGAAAGAGCATTCTCCACAGTCTTCATCAATGGGATACGAAGTGAGGAACTCTATAAGGCCTTGGCAAGAAATTCAAGCTTGCACCGAGATGGGCTAGCTAGGGTCTTTGATGAGGCGATTAGAGTGGATGAGTAGCTCAAAGAGAGAAGCTCCAAGTGCTCAACATGGGAGGATACTAACGCTAAAAAATCATGGAGAGTTTCAACATCAAGCAAAAAATCAGACCCAAGCTCTTAGGATCAAGGAAAGGGTACACAGGAGCTAGTAGAGATGAAGACAGAGCTAGCCAAATTACAAGAAATGATGAGACAACCAACACGCCCTTATGTCCAATGCCTGTATTGTGAAAAAAAACATCTACCAGCTAAGTGTAAGGACTCGAGGTCCCGACCTTGTGCCAATTGTGGTAGGTTCGGCCACGATACCCTGCATTGTAGGCTACTGAGGAGACTCTCGTACTCACAACCATACAGACACCCTCACTACCTAGCGAATAGGCAACAAAACTTTTTCAAAAGAGAAGCCCCATTGGCTCTCCCAGCACCAAAGGATGCCAAACTAACCATTTCTAGGATGGAGATAAACCCCATAGGCATACGTAGACCACCTGGACCCTACATAACCCATCGATCGAGTGACACTCTAGTCCACTACGTGGAGGAGCCGAATGACAAAGAGCCTTATGTACACCCTTATGTGTCGTATGATGAGGAGAGCAATGCAATCCTTATGGATTACTGACTTGTATAGATGATGGCATTAGGAAGGGGTAGATGCAAAGGCCTAGGAGAGGGCAGACCTAAGAACTAATTTTTTGTTGGAATTATGGTCACCCTAGATACATCTCCTCACACTGCCCTGAATGGGAGCAAGTTAATCGGGAAAAGACCAATCTTAGATGCTGAGAGTGTGGCATCACTCACCTATTTATTGAATGCCCTAGATGAAGGCCACCCTCTAGTGTGACGAATGAGCTATCTGTACCATTGGGGCTATTTGGAGTTTAGACATTTAACAGAGAGGACACACCCATCCCATTGCATGTCATGACCTGCGCACATACAAAGCAAGTCGGTATATCACTCCTTGGACCCGGTAAATTAGATGTAGCCTCAATCGGAAAGAAGAGTCATAGGCGAAGGAGAAAGAATGCTGATGCAAAGGTCACACTAGAAATTGAGAGTGCCATGATGCTACCTACCAGAGAAAAGGTGACAGACATAGAAGCAGAAATGTCAACTCCAAAGACAACCGAGAAGGGGAGTACCCCAACCCGAAGTGCCAACTTGAGGCCTTAAAAAAGGTCAAGGAGTGGGGGAAAGAAGCCCAAGAGCACTTGAAGGATGCTGAGCCCATATTGGAAGATGAGATCGATGATCTCTCAAGTGTAAGAACACTAGTCTTGCCTCCATGACTAAAGTGGAGGGACGCGGTTGTGCCACAAGCAGTGCCACTTAAACAAAGCCTACATGTTTCATGCCAGCAAACCAGTCGGGGCCATTGGCCAAGAAATGCAGAGTTAGGAGAGAGGCAAGCAACTAATGACCTCATCAGCACGCTAGTGACCACCCCAGTTGACCATAAGACTAGGAGATTTGCTTAGGCAGCATCTGACATTATGGCAAGAGTTGAAGCTGTGGGAAGAAGGACCAATGGAGCAAGGGGCAATAGATCTACACAATCATGACACAGTAACTCAGATACCTAGCATGACGCTGCACTCGGTGCCCAAGTCCTTGCACGTCAATGCTTTTTGAAAAGGCACTGAAATGCATATTGCCTTACCGGTTCTAGCTCTAGGAGATACCACGAGAAAGGGAATTGTGGATACGGAAGCAAGAGTTAGTGTGCTGAGCCATGCATTTCTCTAAGACTAGGGTAATTGGCTTGTTGAGAATGCCAGGTTCAATGTTACCCTAGCCAATGGAATGAAAGTCCGGCCATTTGGAGTATTAAAGAATTGGCCACTAAAGATCACAGGAATCAAATTCTCTGTTGATTTTATAGTCATGAAGGAAGTGGACTATGACATCATGTTAGGCCGGCCCTAGATGTGTGCAATGCACGGGTCATAGAAGACTGGGGTAATGGTCTAATCTTCTTAGGCAATTGAACAGAGGCAATAAAAGTAGAGATGGATACATGGAAGACCACACTAGTTGACTTGGATGCCATCTCTACCATGCTTAAGGGTGATGCACAAATCAAAAAATCTTATGGGCCCTTGACCAAATATATCCCATGTCCCAAAGATGAGCTAGATTGGATGCATGCACTTGCCATAATCAATCTTCCATTCTCAGACTAGTGAGGACTACGAGCAAGCGACTAGGATAGTTGATAAGCCCAAAAACGCACCCTCAATGCCAATCTGCATGATGGCCAAAAGCTCAAACATACGATCCAACCCCATCGAACTCTGCGTCCCAAGTAATAAGCAAGAATTATTGGAGATATTAGAATATTTAACAAGAAGATAGTTAGCAATCTAGTTGCTAACCTTAAACCTCTCCAAGATCTCTTGGATGAACCTAAGTGGCGATGGACCAAAGTGCACGACTTAAACTTGACATACAATTGGGCCTTAGTCACCAACGAGAAAGAAAGGCCCTATCAAGACCTAGGAGATTACGAGTAGTTAGAGGAGGATGGTTCTAGCGAAGAATATAAGGATTGATGTTCCTTCAGTGATGGAAGTGAAGGAGAGATGGACACGGTAGAATATGACATTGAGGGAAGGGTGATAGAGCAAATTCAAGCTGACTCCAACCCACGTAGATAGAATATCTTTAGAATTGAGAGAGGAGTCATACGCAAGGATTGCGATCAGGCCTAGCTGGAGCACATAGGAGCAATTAACTATGAACAAGAAGGCATTGGCTAGCCAAGCGCTTTGCCAGTGCTTAGGACAGAGTCATCGTTCCGAACTGTGACCACTAGGCGAGACTCCCTCTTCTAGCAAAGATGGAGAGTTTGATTTTGAGTCGGGAGGTAAGTTCAGATAGTGATCCTAAGGTGCCACAACCACCTAAGACCAGATCACCAAACGGAACATGTAGCCTAGGGATATGCAGATTGAAGAGCAACATAAGCAGCCTAGGGATACATAGGTTGAAGAGCAAAGGAAGCTGCAAGATCTATAAGGCAATTGAATGAGTTTAAGAAAGGTGATAGGGTAGCGATCTTACTAGGAGCCAAACGACAAGGGCAAGCAAGTGAACCAATAGAAGGACCTGCCACCACAGTCAAGGAGGTTAATCTAGCTAAGGAAGGGGAGACATCCCGACCTGTCTTTATTGCCGATGATTTGATTGAGGAAGAAGAGGCAAGTCTCATTGCTCTCTTGCGAGAGTACATGGACGCATTTGCTTGGTCCCTTGGTGAGCTGAAAGGGGTAGATTTGAGTGTTGTGGCTCATAATATCCCCATGATCCTCGATGCAGTGCTGGTTAGCAGCAACCGTACCCTATGAATCCCAAGCATGCTCACGCTATCAATAAAGAAATTTACAAGCTGCTAAGGGCAAGATTCATTTACGAGATTGAGCATATAGACTGGGCTTCACCCATAGTGATCGTATTGACGAAGAATGGAAAAATTAGAGTGTGCGTCAACTACAAGAAGGTAAATGCTACTACTAAGAGGGATAATTATCCATTACCATACACCAAACACATGCTCAAGAGAGTAGCGAGAAAACAAGCCTACAATTTTTCAAATGGATTCTTAAGATACAATCAGGTGCAAGTGCACCCTGAGGATAAGGCACAAGACCACCTTTGCCACCATTGGGCTGTCTTCGCCTATATAGTCATGCCTTTCGGGTTGACTAACGCACATGCTACTTTTTAGAGTCTCATGTGCGTAATATTCAAGGACATGCTTAGGAAAGAGTTAGAGGCCTTCGTTGATGACTTATGTGTTAAATCCAACTGGAAGGAACACTTAGACAAACTTCTAGCAGTCTTTGAACAATGCAGACTATATCATCTCTCATTGAACCCCTTAAAGTGCCAGTTTTGGGTAAAACATGGATGCATCCTAGGGCATGTGGTGTCCAAGAATGGCATCACCACTGACTTCTCAAAGGTCAGGATTATTGTCAATCTTCCACCCCCAACTGATTACAAGGGAGTTTAGTGCTTCCTCAGCTATACATGGTACTATTGATGGTTTGTGCTAAACTATACATTGATTGCTAGACCCCTGTACAAGTTGTTGATAATATTCATATGGACTCAGGAATGCGAGCATGCATATGAGGAATTGAAAAAGTCTCTAACCAACTGCACCAATCTTAAGGGCCTCGGATTAGAGTGTAACCTTTTATATTCATATTAACGCTTTGAAATTTGCAATTAGAGCTGTTTGTGCCAACCTGGTGACCACAATCTAGACTATCCAATGAGTTTTGCTAGCAAGAAACTCAGGAATACATAAATGAAATACTCCACGAGGACCAAACGAGAGGGGTTAGCCACAATATTTGTTGTAGAGAAATTTTGGCATTATCTTTTGGTTACGCCCTTTATTTTCTTCGTGTGACCATTAAGCCTTGCTGTATCTGTTGAAAAAACCTTGTGCTATAGGACACATAGATTGATGGTTACTTCTGCTTCTTGATTTTGACTTCTCTGTTGTCGTACGCAAGGGGAGGCAACACTATATGGCCGATCATATGTCTCGCATACCCATTGGAGAAGCTGCTAGACAGGGCGTTGGTGGAGACAAATTACCCGAATGTGATAAAGTGTAAGTTACCTTAGTTTAGGGTAGGCTAGGGTTAAGTATAAAAGGTGGAGATGTAACATGTGAATGATATTTTTTGCCATTTTCAAGCAATACATGCTTTGAGGTTCCTTCCTCCCACCAACTAAGAGGGTGCATGCTCTTAGCCACCAAGATATGGGGTGCATACCATGTCGCACCTTGACATGAGGTGAGTATTCATGTTGCAGCATTCATCTATGATTCTCAGCCTTCCATGGCAATATAATTTCATGTCTAGTTACCTTGGCTATGGCTTCCTTGCAAACATGGTGTATCTCTTGAATTTCTTTGCAAGTATGGTGTATTTCATGAATTTCTAGTTATTTTGCTTGGTGTGAGAATTAGCTATTTTACATTGGTATCAGAGCAAGACTTGATCCATGTGGCAAGTCATTTTCATGGTGGATCTAGTCATAGCATGGTTACAGGGTAACTGGGAGCCAAAAATTTAGTCACAGGGGTCTACACAGTTCAAATCGTGACTAGTGGAAGTCTTCTACAGCAAGTTGGGACCAAATTGGTGGATCTTAAAGAAGGAAGGATGGAGAAATGGCAGGTTCAAGGCCATTTTAGTAGCTTGTGGTCCATTTGAGGGTTATTTTGGGGGTTCTTGACTCTACTTGTAGTCTAACCATGGATTAGTGGGGCTAAACCCTAGATTACTTTTTGGAACGAGCTTCTTTTCTCTTTCTCAAGCTTTCTTCTTCAAGCTACCATGGAGAAAATTACTCTTCTCTTTCTCTCCCATTGTTTCTATCATCTATGCAACCTATTTAGGAACAAATTAGGCATCCTAAGCTTGACATTAAGCACATATATGCCTTGATTTGGTGAAGTATGCATCACATTAAGGAAGAAGTAAGCTGGCAGCATTTTGCACCATTTTTATGGCACTTGAAACTACTATGTGATCAAAATGTATAGAGATTGGAGGCTACAAGCTCTTCTACAAGGTCATTTGGATCACAAAGGTGATGTACAAGGCATCAATGGCATTCTTCTTCCTCTTCTATTCAAGATTGAAGCTCTCTTCAACTCTAGCCGTAATTGAAAATGCACAACATGAAGAATCCTTCAATTTCTTGAAGATTTGGCCTCTTCTTGATTTCTTTTAGATTCATAATAGCAAGGCCAAGCATCTACATCAAGTATTGGACCAACATTGAAGATTTCTTATTAGATTGGAGCATTCTCATCTCTTGATTTGGGGAAAAATAGGGCAGCCACTTGATTCTTCAAAAATTTTAGTCTTTTGAAGTTTGGAATCATGGGGCTTTTGGTTCTTAATGCCTCCTAAGGCTTCTATGCATTGGATTTTGTCAAGATTTGATGGTCTTGCTTCAACATTGCAAGAGTAGGGCTTGTTCTTGGCATTGCAAGTCCACATTTGGAGCTACAAGGATCACTTCCATCAAGCTTATGGATATTGGAGCTTTCTTGAAGGAGAAATTGGAGTCTATGAGCCACATATTCATCATGGGAATCGCAATTTGAAGGTATTCTTGGCTACATCAAGTGGGAGATCAAGAATTTCAAGTCTCATATGGTTATTGGAGATTCCATAATCATCTTCTTCAATAATGAAAGAGGTATTTCTAAATTTTGCTCTTAATCCCTTTAATATCCAATTGCTTAAGCCATCCATTTGTTAAAAAGGGAGAATTAAGAGTAATCCAATTTTGGAATTGCCAAAACTGAATGCATATAGACCCAACTTAGGGCTAAATGATGTTATGCTAAATTCTCTTCATCCTGCTCAATAAAATCAGTAGCTAATTGTTGCTAATCTCTTCCATTTGTTGGAAATTTTATGCCTAATCCTAACATTGGTTGCTTGATGTGATTGATTGCAATTTGGCTGATAGTAAAATCAAGTGGTAAGTGGAATACATTGTATGCAGTGAGTCATTGCAAGAAAGGGAAATAACTATCCCTATCCTTTTCCATTTCATCAATTTCCTACTTCCACTTGCATATCATTAAAGGGATGAAAGAGTTCTTTTTAGCCAATTGCATATCATCACTGTTTTCTTAGCTTTAGCATGTACCTTGCCATGTCTATGCTCGTGAGGAAAAGTGGATGCTAGGTGAGTTGGGAAGTCAATAGAGAGGTGACCCTCCCTTCCCGATTATGACCTTGATGGGGTGCATAACTCGGCGCGGGGGAAACTTTGCCCACCTCCCATAGTCTCGAAGCCCACACAAATTTTAAGTTTAGGTGTAAGTGCAGGCGCATTCTTTTGAGCCAAGAATTGATATTGGTATTTCAGTAAGATCAGAGATTCACAGGGCTACAGACATTCAACACAATAAGAGAGCAACCCTCTTGATTACTACAATTGGTAGGATAACTACAAGTCTTTCCAACAGGTACCAATCAGTTGCATGTGTTCCTTGGATACTTACAGGTGCCTATAGCCTATCACATGTCTATTAGGTATTTTGGGGGTCTACAAGTACTATAAGACCCATTTCAGGATGAAACAGGGCATTCACAATGTGTTTACAAGAGGGTGTAGGAATTCACAAGACAGGTTCACAGTTTCTATTACAGAAATTTCTGTCTTGATCTGATTTGGGAGCTTGATAGCTTGATTTGAAGAGGGATGCCAAGCTTTGATTTGAATAAAAAATTTCAGTAATCGAACATCAGGAGCAAAAGTTATAGTAGTTTTTCTGACAGGGGCGTCTAGTGGGATTGGACCTAGACATGCTGACAGGGGTGCACTGTTTGAGTTCATTTCACACATTTACCCTATTGCAAGCTGAGATCTTGATAAATCTATACTCCCTACTATATAACCTTCATTTTGATCAAGAAACCATTGTGATTGGTGCAATACTAAGCAAGATATTGACAGTCACTATAGTCATCTTTGACAACACCTATTGATAATGGCCAAAAACAAAAGGAAAGATCAAGTCATGGAGACCATTCAAGAAGACATTAGAGAGTATGTCAATGATCAAAACAACACTAATGAAGCCCTCAATTATGACCTACAAGATGATGATGTAAGTGTTGGTAATGCTCATAGTGCACGAGTGGGTAATGATGGAAATCCCTTGTCTCACGAACCTTTTGAAGACTCTATGCTTTCAAGAGAGATGGATATGCTGAACATTGGGATGCATAATACTTATGAGCAACTATCCAAACCCTTGGGAAAGGTTGAGAACACATCCAACAAAGTGAATGAATGACGTCAGCTAGTCAAACTTATGAAGAGTGGATTTGAAGATGTAGTAGCAGCTATCAAGGACTTGAAGACTCAAACCACATCTTTTACACCAAATGTACCCACTTCTCATATTGAAAATACTTCAACCCAACCCTCCAATATGAAAGAAAAGGGGATTGATCAGCCTATAATGTCAACTTTTGAGAGAGAAGCGCCATCAACATTGAGGAGTGCTCAACATTATCAGCCACCAATGTCATCAAAGCATCATGCCCATCCTCAATTCAATTCAAGACGTGAGGCTACTTATGAAGAAGAGGATGACCTAAGAGAAGAAGAGAATGAAGAGTTTCATGGATGTGACCCCTTTTTCAAATCTTTTCCCTCTCAATCTACCATCAAGCAAAAAGAATCGGACTTTCATGATAAGAGTGGAAGATTTGATGAAAGAAGGCCATTTCATGATATCACCAACAAAGACAATTCATTTCATGGTCAGGCCACTAATGGGCAACATCATTTTTTTGGATTGGGACAATCGAATCATGGTGGTAATACTTCTAGGCCAAACTCTTTTCGAAGAGATTCAATGTATAGAGATTCTTGGAGACAATAATCTTTTGGATAACACTCCAACAATTTTCAGCTAACCTATAATGAAAGGGAGTACAAAGAAAAGATTACCATTTCCAACTTCAAGGGGGATAATGCATCTCCAACGGAGTGGAAAAAATGGGTAAACAAATTAGAGATGTACTTCACACTTTTCCCTTGCCATGATGAAGCCAAGATCTATTTTGTAGCACTCCATCTTGAAGGCTATGCGCATACATGGTGGAGATATATGCAAAGAGTTGGCCACAATTTTGCTTCTTGGGAGGATTTTAAGAAGGCAATGTTGGAGGTGTTTGTCTCTCCAATGGAGAAAGAAAGATTGCAAAGAAGATGGTATGGTCTTCAACAAAGGGGCTTGTTTGTTTGCGATTACTCTAATATATTCCTTAATCTTTCTATGTACATTGAAGGGATTGATGATTTGGCCAAGTTAAACAAATACATATTTGGTCTAGATTCAGCCCTCTCTTTGGAAGTAGGTGCAATGCAACCCAAGACAATTCATGAAGCCATTTTATATGTTGAAAGGTATGGGAAGAAATATAGAAGAGACTTAATGGGGGTTTAGCAAAAAATTGAAGGGTATTCATTACCTAATCAACCTTCAAGGGTTGGAGCTCATTTCAGCCAGCTAAGGGATGTTTATAGACAAGAAGGCAAGGGAACCTATAACAATAATTACAGCAAGTTGCCTACATATCCAACGATCTATGGATCAAAACCAAGTGGAGGAAATGGTTATAGGCCAATGGTTGAAGCAAAACAAAGCTTTGCAAGGGTTGAAAATGCACAAAAGGGATCTCAAAATGGACCAGTTGTAAGGGAGAAGACACCCTTAGACTTAAGGGGCTGATCAATGGAAGAATGGTTCACCTTTTGATTGATACGTGAAGCACCCATAGCTTCATTAATACCAAATCTTTGCATGGGGTGAGATTGCTTCCTCAAAAAATGCAAGTGCCATTGAAGATCCAAGTGGCTAATGGAGCTTATGAGTCAAGTAATGAAGTATGCCTACACACTCCTATCACTCTATCTCCTTCATGTACTTTGAAAGTGGACTTGATCACTTTAGAAATGGAACCCATAGATATTGTCATTGGATGCGATTGGTTGAAAACCATTGGAAATTTTTCTTTGGACTTGGAAAACATGCTGATGGAGTTCAAATGGAATGGACAACATACAATACTGAAGGGCATTGGTCAAAAGCAAATGGAACTCATCTCTATGAAGAAGATGCATAAAGAAATCAATGCGTGGTCATGCATATTCACTCTTTTGCTTGCGAAAGTGGATGAATATTAGCCACCAAATCAGCCATCATCTTCTTCAAAGAAAAAGGATCCAAGAATAGAAGAGCTATTGGAGGAATACAAAGATTTATTTCAGCAACCATCATCTTTACCTCCAAAGAGAGAGGTAGATCACCCTATTGACTTGCTGCCCAACACAAAACCCATCGACAAACCTCCCTATCGCTTGTCAAAGTTTGAAAGGGAAGAGGTGGAAAGACAAGTTAAAGATTTGCTGCAAAAGGGTTTAATTCAGCCAAGTCAATCTCCGTTTGCCTCTCCTATGCTCTTGGTAAAGAAGAAAGATGGATCTTTTCGCATGTGCATTGATTATAGGAAGCCTAACAAGTCCAGGGTGAAGAATAGATACCTGATTCCTTGCATTGATGACCTCTTGAAAGAGCTCAAAGATACAAAGGTCTTCACCAAGATTGATCTTCATTCGGGCTATCATCAAATTTGAATGAAGGGGATGAGTATAAAATAGTCTTTAGGACTGAAAGAGGGTTATACCACTTCTTGGTCATGCCATTTGGGCTTTCAAATGCGCCCGCTACTTTTCAAGCACTCATGAATAAGATATTGCAGCCTTACTTGTTCAAAATAGTCCTTGTATTCTTTGATGATATCCTCATTTATAGCAAATCCAAGGATGAGCATTTGATGCATGTGCGAGAGGTCTTTGACACATGAAGAAGACACACACTCTTTGCCAAAATGTCAAAGTGTTCTTTCATGGAAGATGAAGTGGAATACTTGGGTCACATTGTGGGAGAGCAAGGCATTTGTGTGGATCCTAACAAGGTGAAATGTGTTAAAGAGTGGTCTACTCCTATGAATTCTACTTCCTTGAGGGGTTTCCTTGGATTTTCTTCATTCTATAGGAGGTTTATAAAAAATTATGCTCATGTGGCCGCTCCTTTGACTAATAGGCTGAAGAAAGAAGCTTTCTTTTGGGACTCCATAGCTGACAAGAGCTTCAATGAGTTGAAATCTCTCTTAGTTTCAGCACCTATTCTTGTATGCCTAGATTTCTCTAAGGAATTCATTATATGTACGGATGCTAGTGGAAGAGGAGTTGGGGCTATTTTATATCAAAACCATGGAGTTATAGCCTATGAAAGTCGCAAGCTTGATGACAAGGAGTGTCAATTACATGTCTATGAACAAGAGATGTTGGCAATTTTGCATGCTATCAAAAAGTGGTATCACTCTTTATATGGTAGCTATTTCAAGGTGAAGAGCGATCATCGTGTGCTGAAATACTTCCTTTCCCAACCAAAAAATTTCCCTAAAAAAAGGAGGTGGCTAGCTACTCTTCAAAGCTATGATTTTGAAATATCCTACATGGCTGGAAAAGAAAATGTTGTGGCGGATGCTTTATCACAGATGTGGGCATGTTATATCTCTTTAATTTCAATTGTACATAAGGATTGGATTCATGACATCCAAGAAGAATATTTGCTTGATGAGCAAGCATCAAAGATGATGAAGGAATTTTAGCAAGGTAAAGGAGAAGGGTATCCTAATTTCAATTGGCACAATGGTCTTTTATGGTATCATGGTAGAGTCTACTTGACACCACAATCCTCTTTCAAAGAACATATTTTGCATGAGATGCATTATTCACTTTTAATAGGCCATCATGGGCTGTTCAAAACATTTGACAACGTCCATAAGAGTTTCTATTGCAAGGGCATTTGGCAGGATGTCAAGGATTATGTGATGGGTCTTCCGTGTCAACAAAATAAAGACTCATCTATTTTACCTGACGGCTTACTTCAGCCACTCCCTATTCCTTGAGGCAAGTTGATTGATATCTCTATGGATTTTATTGTGGGATTGCCTACAACTAAGCATGGGTGGAATAACATTTATGTGGTAGTTGATTGGTTGACCAAATCAGCCCATTTCATCCCTACTAAGACGCAATTTACAACAAAGAAAGTGGCTCAACAATTCATGGAATGTATTTTCAAGCTTCATGGTATGCCAATGAAGATTATGTCCCATTGCAGCACTAAGTTTATGGGCACCTTTTGGAGGAGTTTGTTCTCTTCAATGGGGACTCTTTTGACTCCTAGTACCGTATATCACCACAAATAGATGGGCAAACTGAAAGAGTTAACAAATGGCTAGAAGTTTATTTGAGGCACTTTTGCCATGAGACACAAAATGCATGGGACCAATGGCCCCATCTTGCGGAGTTTTGTTACAAAAATACTTACCATATGAGCATTGAAATGTCTCCTTTTGAAGCTTTATATGGCTACAAAGTACAAGTATCCTCCACATTGTTTCATGAAGATGTAAATCCACAAGCCCGTGAGGAGTTAGAAAAGATGGAGGCTCTTATGAAGCAATGCAAGGACAACATTCATAAAGCTCAAGAGATAATGAAGGTATATGTAGATGAGAGAAGAAGAAATGTGGAGTTTGAGGAAGATGAATGGGTATTTTTGAAGGTTCCCAAGTCACGTTATGCTTCTCTTAAAGGAGGACAAAACAAACTTGCTCATAGGTCTTATGGTCCTCACCGTATTGTCAAGTGAGTCAGGGATCTTTCTTATAAACTAAACTTTCCTTCAAACACAAGAATCCATAATGTCTTTCATGTGTCTTAGCTTAAAAAGTATGTGGGTCCTCAAATTCAAGTTCTTGAAGAACTACCTCCCTTGGATGATGATGGTTTGATCATCTATGAGCCCAAGTAGATTATTGGCAAGTAGGAGAAGGTTCTAAGGAACCGTATTCTTATGGAATACCTTGTCAAATGGAAGGGTTTGTCGAAAAGTCTTCATGGCAACAAGCATCATATTTGGAACAATTTTCATGGCTTAAGCAAGAGGACAATTCATAAACAGGGCAATAAATAGCTTGTTGCATTAAATTTCTCTATGAGAAAGTAAATTGTCTTATCATCATCAAAATTTGATTTTGAAGGCATGGCTGGATACTACATGTTGTCCTCTACATTTCTATATGTTGCACATGGAAATCGACCACTTCTAGCTCAAGATATGGCCAATTTTGTAAGATAGCGTGTTTTGGACAGTTTACAACAGTCTGTTCCATTTATATGGTCCTTTTTCATTAACTTCTTTGATCTGCATCAACATGGAGCTTTATTTCAGCATGATTCCAAATGCCTCAAGCTATCCTTGTAATTTGTTTCCAATTCAGCTTTGAGAACAAAGCTCTTTTAGGCTGGGATGGCTTGTAATAAAGCGTAAGTTACCTTAGTCTAGGGTAGGTTAGGGTTAAGTATAAAAGGTGGAGATGTAATATGTGAAGGATATTTTTTGCCATTTTCAAGCAATACATGCTTTGAGGTTCCTTTTCCCACAAATTAAGAGGGTGCATGCTCTTAGCCACCAATATATGGGGTGCATACCATGTTCCACCTTGACATGAGGTGAGTATTCATGTTGCAGTATTCATCTATGATTCTCAGCCTTCCATGGCAATATTTCATGCCTAGTTAGGTAGATCATCATCGTTGAGATCCTTGGGAAACTGTCCTTCAAGACTGAACCCATACTCTTCATGCAAGTCCTCTACTGTAAAGCAAAATTTTGTTTGCTGAAGATATTCTTCCATTTTTTAAACCTAAAATTGGAAAAAACAAAAAGAAATTAGAAATACCCTCTCCATACTTCTAAGAATGTACATATTTGTACTTTGTATATACAAAACAATTACTTACTGAAAGTTAACAATTTACTAGTATAATGTATTTATGGTGCTACATCTTCAAAGTGGTATCTCATAGTATCGAAATTGGTATTCTAGAGTACTAAATTTGGTACTCTTACTCTATGCATTTTACATAATCACATTTCATAGCATGCATGGTCTCATGAAATAAGAAAATAACATCTATACTAGATTGCATATGCTCTTACATGCTTAGTTGCATTCAAACAACATGCAAATTAGGAATATGCCTAATTTGGTTTTGTATAACTAGAATTTCACAACATGCAAAAGTACATACTTAAGATCAAAACATGATAATTTAAATCATTTTAACACTATTCACATGAATGCAAAGTTGCAAACTTTTGACAATCACAGCATGTGCATAATCTTCAATCAAACTAGACACCAACCTTTATCAAGATTTAACATGTGCATGCAATTTAACCAGAAAGCATCCCATATTCACTAACCAACAAGATTGATTGGAGATTGCATGCATGCTTGCATGTAAAGTAAAAGCTGGATTGATCATCCTCTCCACTTGCCTCTTGGCTTGTTGATAGACTTGGTCTCCTTGACATTGAAAACAATAGAGCTTAGAGTCAAGCTCAATTGACTTGGAGTGCTTAGTACTTGCCCTTGTGTTGGGAGTGTTTTTTTGCTGCACCTAGCTTTTGGTGATGGTGTCGAATCCTTGTTGATGCTTCGGGGGTATTTTGACATGCCCTCCTTTCTCTTTGATGTGGGCTTCGATGAGGCTCGACTAGCAGTAGCATTGCTCCTTCCTCATGGCATATCACAATAGGAAAGAATGCCTGCAACTTCGCTACTAGCCCACTACTAGCCCTACAATAGCCTCTAGTGCTCTAAGAGTAGGAATGATGTAGAAAAGCTAGAGCAAGGACAAAATAGTAGAGTTAGCAAACAAGCACGTGGAAAGCCAGATGTCTTGTGTGACACGTATGTGTGTGAATGTTGCATGAGTTCAAATTGAGGCACTCCACACATTAATGACACACACCTCTTTCACATGAGGTGGTCCCATGTTTATTCTAGCCTAAAGAATAGTAGTGCACTCTAAAGAATACTTTTATTTACATATTAAAGTTCATTTTCCCTTAATGTATTCCCTCCAAAATTCCAAAGGACTCTTGGTGTATGTGCCAATGTGGAACTCAAATTGGCCCATTTTTTGTACCACCAAACCTTGCTTTTAGCTTGGAAGTAGGAGAGTTATACATCAACATATGTTTGGAGCAAGTTTTCTCAAGGTTTGGGTGGAGGAAGCCCCAACAACTGGCCATGTTTTCAGAGCCAAAGGGAGACTACTTGTGGCATGTGCAAGACTATTCAAGGCAAAATAGATATCTCCTAAGGCCGGACATGGAATTCTAGGCCATCATGGACCATAAGGTCCCTATGCTGCCAACTCTTCCCCAAGGTGAAAAAGTTGATGGTGAAAACTATAGCATGAGAAACTTGATGCAAGCCATTCTAGAGTCCTATAATCTGGTGGATATCATGACTAAAGCCATTGACCAAAGCCATTGATTTTCCAAGGGTTAAAGAGTTTTTTACGCACCTCATTTTGAGTATGTGCAATAGGGAAATGCCTAGGCACATTGAGACAAGTTGAATGCTTGCTTTCACCCATTTATTCTCCTATCTTTACATCGACAACTATTGCTTATGTGAAACATATGATAGATGCATGACAGATTTGGCCGCACTTAGAGTAGCTCTATAATAAAATGACACCTATGAAGAGGGTATAGACCTTGAATCCAAACAAGTCTACATCAATGAGGGATCACATAAACAATTCTTGCAATTCTAGATAGAGATTCTCAACATTAGAAAGGTGATATCCTCACAAGACATGGCAGTCACACTTTTGGCATAGTTATCATCTCACTAAAGAATCAGCAAGAAAACGTTTTGGCCTCCATCTCTCTTCTTGTGTTCTTGAGTGAGCTTCCTCTTCTATATACAGTGTGTGTTTGGCACAGCAGCTCAAGCAAATCCCCTCATCACACGATTCTTGATAGATTCTTCTTCTTTCCACAAGGGGAGGGGGTAAGGTGGAAATAAGAATAAAACTCAAAAGCAAATGGAAACAAATCAAAACCAGTTCATGATTAAGAAAAAGGGTCATAAAATTTGGGATGTATGGATTGCTTGAGGGAGAAGTTTAATCCTATAGTTAAACATTTCAATTCCGCAACATATGATCTTTGTCCTCTGCAAATAATTGTTTTGAAAAGCACTAATGGTGAACATGGCTTCATGATAGGTACCTAGCATGGTAGGCCAAGAGAAAGCCAAAAAGTTGTTGTTTTCAGAAGAAGAGCAGACAAAATATGGCATTGGTGTGGAAACGAGGGCCTTTAACCAGCTCAAGTTCAGCTCAAGTCCAAGCACATCTTGAACTTGGAGGATATTGCCATGGAGGAATAAGCAGTGAAGTAGATTGTCAAACAATGCCATTTGCAAAGGTACATGGAAGCAATCGGCCAAGCCATCAACTATAAGAAGTGTGCGGAATTTCTCTGGACCTTTGGTAAAAACCACAACACAAGTTGTTGTTTTCGGAAGAAGAGCAAGCAAAATATGGCCTTGGTGTGGAAACGAGGGCCTTTAACCAGCTCAAGTTCAGCTCAAGTCTAGGCACGTCTTTAACCTAGAGGATGCCAAGCACGCCTTGAACCTAGAGGATGTTGCCATGGAGGAATAAGTAGTGAAGTAGATTGTCAAACAATGCAGTTTGCAAAAGTACATGGAAGCAATTGGCCAAGCCATCAACTATAAGAAGTGTGTGGAATTTCTCCAGACCTTTAGTAAAAACCGCAACACTGTGACAGTGCGGGAGAGAGAACAAACCTGCCAGGTCTAGATCGAGTTAACTATAGAGTTGGTGGAGAAAGCATTGTGCCTACCTAATAAGGTGGAAAGGTGGACGAAGAGAGATGTGTATGCCATGTTAGAGATGGATAAGGTAGTGGTCCATACAAATGATGGCATCAACTTGGTAGACATCCTTGACCTTGAACTTCAGCTCTAGGCTAAGATGATGCACGCACTGTTCTCCAGTCATAGGTACAACTCAATAATGAGCCGAATCAACATGCCTATGCTAGAGAGCATTGTAGCAAGATCCCTTGACGAAGTGAACCTAAATGTCTTTGTGCGAAAGACCATTGAGTCCTTAGCAAAAGCACTGGCAATAGGAGGGAGACTAGTAGGAGGAGAGTCCCCTACTACCAAAGCAAAAAGAAAAGTGTTGTCCTCAAAGGCCTCTACCATTGGATTTGGTGGGGTCCTGACATCCATAATAAGGGAAGCATTAGGAGAAGGACGGGGGGAAGAAGGAGTCAGAGAAACACTAGAGAGGTCACCTCCTCACACCACAAACAATAGCCACACTCCAGTGAAAGGACGGTGAGTGAGGATGAGGAAGAAGAACAAGAAATACAAACTAGTCAACGGAAACCCAAAAAACCAAAGAAGAAGGATTCATAAGAGAAGGCCGAGGAGGAAAGTAGGAAAAAAGAAAAAGTAGACTTACAAAAAGCTAAAAGAGAGTCTAAGAAGGAAGAGGAAGAGAGGAAGAAGAGAGAAACAAAGTCAGAGGGAGTGGAGGAAGAATCAAGAGAATTTGAGGAGGAGAGGAAAAGAAAGGTAGTGGAAGAAGAGGAGGAGTTGAAAAGGAAGACGAAGACATGGCTTTGGCAACACGCCTATCTATAGATCAGCTATGCATGTAGGATGAGTTGGGTGCCATGAGCCCGTCTAGAGAGGAGGATCCAAGCTCAAGCACACAAGCATTGGAAATCGCACCAACCGTAGTGAAGGACAGCAAGGGCAAGGCCTCAATTGATCCCACTCCTACCCTCATAGTACTTGCTACTACCACAATCATATCTGCACCAAGCTCCACGGCCAAAGTGGATGCTACTAACCTCATGGCCTAGGTATAGTACTTTGTTAATAAGCAAATAGCCCAAGGAATGGGAGAGCGTACCCCCATAGTAGGAACTAAATGACTGGGGCAAACAAAGTCTAGGTAAGACCTTAAGAAGCAGAAGAGGGAACCTCCACAACCTATGGGCCCATGATAGATTTGTCAAATACAGATTATGATGAATATGTCAATGAGCTCCTCTTGCAACTAGAGAAGGCAAAGGAAGATAAGAGGATGGCCATGCTTGAACTAGGGGCTGAAAAGGAGTCCATGGTTGCATCACAATTAGAGAAAACTCGTCAAGTAGCCATGCGCCAAAAGGAGATAAGTGAGCTGAAGGAGCAACTACGAGCCAAGGACGCGAAGCAAAAACCTAGTGGTAGGCAAGGTTGGATGAAGAGACTCAAGCCCTAGTTAGCTTGCAATGACATAATGACAAGCTCATAAGGCTCTGTGAAGATATTCAAGGGGAGATGGAAAAGGTCCATAAAGCCATAGAAGAGTTAGAGGAAAGGAGGGAAGAAAGTGCATGTAGATACCGAGAGGAGATTGAGAAATGGAAGCAAGAGGCAACCTCGGAGTAAGAGGAGCAATATAGGCTAAAAAGAGAGATCAAAGATCAAGAGCAGAGGTTGATGACACTGGCCCAAAGGCAAGAAGAAAGCCTTGAGGAAATGGAGAAGAGAGTAGAGGACTAGGCAAACCAAAATGAGAGAAAAGTCAAAGCTTTGGCATGCCGTCTAGCTTAGGTGGAAAAGGACAAAGTGATAGCCGTCGAGAGTAGAGCAAAGGCTATCCAAGTGAGTTTCGAAGCCCATTAGCATGCCTTATTGAGCACACTGTTGGATGTCACTCAAACGGAGGAAGGGGAGGCCATTGAATCCATAAAGGAGAAGCTAGGGATTGCATGCAGGGCTCTGCGAGCAGGCCTGCAGATGCTAGCACAACCCATGGGTGTCAGCCTTGGCCTTGAAGAGCAACAAAATAATCTATTGCAAGTAATCTTGACCCCACAAGAAGTTGATGCACTGGGGTTCTCTTAGAGGGCACAAGAGGCGTGGGCCATCATGGAGAAGAGGTTAGCACACACTTTGACATGGGACCTCACGAAGAAGAACTTGTCCCATAGCCTCCTTCCCCACACCCAAAAGAAAAGCAGCAGTAGGTAGACACCTCTATTGAAAGAAAAGTAGAGCTTAAAAGGAAGAGCCAATGAATGGCGGAGCAAGCAAAGTGCAGATTGAATGCCAAGCCAACAGTGGTGCCAATCATGCCCATCCCACCAAGCTAGGATGACAGCACAACGAGCTTCAATGCCAAACTTGTGATGTGGGAGCAACAGGAGACCACAAGAAAGCCTTCGACCTAATTTCGGATTCTATGCCAACTTGCGCAAAGTACTGTCAGTCAAGGTGGTGGAAGAGGTCATTAATGTGGGAAGCCGATTGGGAGACAAATAGACCTCGAAGAGAGAGAAAAATCCCACCCTATGGGGAATTGAGGACACATAATTTTGGCAGGATAAAGTGTTTGAAGTGCCCAAGGCTTTGAAAGGCTACAAATGCCAACCCACATGGGGGAGGCACATTTTTAATGTGAACATGGACACTTGGATGGCTTTTTGTAACACCCTACCCTTCGAGAGAAATAATCCAAACTTCATGCCATATTAGAGAAGGGTAGTAGTGGATTTTAACCCTAGCATCCACATAGATGGTATGACTTCCCATGGATCTACAATGTTAATGCTACTAAACCCGAAGAGACCCTCGTTTTTGTGCTTGAGGACTATATGATTCGATAGTTTGCTTCATTGACAAATTCTCGTCTTGTTCCTGATCCCGCCTTCATCACTACCTGTAATTATCTTAGGTTACTTAGGATACTACTTAGACAGGATCCCGCACCATAAGAGCATCGCCTTCCACCCCTCTTTTTTGATGCTAATGGAATAGATAGCTGTGCCATGGCAAGATCAATGATGCGAGCCGCTCTACTTCCTTCATTTTGCTTAGCTCTCCTGGAGGATATATGATAGCCACTTCACATGTTGCAATCATCCATTCCTTTCCACCACCACTCTACAAGTATTCCTAAACCTTAGAGGGTACATGCATAGTTGGCAATTCCTTAGTAAATCTCGTAGGCCCCCAACTCCACCCTCTCCCAACACGGACGACGAGGATTAGCCCTCATCACGACTATGTAACTCCAAAAAAAAAAGACTAAAATGAAAAGAGAAGGAAATAAGAAAAAATAAGCTAGCTCCACATTGACCACAGTCACAACACCTAGGGGTTTTCAAGTTAGATGAGTCCGGTGGCCCGAGTTTGTCGGCTTCATCCCTAGCCCATTTTTGCTTCCCCACTCCACGCTTTGGGCACCTCAAGAGAAAGACTTCCAAACATGTCTCCTGAGCTACACCCACCGCACCTTCCTTATGCACAAGCTGGGTCCTCAAGTGTGGGACAACACCCAGGCTTGCCTGAGGGACCCAACTCCTAGTTCCACTAGCATGAGCACAATGCACCACAGAGTGAGGTAGACACGCCCCCAGATAGTGCATCTTCTTTTCTTTTCAGGTAAATATAAATGATGCAACCCACCAACTTCAGAGGCCCATCATCCACTCAATTCACTCTCGGCCTCCAAGACCAATCCTCATGAAACCCTATCATCATCAACTTCCACGACCACTGTCACGCGACATGTCATCATGTAGCTGAAACAAAGCAAAGGAAGACCACAAAAGCCCAAGTCAAAAAGTGAATAAAGAAGCTCATCTTGCTCAAGCAGGCAAAGTGTAGGAGATGGCAATCTCAGAACAAACGTGGCGGAGCTTCGAGTATCTTGGCGAGGTCCTCTCAAGGATGAAGGATGCTCTCTTAAGGAGGAAAAAAAGCACTGGGTATTCTAGCAAGGCTCTCTCAAGGATGAGGGAGAACCTCCAAAGGCTCTCGCAAGGAAAGAACGAGGTGCAATGTAATTTCTTTTATGATAAATGTCAGGTTTCCTCCTGTGCAAGTGGAAAAGTCTACATGGACATAGGTGAAGGGGTAAGGAAACTTGAAGGAAATAAGGAGGCCATGGTAATCTCACATCGTAGCACCCTTGGAAGGAGTGAGGAGGCATCCATCCAACACCATTGTCAATTTAAAAAATGGAGCCATCCATTGGCCATTCTCTAAGAAGGATCCATCCAACACGATCTTCAATTTCAAGGGATAGATCCACTCAAGGTTGGCGTCAGTGAGGGACACACCCCAAATTTATCTTCAATTTCAAGGGCCGCTCCATCCAACACCATCCCTCGCAAGGGCTTGTATACAAACTCAAAAAAGCCATCTGGCTACATCCATCCCACCTCCAATTACTACCCATTTGTGCCATGGGACTGGCACTAGGCTAAGAGGGGGAGTACTGTTAACCGCATCACAAGAAAAAGTGAAAAAGCGCAAGTCGAGACCTAAAAGAGGTGGCCTAGAAGGAAATCAAGCACAATGGAAGAAGCAGGAAGGAAAACAATCGAAAGCACAAGGGCGGCCTCAAAAGCTAAGGCAAAGGCAAAAGCACACTTTTAAATGTGAGGTGCCCCCAAATTTTTTTGTAAAAGAGCGCCAAGCTCCCTCCTATGCAAACTGTAAAGGTAGATAGGCAGTAGGAAGAAAGCTAAGAAGATAGGAGGTCAATGGGAAAAAGGGCCTAGGCCATGGTTGGCCATGTAAAAAAAGGGTGACGCCCAAAAGGGATTTAGGTTTTGTATATAAAGTTGAAAAGTGAATGATGAGCTCATTCTTTCATGTGTGGCAAAGTGGACTCATCATCTTCTCTTCTTGCTTGCTTGTGTGTGCTTGAGAGAGGGAGTGAGAGTGTGAGGGAGTGAGTGTGTGAGGGTGAGAGATCAAGGAGAAGAAGCTTTGAATCATCTCCTCTCTTCTTCTCTTCTCTTCTCTTCTCTTGTCTCATGTGTGGCTATGGAGGATGGAGCTTGAAGGTGGAGGCTTGAGGTTACTTGAGCTTGCATCACAAATCGTGAAACTACCGGTGTGCTTGAGGGAGGAGGCAACTAGTTTGGGCATTAAGGTAAGCTCACTATACCCCGGTAGGGTTGAAGGCGTGTTGGCTAGGTGAGAGACAGCCATAGGTGTTCACTTGAAATGCTTGAACAATAAGTGATCCGTAGGTCTTGGCGGTTCGTCGCCTCTACAATCATTATGGTACCATTATCATAGTAGTAATGCCATATTTTGATGATTTCAACAGTATATGTTGTGAAGAACACTCTGTCTACTAGCTTCTAGTGGGTTACTAATTGGACAAATAGAAGGTTGTCAGTGCACCAAGCATCCTATGTATCCTACTGTTGAGCATCTACAAACAGATTCTAACTCTTTTCCTTCTCATTCGTGTGAACTTCAATTGACCATGACTCTTGAAGCTTCTTCACAATCTCCCACTTGATGATGTTTGGAAACTCTTCAATGAATGATAAATCTCCCATGGATACATTCTATCTATTTTTGCAATTCAGTTTGCCCCCATGCAATTTTCCACCAAGACACATGTCTCTGTTGCTTCAATAAGGAGAGAAAATAGTCCACCACATAGAGCCTGCATCAAGATGGTAATATGTTTTTGCCATTGTGGGATGAAATTCTTGTAGAAAGTGGATTTAACTGTGAGAATTTCCAATTCTTCAATGTCTATGTAAAAGGAACTTTGCAAGCATCCATTGAATTCTTCTCCTCTTAACAATGCCATTTCCTTCATTTTCAGCCCCTTTTGATGCTTGTTGATGGTAGTTTTCCCCGGCTGTGCACCAAAAATATGGAGCCCAAGAGGAACACTAAGAAAACAAAAAATCTACTACAAGAAAATCTATATTGTATCATCAACAAGCATTTTCTTCATATTTTATGTGACCACAACAAGGAAAAGAACACCAGGAACAAAAGATCTTTACGTAGCTTCATAGAAACAAATATCCCATGGCTTTAACTTGAACAAAATTGATTATGCTCTTCATATTATTCATAGAATTCATCAAAAGATCACAAAAACACAAGAGAGTACATCACTTTGAATGGAAATAATCACATAGCATTCTTCTTCAAAGGTTCCATAGCTTTCTCTCACAATCTCTCACTCATAGATACATTGTTTTGCATAGATTTTGCTATCTTTCATTCTCACACACTCTCTCTCATATATGATCTCTCTCAATAGGACAATTGAATAATCAATAATAATCATTCATAATCTCTCTTTGGTCATGGATACCCCTCCCAAGAGCTACGTTTGATATGAAAGGTCACCAGAGCCACTGCACTGTCTCTTTGTAGCTCAACAATATCATTGTCACTTCAGTCTTTACTTGAGTCTTTAGTAGCTATTTCTTCCACTTCTTTGAGCTTTTTTGAAATTGTATTCATCTCTTTCCAAGGTTAGAAAACTTCCCTAAGCTACACATTCATCCCATAAAACACCTATAGAGGCATACATAACAAAAATAGAAAAGAGACAGAGGCTCTACAGAAGCTTAATAGAGGGTCTAATCAAACATCATTCTATCCTCTCATACACAGAAAGAAAATAGAGCAAAACAGAAGCTCAACAAACTCAATCTAAACCAATCAAACACTATCAGAATATCAATAGAACATGTCAGAACATCATATCTCCACAATAAAACATCATGAGCTTTTCAAACCTAATCAATCTTATCCAAAATACTCTCAAACACTTCCAAATCAACTAATCATCATATAAAATCCACCAAAAATCAATCATTCAGTACTCAAAAACAACCAAAATCAGCCAAAAGATCAAGTCATTTCAACCCTCAACACCCTCATTTTGACATGAGAACATCCTATGTAAGCAATATTTCTAGTTTCTTTGGAGATGAGGACATTTGGGTTCCTCTAAGGGGAAGAGGATGTAATATCTCTCTATTTTCTTTAATATGTTTCTTTGATCCTTCAGTGTGCAAAGACACTACATCTTGGTTTAAATTTCTAACTCCTAATCATGTATAACTTTACTCCTCACTCATCGCTATTGCACAATGAATCTCAAGGTTGATATTTCAAATGCCCTATATAAGAATAAGGGCTAAAGATAAAACCTTAATAGCCCAACCTCAAGAAAAAATGATAAAATAATTTAAAGCACAAAATTGCTTACCACTATCGTAAGTTTCCACCACTCCATCTACAATCCACATTAATTATCACAATCCTCATTATCATTGTCATTATTGTCCTCATCGTGATGATGATAGGCTATAATGAGCCTCTCTCACTTGCATGGCAACCATGGAGGCTCCATCAACTAGCTATTGGTGATGCCCTTGGAGATGACATGGAGTGAGAGAGAGAGAGAGAGAGAGGAGGGGTACACCATTTAGCCTATAAAAGGCTACATTTTTGGACAAAGAGAGGGAGAATGGCAGCATTGAATTGATGCACTATTACAAAAGACAAGAGAGAGAAATAGGGAGAAAGAAGAGAGATAGAGAAGAAAAGAGAGAGTTAGGGAGAAGAAGAGAGATTCACAGAGAAAAAAAGAGGTAGAGATATGGAGAGATAAAGATGGAGAAAAAGAAGGTTTCTTAAACCATCTAAGTTGAATCTCATCAAGTCCACCAAAGCCATATAAGATACACATTCCTCAAAGATCCAAAGAGGAAAAGCTCAAGAGTTGTGGAAGCCATAGGAGCCATGGGAGTTGCACTAGCAAACACGAGTAGAGATAACACTCCAATCCCCACCCTATAAATCTAGGTTCTCCCAATCCTTATAAGTTGTAAAAGAAAATTATTGTATTGTTGAAAGGATAGTTAGCTAGCATTTGATGTTATCTTAACAAATGCATGTGAGAATTAGTAGCCAATAGGCATTCTTAGGTAAAGAAAAAGGGAATGTGCATTAATCAGGTTCTCTGTAAGATGTATCTTATGGATAGTCTAATAAGTATGCATCTTTTAGGATTTATTCTCCTTCAGGATGGTCTAATATTAGAGAGTTGCTCATGGATGATCTTGAGACTTTGTCTTTGGATCCTAAAAATCTAATGTCATATGCTATTGTTCTTCATTTAGGAAATATGTGGCCTATAACATTCATGATAGTGTATTCCTATAGTTGGACATGATGTATTGCTACTTGTTTGTTCGACAATCCTGAAAATATGATGTCGTATGCTACCATTCTTTATTCAAGAAGCATGTGACTTATGATATTCACGATAATGAGTTCCTACAGTCAATTATAATGTATGCTTCATGTCTATGTAGAAGTCCTGAAAATTATGTGTAGTTTGGGGTTATTCCTTCATTTAGGACGTTGTATGTTGTAATATGAATATTTTAGGCAAATTACTATTTTGCACTAATTCATGTTATGGAAAAGGGATGTTTCCTAGCTATTGATGATAGATTGATTACCTTAGTTGTGTATTTATATAAAATTTATTGTATCCCATGGGTGGATTTATGGTTCCATAGTGCATAAACTATGTGCCCAAGGCACAACCTTCTTGTTAGAGGAATTCAATGGGGAATAGTCCATTGGATAATCACAATATACATACTCTTTACTAGAAGTTCTAAGAACCCATGCCTAAGTTGCATTAATTCATTCAAATTTTATAGCAAAAAACAAATAGGCAATATAAAATTTCTTGGAATTTTAGTACTTATTCACCTTTTGACTACATTTTGTGAGGTTATTTTGTACAATGATTATTCACTCGAATATTATTTTGTGTAATCATCCTAGAAAGACATGTGGACTAAGAATGGGACTGTAAAAGAAACTACTTGTTCTAGTTGCCTACTCGACTACCAAAAATGTTGTGCAAAAAGACATTACATGATGTTCAACAATACTATATGCTTAAAGTCCTGAAAACTTAATACATAGATATCAACAACATCCTCTCTCCCTTAACAACAAAAGATAGATCACATAAAAAATAGAGATAGAAATGCAACATGTATTCTTTATAGAATTAGCAATAAATCACATATTGCTTTGTTTTCGAAATAGACATCAATGGTGCAACTCTTGAATTGAAAGGTACAATTATTAAAAATACATTTCTTAAATTGCATGGCCCTTCCTCCTAAATATCTATTGATGATTGCAATGCTCTCAAATCTAACACCTAGCACTACCATATATAGCGTTGGACCAAGCAGTAGAGACTTCTCTCACACGTAACACCTAGCACTACCATACTTAGGGTTGGACCAAGCACTAGACACTTCCTATAGCAACATGTGCTTCACTACTTGCACCTCTGCATCCATGATAATTGCACCATAAATTTCTATTCATGTCTTGCAAAACTTGTTTCTTGATCTACATCAATGGAATCAAATGCTTCATCGTCATCTCAATTTTCAACTCTGAAAAATACCAAATGTTCTATGATAGGTTCCATTTATTTTGTTATTCAGCCAACTAAATCCTTTTTTCATTCCTTAAATAACCTAGTTAACATTTCAGTTTTCAAATTACCTTGTTGTAGCCTATTAACCTCCTCCTACATCCTATTGACCTATTCTTGCAATTGTGGCAATTCCTAGGCCTTAACCTAGACCTCCTTCTTGAACTGATCAAAATTTCCTTTTTCTCCAACATGTGTTCTTGCAAGCCATGTATCACCTCCAATTGGCCACAATCTTGTTGCTCTAAATCTGCAACAAATCTCTTCAAGCTCCCAAGAATTTGGAAATCCTATGTAATTCCCAATATCTCTTCATTTTCTATAGTTTTCACCTTTAAATTCACATGCACAAGTGCTTGTTCAGTGACCTTCCCCTTAGATTTCTCAACATTTCCACTCTTGTGCCTAATAACTTAACATTTCTACTCCCTCACAACTTAGCCTTTCCACTCTTGTGCCTCATAACTTAGCCTTTCCAATCTTAATCTTCTTTGTTTGACAAGCGACGCTCGTATTGCTCAACTTTGTGACTGTACCCTGGAATGATAGATTAAGCATGTTTTGGCTATTCTCAAATGTCCCTATTGCTTGCCAAGAATCATCGTGCCCAAAAATTTGTGATAGAAAACATGAGTGTGTTTCCCTTTTTGAAGTGTCTTCTTTAAGGCATGTAGTAAATCCTCTTGCTTTTCCTCTACAATATCACACAATTTCCTCTTATTTTTAGAGTGTTGCTTGGCCTCTAGCTTCAACCATCAAATTAATTGATGGGTTAGAGAGTGGAATAGGCCCTAACCTAATCTTTTATCCACGTTTCTAATTACTAGTGGCAAACACCTTTGCCATTAGAGGATTGCATAGAATGCTTGCCAAATTTGGCATGATTACATGCTTACCCAACTAGAGCAACTCAAAGGTGTCTTGACCAATCAAATATGTTTAATTACCAATGTGACCCTTTTTGTATATTGTTATAGGCTATTTTTCCTATACAAAGGAAATTCTTAAGAGTATAGATATTTCATAGACCTCTAAGTTTGCCAAAATCCTTCATCATCTCCTTTGCTTTACATTTCTAAGCTTTTGATCATTTAAGGGCATCCAAAACACCTCAACCATAAAGCTACTTGACCCTATTGATGACCTTTCCCCCTCGATTTGTGTAGAAGATTGAGTTGCATGCTGATATATAGATTATCCATCCACAAGCAAACATGCAAATTTCTAGAAGACTATTTTCTAAATTCGTGCTTTAAACTTTATATTTTTGAGGTTAAGAACTAACTATGAGTCTTGAAATATTGTACTCTTTTTCGAAAGCTATGGATGTAGAAATTACATAGCATTACGGAAAGGAATTTGAGCAAGGAGTAGAGAACACACATCAAATATTAGAAAAGAAAACTTCTGAAATCTAAAATGAATTGATATAAAGATGGCTCTATCCAGATAGATGGCGATCCAGATAGATGATAGGCAAAGAGCTTAAGGGTAGTTGGAAGAACTCTGATTAGGTGAAAGATAGATTGACGATGGATTTGGAGGAGTCTTCCTTTTATAGCTCGAGAAGACAGTCTAGTTAGCATGTCTAACCATATTATGCACCTTCCCTAGTTGACCAAGGAATATATCAAGGAATATTCCCTTTATTGTCGGGCTAGGGGTGCTACCCTTGGACCCCTAGCAAGGGGGCTGCTAGCCCCCCTTGAGACCCCCTAGCCTAGGAGCCCCTTCCATGACCCTTGGACCCCAAAATAGGGGTCCCTGATAACTCCCATGCCCCAATCCACGAAGGTCACCTTTTTGCCATTTAATCATATAAACCTCATTTGACATACAAGTTAGGACCCAACAAATATCGATGCTCACACATGGCTTCTTCTCATAATGGGAACCTTACAACTTAGAGCACCATAGATAATTGGTGGTCGCACCTTACGAGGGTGGGGCATTGAGCATATCTAACAATGGAATCATTGGAGGATGGGTGTGCCAACTTCTTAATAGAGAGAGAATCCAACTCTATTTTTTCTCTAAGTCTAAAATCTCCTTGAGGGAAGGATAATACATAGAAAGCTTTTGAACAACATTCCTAGTCCTCATCATCATAGCTAAGAGTTGTTGCAAATAATTTAATTGAGTGAGTGGCAAAAAACATTGAAAAGAAGGGCTTTGATAAGCCATGAAACTTATGGTGGCAATATATTCCACACATATAAGCCCTTTGATATACTCATGATGATTGCTTCCCATTGCATCATTCCCCTCTTCAATCTTAGTAGGGTATACTATTAGTATATTAACAGATACCTCTAAATCAAAATAGAATTTCCTAATTCTAAAACGATTTACTACCTTTTGGAGTGGCATTCTATGTGTGTAGATGTTCCAACAAAAAGCTTCCTTGCCTACTATCTTTTTTAATCTGATATGAATTTTCATCCTTGAGTTTTAGCTTACTTAGATGCTTGGAAAACTTGAGTGAGATGGGTTAATTAGTGCATCTTAGAAGACATAAATGGCAATCCTGGAGAGGATGTCATAAGTGGCGTGTGTTGCTATATTTCTTTTAGGCTACTAATGTGGTTACTTGTTCTATTTTAGTATGAGGACTATGGGGAATATCCAAGAAAATAAAATCTCCTATGGGACAAAGCATAGATTCTCATTATAGGTTATTGATAGGCTCTTCACATATGTAGGAATGTAAGATAATTTACACTCTTGAAGCATTCAATTTGTCATATTTGTAATGATGATCATATTATTACCGATAATGTCAAACATCCTAGCTTGTTGGATGGTTCTACAATTAATAGAAATGCAAAATCTAGCTAGCACCCCACTCCAAAAGGATGAGATTTTAATAGAAGTAGCAAGTAATAGCAATGCCATTTTTCATAAGCTCATAGCTCTCGAGTTTTGAAGGCTATCTCTACATCATTGATTTTTACTCGTATTTTATAGTCATATGTGTTCATATAAATGTAATGTTTGTGGATTTCTCCTTGGACATTTTTATTAATTGCAAGGCTAGATCTCAGCATTGATAGCCAAAGTAATATATTTTTTCTACTTTTGTCTATACCCATCATTGATGCCTACATCATTGATTTTTACTTGTATTATATAGACATATGTATTCATATAAATGTAATGTTCGTGGATTTCTCCCTAGACATTTTTATTAATTGCAAGCTTAAGCATTGATAGCCAAAGTAATATATTTTGCTATTTTAGTCTATACCCATGGTTATATCTTCTAGAATCTAGCTATATCCACATTTAACAGATGTTGGGGGTGCAATACTTGCAAGAACTTGGCCCCTCCAATGCTATTTCTTGTCACCAAATTCAAAATATGCCACAGTAAAAACCTTGGTATTTTGTCAATTTTGACATTGATCACTATTTTCAATATGAAACTTTATTGGAATATAGCCCAATAAATATGATATTTCATTGCCTTGTTGATTACAATACATATATCAGTGATCCTTGCCAAGTTTGAAATTTTTGGAGGCATATATTCATCAAGAGGATTCTCAAAATTGCTTCTATATGGAGTAGTGCCCCTAGTTTACTTTGAATATACCTATATGTTCACATATATGCTAGATAGATAAAAATTGCTCACACTTTTATTAATACTCAGAATTTCCTTCAAACTTTCCAGTGACTTAAAGTCTTCATTGTGGCCTAACTAGACATTTGATACTTGCCTAGTTATGCACAAGTCTATCAACGTTATGTGGTGTCGCATGATTCTCGGCCTTTAAGAAAACATATTGGCATTGTTATGAGCATTAAAATCCCATTATAATTTAATGTTGATGAACATTACCTAATGTCTAATACTTATTTGTTTTATTAAGAGATTTTTTACATGACATATGTAACAAAATAGCCTAAGCTTTTCACTTACCAAAAGTTTTTGTCTAAATATGAAAAATTAGAACTATCATACCCATTCAAAAACTTTGGGTTCCTAATACAATTTTATCAATGTAAGAAGTTGGGAATAACAAATAAGTGTTAATAATGTTGATATTATGCCACGTCACACTGATATTGGTATAAAAGGAGAGAAGATGTAAATTTTCACATCTTTTTGACACATTAATACAATTACAGACTTTCTCTCCCTTCTTGCTCACAGCTTCTATGGCTTCCCCTTCTTTCTTGTCCTTCTCTCTCTAAATCTAGTCTTTCTCTCTCCTCGTCACTCTTATTCTCTCTCTTCCTGCAGTCTTTCTCTCTCCTCTGCAGTCTTCTCTCTCCTCTTTCTCTCTCCCTGGTTCTCTCTCTGAAAAGTGGTATCAGAGCTTGAGTCTTTGATCCATTATTTTCTTCCATTTTCAGTCCAATTTTCCTATTTCAAAATCAATTTCAGACAAAAATGGTACAAGACAGTGATGACTAGTGGAGTGCTGCAAGACACCTACAATTAGTAAGAGACTACATATGGAGATATCCAAGGTCAGATATGGCGGATAAAGGCTTAAATGGCTGGACGTCATCAAATTTTATGCAAAATTGAAGGTAACTAGGGTAAAGGATGGTTAACCGGGCCTAGTTTGGGAACAAACTGTGGTTACTTTGAAAAGAGGGGCTAGGATTCCCAACATGAAGGATAGATATGCATACTACAATAAGAAAGTTTGCCATTTGCTCCCCTGCTTTGATGTTTTGCTTGATACTCTCGTAAGAGGTTTGATTGAAATGTGTCCATGCATATATCTTCAGATGCCATATCTAGATATCTATCCATTCCCCACCCTTTAAACCATTTTCGCATATCCAATACCCATCCTATTGAAAGCACTTTACTTTTCCACATTTTTTGTAGGCATGTGCTAGCATCCCATTCCCGTTTGGGGAGCCTACTATCATCCATTTGACATGCATGTGTGTGAAGATTTTGTGTCATATAGTAAAGTTGAGAGTAAGAGAGGGATAGAGTAAAATATCCTTGGGGCAATGTGGATGCATCCGCATGCACCACCTTTGAGACTTTTGGCATGACCTATCTTAGCTGCCATGAGATAGTGGAACCAAAATGAGGGTAGCCATGCTTTTTATTAGTAGTAAGGACACAAATGCTAATAAAAATGTAGACTTAAAGAGAGAGAGAGAGAGAGAGAGAGAGAGAGAGAGAGAGAGAGAGAGAGAGAGAGAGAGAGAGAGAGAGAGAGAGAGAGAGAGAGAGAGAGAGAGAGAGAGAGAGAGAGAGAGAGAGAGAGAGAGAGAGAGAGAGAGAGAGAGAGAGAGTAGTTTACGAGAGAAAGAGAGAGAGAAATTAGATGTAATCTAGATCTCATGGTGCAAGGTGATGACCTATCTAAGCCACTACAAGATATAGGCCACATATTGACATTTAAAGTAACGAAAATATTCATTAAAAAATTTACCCTTGTCTTGCTAAAAGTGTTAGTATAGGCATCTTTACAAAATCGTTGCTAATAGCATCACTATCTGTGTTGCTATTAGCATCATTTTTGCGATGCTAATAGCAACACAAATAGCGATGACAATAGTGACGCTTTGCGATGCATGTACTGACTGGGATATCGATGTGTGTAGTAAATTAGCGATGCAAATAGCAACGATTATAGAGAAAAATTTTATGTGCTAAATAATATTCTGCAAAGAGTTACATATTGAATACGCAATCTCATCAAGGCAAGTACAAAAACTACTTAAAACCACAAGATTGATAATCATAAAATAAGTACAAGATTGGTGATGCAACTCATAAAATTACTTGAAACCATGGAGGGGAGAGTCCAAAACAAACATGAAAATCTATTTGTACATATGGCAAAGTGTGATTTTATACAAAGGATGATAAATATATATAAGGAACGTTACATGGAAGAGGCATGCATGGATCACAAGACCAAAAAAGAAAATGATGTGTGCTCCACAAATCCAAGCACACGCTACAAATCCTCGCCATCTAAAAGCTCATCTCGATGCAAAGGAGCATTGAATGGACTCTTCAAAATAAACAATTAGACATTAGTCTACCACAGATAATGCATCACAAAAGACTAATGACTATAGAAAAGAAAGAGGATTGACTTACTGGGATATTGCACACATACAATCTATTGATAAGTGTAGTGAGACCACGTCTCTTTGCATATTGAGTCTCAAAACCTATGGGATTGTGGTTTGTGATGGAGTACTGCAAAGAAAACAGAATAGCATTGTTAGAAACAAGGTGATATTCCAAATAAGAAAGTGAGAAGAACCAAAAGAAAACTTACAAAGTTCTCTAAATAAGTCTTGTGGCCGCCGCCACTTCCCAGATTATGTACGGTCCCTGGCTCCAATCATACCCTCGTTGCCTTACACTTTGTTGTCACCATCATCCTGGAGAGTCTATGGCCTCCTCCTTGAGTCTTTGCCAATCCTCTGTGTCCAAACATTTGGGCTTTGAGGCATCATTCTTGATTTCCTTGCGTGTGTCTGATCGTCTATGTGACATGTGTGCACACATACACTCCATCATCCACCCAATGGAAAACCTCTCTGCTACCATAGGTATCGGAAACTCCTCATGCAAAGATGCCACTTCATAGTCCTTGCTTCCCTTTAGTATATTCTTTCAATGGTCTAGAACTTTGTGTCTAAATACTTGTTGGCCAAACTCTCTCATGCAAGATATCATCCTCCTCCCCTCATCATTCATGATCGGAGCACCTATCTTGTCATCTACGAGGTATTCATACCCTATTGGGGTATGTCTAAGGTACACCTTCTTCCACTTGCGACCACATTCCTAGGCATAACCAAGAGACCCTTGTACATTTGGTATACACATATGGATAGTATCTCTTGGAGTGGCACCCATAGGGGGTGCCATCTGCTGCTGCAGACAGCTGAGCAAAAACCGGAGTCATGAGAGTAGATGCCCCTACAGGTGTGATGAATTCCAGATGTGACAAGTGTCCACCAGAACGACAAGATGGAGGCACTGCATCAATGCCTTCGTAACATCCACCTGACCCACCCTCTCTGGAACCAGTATGAGAGCGAGGAGTAGCAATTCTCTCTGGAACCGACCATGGGCTCACAGTATCTACATCTTCTTGGTCCACCATATCTCTAAAGCGGATCATCTGATCCGAAGACATACATATACATATCTCCTGTAGCTCCTCATCGGTCATCCCTTGACTCATCCTGCTCTCTAGATATTATTAAAACGATGTTAGCATAATCAATATAAGTCTTTAGGTAAAGCACATCAACATAAATCAGCAAAAAAGGTTACTAATCAAAACACATATACTAAAGTACCCTTAAAAGTGAATTATCAATGAATTGAGCGAGCGGATGCAAATATGATCTGGCCTATGGCTCTATGTAAAGCTCTTGTGGCTAGCTCAGTGTACACTAAAAGGTCTATACATAGGTCACCACAAAAAGTGGAGTCCACTTCATTCTTGGAAAATTCTTGGCTTCCAATCTCTTTGTCTACATCACGGGACCTCGAGTAAGTTACTCATGAATATATGTGTGCATCACATGGGTTCAAAATAAGGTATTTTTAAAACACCATTTTTATACATTTTTTACATATAGAAGAGTGTAATATAAAAATATTATTTAGAATTTGAATAAAATAAAAAAGGTTTATATTATATTCAAGAAAAATCCATTGATAAGGATATTTATAAATAGACCTTGAATGCACATGATGTAGAGGATATACATATAATAACTTCCTCGAGCCCATGGAACTCAAGCATCATGTTTTCATGTGATAATATGTGATATTTTAGCAATGTGAAAAAAAAATGAAGCACCCTTGAAGAGCACAAAAAGCATTTTTTATAATGGAGTCAAAATCAACAGAGCATAGAATGTACTTGAACAACTCGGTCACACTCGCACTGCTCCACCCGTACTTTGCTTGTACACTTAGGAGCACAAGCATAATCTTTAAGCGAGATATTCGGTACCCATCATACAATGGTATTGATGCTTCCTCTCTCAGTGGATCAGATGACTTGACATCCATGGGCAGTAATGTATTGATCATTGTCTCCATCTCAGGCTCCAAGATTGGAGGAAGGTCTGAAAGGTTCAATTCTCCTCTAGTATCAAGATGTAGTTTGCAGTTAGCCAATGCACTCCATTCATCTCACACCCATGAACTCTTCTGACGGGCCACAATAGGTGCATTCCTTGAAATGGAGCGTCACCTCTCTGTAGACATTTTCAAAGCATGTCTAATTATTTTGTATGTGATATTCAAATACTTTGCGAATGTAAAGCATGATTGATACACACATTTCTTACCATTTGCTCAAAGTTTGAGATTACCTAGTCAATGATCTCCGATTAAAACTTGTTGAAGTGTCGCACACGGTCTATGAATAAGTGACACTTTTGTCTAATTGCCAGCTTGCACTGAGTGCAAGGACATGGGACATGCTGATTAAGATGTGCCTCGTCATCTTGGATGTCATGACCATCATCGTTCTCCATTTGGTCTATGTTATAGCAAACAATATGTTTTTATTTCCCTCATTGATGATCTTCCTCCATTTTACCCTCTACTTATCTTTCTCGCTCTCCATTCTTATATTTTCCTCCATTCCTTTTCCGTCTCCTCTCTTTATTTCTCTCCCCACCCCTCTTGCTCTCTCCCTTTCCCTTTCTTTGTTTACCTCCCTTTATCTCTCTTTGTTTCTCTCCCCCCTCTCTCTCTCTCTCTCCTATCTCTCTACTTCTCTCCATTCCTTTTCTCTCCTCTTCTCTTTACCTTTATCTATTTTTATCTATCCCGATCACTATTTCTCTCCCCAGCCCTCTTTCTCTTCCTCTTTCTCTTTTTTTGTTTGCCTCCCTGTATCTCCCTTTGTCTATTCCTTTTCTCTCTCCCTTTCTGTATCTTTATCTATCTCTCTCTATTTTTCTCCCCACCCCTCTTTCTCTTTCTCTTTCCCTTTCTTTGTTTGCCTCCCTTCATCTTTCTTTGTTTGTCTCTCCCTCCCCTTCTCTCTCATTGTTTCTCTTTCTCCCCCCATCTCTGTACTTCTCTCTATTCCTTTTCTCCCCCCTCTTATTATTTTTGTCCATCTATATCTATACCCCTCTCTATTGCTCTCCCCACCTCTCTTTCTCTCTCTCTTTCCCTTTCTTTGTTTGTCCCCCTTCATCTCCCATTTTTTATTTCTCTCCATCTCTCTCTTCCTTTCCCTCCCTTGTTTTGTCTGTCTGTCTGTCTGTCTGTCTCTCTCTCTCTCTCTCTCTCAATGCATCTCATTACAATCAAAATCAAAGATAGAAAATAAAAAACTTAAAAAGGAAGGATATTGAAAGACCCTCTCTCCCTACCTCTCTTTGTCTTCCCTCTCCCCTTTTATTTTTCTATCTTTCCCTTCACTCTAATTCTCTCATTATTTCCCTATTTCTCTCTCCCTCTCTATTTTTTTTCTCTCTCTCTTTTTCTATTTTTCTATCTATTTTTCCCTGTCCATGTCCATGTCCCTGTCCCTATCCCTGTCCCTGTCCCTGTCCCTGTCCCTGTCCCTGTCCCTCTCCCTCTCTGTCCTTGGGGGGAGGGGGTCACTATCTATAAATCCTATATATAAGGTGTGTTCATGGCATGTTTTATATATCCCTATGTGACCTATTTTGTGACATTATCTTGACCCTACTATGACTTTATTCCATAATTTATAGATCCCTTATTGTAAGTTTACTTTTTTTAACAGAAGAATTTAATAGATCTTTATGTAATAGATACAAAATACTTGTTTTATCATAGAATTAATAACAAACTATCTCTTAAGGTTTCATAAAAATTTTTAGTAATTTTAGTGAGGATAGATACAATCAGAGGATCTTGAACCTCCACCCTCCAAGATTGGGACAAAGGTGGCTAAATGCACCAGTGTCAAAGTTACCTCCTGTCAGACCACTTTAGAGGTGTGGGATACGCTTTAGATGTTGTATAAGACAACATCAAGCATGGGTGCAGTGACTGTCTATGGACAGCTCCAACAAATGAAGTTCAATCCTAAAGATATTGTTAAATCCTTCTTGCTTCATGTGACATGGGTATAGGATCAACTTCAATATATTCAATCGGCTCTTCCAGAGGCACATCTTCTAGGGATTGTAATCTATAAGCTCCCTTCGGAGTTTGATGAAGGACCCTTTAGCTACCTTCTAGTGCAAGTGATGCAATCATCTCTCACCACTCTGGAGTGTTAGAGAGAGTGGTGAGATGGGATAGATGAGCCTCATCTATAGAATTATAGAGGTGCGAAGGGTCTAGAGGGGAATGCCCCTTCCTCCACATCAATTGAGGTCTAGCAGGTTTCAAAATTTTGGAGCTGGGATTAACATTGAGGTTCACCATGGGCTATTTCTTGATCAAGAGTGGAATTGGCTCCTAGTTAGCCCACCTAAGTGTACACTTTGGCAATCTTGTTGAAGGCGGGAAATCCATAGTCACATATGCTGAGAGGCCTTGTTAACAAGATGATCCTGTATGCTACTACAAGGCATTGTTGACAGACATAGAGAGTTGATACGATACTTCACTATTTTTAGGTTATGAAATGGTTAGCATCAACATCACGTTCTCTTCAAGGCATATTGGTGGTGGGCTAGCCACTCACTACATGGATATCCATAGTCCTACTTTGATGCTCCTTGTTGTATGTATTATGATGAGTCATGATCATTGTGTAATGTATAGTACTAGATTACCCATGATCTAAGAGAGAATATTAGGAGATTAGTTAGCTCATGAGTGAGTCTGTATGTATATATTGGGTTGTGCATTTATTTTTTTGTGTTGGTTAGTGGGTGCCAACCTATTTGCCTTTGATTTTAGTTGCCTCACATTTTCTAGCTCTCCAACTATTATTTTTGGCTATTTTGAAGCTGGTCAACTTGATCCAATTTTAAGCATATTTTTTGCATATTTATTCTTGGGCTTCCTCCTCAATCACTCATTCACTTGCAATCTTCCAAAGAAAGTCCTATTGGAGAAAGAGATCCGATGTCAATGCTCATACAACCAATGACTTATTGTTGTGTGCACGATTGTCTTGGATTCCATATTCCAAGCATATCTCCGAGTTTTTCATTTGTAGTTTTCCTATATTACTTCATATCTCAACATGGAAGAAAAATCCTACAAACTATGGGATTCTTCAATCTATGCATAATGGATGTCTTGATAAGCATCCACTTTGAAGAACCATGCAAAATGCCTCCATGTAGCCATAAGTTGCTCTCTTCAACCCTCCTTTGGCGCCCCCCCCCCCCCACCAAACCCCCACCCCCCCACTCGGTGCACCCCTCATAGTATTGACTACACCTTTTTAACCACGAGCTCAAGCTTCCAAGCATTGTGCTCTTCTTCTTGATGATGCTTGGCTGCATGCAACACCTTTGTGTTTTTTTTTCATATGCCAACTATCTTGGTAGTAGGGTCAACAAGTCAAGGCTACCCACATAAGTGTTGATACTCCAAGTAGTCATGATGTGCCTTGATTTACTCCTCACTCATCACACTATGAACTAGATGCATGCTTATCTTCATTACTCCATGCAAAATTGACTAGGCCATGAACTAGTGATTAAGGCCCGGTTCCCCAATCATGTCCTCTTTTTTCTTTTTGTATTTTCGTGATGCAGTCTACCTCTGTCTCTTCCTCTTGATAGTATGACAATCCCAGGATGCACCTTCTATCTAATGGTTGGCCACCTTGTTGCAAATCTCATATGACCTCCTACCCTCCTAATTAGACAAGCCGATTAGATCAATTGTTGCTACATCGATCTTATTGTCCACTTCATAGACTCCCTCTTTGTCGAGTTAGTAATTGCACATCAAGCCTCGAGGCCTTGCATCAAACCTCAACATCTTAGGCAACTTGAGAAGAATAATTCATCCTACATAATCTATTGCAAATACCACAATCCATAGATCATTGATGACCATTAATAGAGGATATACGTTAAATTGAACAATGGTGAGGACAAAAATAAGTGGTGACAAATATCAATCCTCAACAAGCGGTACATCATTTGGAGGTTGTGATTGTGATGATATTGATGACTAAGTGGCTAGGCTATTAGATGAACAAAATCTCATGCAAATGAATAATAGAGAGCTGGTTGTGCAAAGAATCCTCATTGATTTCCATGAGCTACACACATGAAGTACCTACTACCATGTTACTATGTAAGAATACACATTACCCAACCATAACAATTTTTTGGATAGATGGAGAGCCATCTGAGAGAAGTAATTCCAAGGACATAAATAAAAGCTCTCCTTTGCCAAACAAGCAATACACAGAGAGGTAGAAGCCATGACCTCCAACATCATGCTGGCCATAGAATTGGGTCATATTGGCAACCATGTGTAGTCCCAAAAGCTGTAAGGCTTCACCCATCCCATAAAATCTTTGCCAAAGACCTTATTCTTGTTCTCTTCAGTAGATTCCATCATGTATGTGTTCTCAAAGCTGTAGTTTTGAACCTCAACCAACCACAAAGTCTTGGTAGCCCTCATCATTGGAAAATTTGAGTGCCCACACTCCTAGAGACACAAAATCAATGCACAATTGGTCATAAAAGTACTTCAACCAGAGTCTGTCATTGGCTCTGGTACGCAAATGACCTTATAATCAAGATCCAACTTCTAAAACCTATGCCATCATTAGGTTTCTAGTCATCCTCACCACTGTCATCATCATCAAACCTATCGCAATCTTGCACGAATTGCCATGTGACTACGTATTCGGCGACAACCCACAGCGCCTTCAGGGTGTGCCGGCCGATGTGGTAGTAGAGCTTGGCCTATTGCGAGGCTAGGTACATGGAAGGGGAGGGGGTCTTGCCATTACTGCTATATTCATTGAGGGAGTGGGATGTGAGTCTGGCATTGAGAGGTGAGGAACCCTTGCCTGGGGGAGAAGGGGTGTGGAAGGCAGAAAAGGTTGTGTGCAGAGAGAAAGAGAGATGGAGGGAGAGTCTAGAGAGATGAACACACACATGTGGAAGATAGAGAGAGTCTAGAGAGAATGAGACATGTACTATGAGTTGAGAGAGAGAGCAAATGGGGATTTAATGCAATGATGCCCCCATAGCCCCCATCATCATAGCCTACATACCCCCCTCCCATGCTTATACCCACCTGTCCCTTATTTCTACAGTTTGGAAAAGTATTAATGGGGGCCTATCCCTACTATATATGCTTATGAAATCTTGAAAAGTACCCCCTTTCCTTGCACTTACATGATTCCATAAGTTATCCACCATGATGAACCTCTCAAAGCCATCAAATACATTTGTTTAGAACTTGAAGACAAAAGAGAGCTCTTAGATTAAAAATGACATTTGATTGATGATGCACAATTGAGGCACGATCAAAGTAGGAACTTGTGCTATGCCTATATGTGTTGAGGCTTGGAAGTTCAATTCAACTACAAAAATTGAGTCAATCTACCATCACATGCGCAATTGAGCCTTTGCTGGCCTACTTCTTCTTTGAATTTTGTATCTTCAAAATCTTCTTCTCAATCTTTTGCTCCTCCACAAGAAAGGCACAAACAATTCTCTCATGAACTACCTCTATAGAAAGTGTACCACCATAAGCTCTATTAATTATCCTCTTGTATTTACTAAGACGAGAGCCTCTATACAACAAGACACAAATGTGGAACTCGATGTATGCACTTGTTAGTTAGAGCACACTTGGGACCAAAGGCACATTTCTTGTCATATTGAAGAGCATGCCTCCTTTTTGGAGTTTTTACAATGCTCATTTGATTGACTTGGTGGCATAGTTGTGGTACCGATGGTAGGTGAGATGCTGCATCATGATTCTTGCTTGTGAAAAGTCTTTGTGACTCTTACACTGGCTCATTTGATTGACTTGGTGGCATAGTTGTGGTACCAATGGTAGGTGAGATGCTGCACCATGATTCCTACCTATGAAAAGTCTTTGTGACTCTTACACTGGCTCTCTTGGACAAATGCATTACTTAAATACACACCTCTCTCTCTCTCTCTCTCTCTCTCTCTCTCTCTCTCTCTCTCTCTCTCTCTCTCTCTCTCTCTCTCTCTCGTGTGTGTGTGTAATTTTAGTTTGATATTAACAATCTCAAGATGCTTTAGTCAAAACCTTATACCCTAAAATTCAAATGCCCCTCCCCCCTTGCCCCAAACCCCAAAAAGCTAGTACCCCATCCCCTCTTGGATTGTTAAGGTTACAGGGAAATTAATTGGCGTATACATTCATGTCCTTTAACAAATTATCTTCCCTTGCACTTATGTGATTCCATAAGTTTCCCATCATGAATTGTGATCCAATGTTTGAAAGTGCTTACCTTTAATAAATAAAGTTGAGAAAAATTATAACACATCGTGCTTACCTTCTTGTTGGTCCAATTTTCCACAATTGTAAGGGATATATCTCAAGTGCTCTTTTAATAAGAACTCTAGGTCTTTATGTGCCATTCTAATGAATGCATTCTCAAGAAAATGCAAGTAATGGAAGAGAAGAGTTAATGACCTCAATAAATGTTTGTTGATCAGATTGTAGCCTTCCTCATGCTTGAAGTAAAATTGTAGACCATTATCTAGGTTTTCCTACTACATATAAGCCAAAATCATTGCACCAAAAGTAATAACATTGTGATTAGGCTGAAAGGGATGAGAGGATTGAAAGACCATGCACGAGCTATGGCGGAGAGCAAGAGCAAGAAAAGAGAGAGAGACAAATGGGAACTCCAACAGTCACAATGTGTGACCGGGCCTTCCTTTATTCACTAGTCACTGAAAGAATAAAGAATAAGTGTGATGGTGATGGGCGCCCGCCACCTGCAGTGTGCAATGGTGGGTACTGTCAGTGTAGTAATACACGGGGTGGCACGGCGGAGGCGCCTTTACCCCAACAACCTCCCACTTAAAGGAGAATCTGCCCCAGTGAGAGAGAAAAAAAAAAGAAAAGACAGTACAAATGTACATAGGTACAAGGGATGAGGAAAGGCAACATCTCATCCAATGCCCATCAATCTCCTAAGGAAGGCAAAGCGCTCAGTAGTGAGGCTTTTTGTGAGCAGATCTGCAGGATTGATGTTAGTGGAGATCTTGACAAGGTCAATAGACATGTCTTCCACGACACCCTGAATAAAGTGATATCTCACCTCAATATGTTTCATCTTCGCATGGAAGACCAGATTCTTAGCCAACTGAATGGCACTCATAGAATCCGAATGCAGTGTAGGAACATCATCAAGTCTAAGATCAGAAACAAGACGGCCTAGCCAGATAGCCTCTTGCAAGCCTCAGTGGCTACAACATACTCGGCCTCAGTGGTAGACAAAGCCGTACACTTCTACACCCTGGACATCCAAGAAACAGCCCCTCCAGCATAAGTGAACACGTAGCCAAAGTGGACTTCCTACTATCTGCATGTCCTGCATAGTTGGAGTCAGTGTAACCCATGACCCCTGTATCCTGGCTGCCATAGCATATAGACATATCTGCAGTGCCCTTCAGGTACCTCATGATACCTTTCACGGCATCCCAATGCTTCTTGCCAGGTGTATCCATATAACGCGCCACAACACCAACTGCATGCACAATATCTGGATGAGTGGCTATCATGGCATACATGAGACTGCCCACTACTGATGCACAAGGGATCTTGGCCACCTCAGCCCTCTGATCATCTGTCTGTGACAATCGGCCTATGAAACCCTCACATGAGAAGGCAAAGGACAGCCCGCAAGCTTTACGTCCTGCATGCGGAAGCACTTAAGGACTTTATGGATGTACTCTCACTGTGAGAGATATAAAAGCCCCTGATGCCTATCACGCTTAATGCGCATCCCAATAACATGTGAAGCCTGTCCCAGATCCTTCATCTCAAAGCTCTTCTTGAGCTGAGCTTTCAGAGCATCAAGCTTTGCATGAGCTTTCCTTGCTATCAGCATGTCATCAACATAGAGAGCCAAAATCAGTAAACTGCCGTCACGGGCTTTCTTCGTGTAAAGACACGGATCCATAGCACTCCTGCTGTAGCCCTATGATCGCATAAAGGCATCAAACTTATGATACCATTCCCTAGGTGCTTGCTTCAAGCCATAAAGACTCTTCTTCAATTTGCACACTAGGTGCTCCCTGCCATGTTCTGCAAAGCCCTTAGGCTGCTCCATATAGATCTCGTCATGCAAATCCCCATGCAAGAATGCAATCTTAACATCCATCTGATAAAGATCCAAGTCAAGTTGCACGAACAAGGACAAGACCAAGCGTAGGGTAGTCATCTTGACAACATGAGAGAAGACCTAATCAAAGTTAACTCCATGCTCCTGCTTAAAACCCTTAGCTACAAGTCTAGCCTTATAGGCCGGCTTGGGGTGCCCAGGGGTACTTTTCAGCTTGTACACCCATTTGCATGGCAAAGCCTTTTTGCCCTTAGGCAAGGTAATAAGATCCCAAGTCATATTCCTATGCAAGGAGTCCATCTCAGACTGCATAGCCCTCTCCCAGGAGTGACTGTTACCCCTGCGCATAGCCTCATCATAGGTGAGAGGCTCTCCTGCATCCATCAACAAGACATACTGCATAGAGGGCTCATAGCGATCAGGTGGACGTCTATCTCTAGTAGACCGTCTCACCGTAGGCTCTGTTGCCTGCCCAACTGCCTGTCCAACACCCTGGCCCTGTGTAGGAACTGTTGCGGGTTGTACTATTGGCTGTGCTAGAGCCTAAGGCTCCTCCTGAAAGATCACTCTGCGGATCTCAACCACCTTCTTAGGCTGCTTATGCATTTTGTGTTCATGGAAAACTACATCATGGCTATGTACTATTTTCCGCGCCTGGGGATCCCATAGGCGATAGTCCATCTCTCCTGAATCACCATAGCCAAGAAAGATGCATTTAATGCTCTTTGGATCCAACTTACTCCTCTTGTCCTTGGGCACATGGCATAATGCCTCACATCCAAAGACACAGAGATGCGCATAAGAGGGTGACTTACCAGCCCAAACTTCCTCTACAACCTGGAAATCCAAACCACTAGAAGGCGATCGGTTTATGACATGCACTGCCGTACTAACTGCCTCAGCCCAAACGCTCTGTGGTAGGCCTGCATGGCTAAGCATAGAGCACACACGCTCCTGAATAGTCCTGTTCATGCGCTCAGCCAAACCATTCTGGGGTGAGATGTAAGGGGCGGTCAATTGACGCTTAATACCCCTGTCATCACACAACTGCTCAAAAGCACGTGAGATATATTCTCCCCCATTGTTAGTCCTAAGGCATTTCAGCCTATACCCAGTCTGGTTCTCAACAAGAGCAAGCCAACGCTGAAAGACTGCCAAGACATCGGGCTTCTGCTTTATGGGATAAGTCCACACTTTCCTAGAAAAATCGTCAATGAAGGTAACAAAGTACTTCGCGCCACCCATAGACATACAAGGCATGGGCCCACAAACATCAGAATGCACCAAAGCCAAGGGCTCACTCATGCGTGGCCTACCCGATTTCTTATGCGTAGACCTATTCTACTTACCATAAAGAAAATGATCACATGAGTCAAAACATGCATAGTCTAAAGGCGGAAGATACTGCAAACCAGAAAGCATTTTCATTCCCTTCAAAAACATAGGCCCCAAACGGGCATGCCAAAGTGATACATGTAGGATAGAACCCACTGACAAAACATGATCGACGTAGGACCATCCATTACAAGAGGATAGAGGCTGCCAGCCTTGGCACCTCTAGCCAGTACAAGTCTGCCTCTGGTAATCTTCCAGGCAGAGTCTCCAAAACCAATGTGAAACCCTGCATCATCCAACTGACCTGCAGACATAAGGCTGCGCGTAAGCGCAGGTACATGACGTACATCCCTGAGCACAAAAGAACTGCCACTGGAAAACTGCAACTGTATGTCACCACTGCCCACAATAGCCAAAGACCTGTCATCTCCAAGCCTGCCTGACCCTGATACAGTGCGGTAGGAGTGGAACCACTGACGATAAGGTGTCACATGAAAAGATGCGCTTGAATCCAAAAGCCAACACTGTGCATATATGCTAGGAGTCTCAGTCAACTGTGAGCTGTCAGATGAACTACCTGCCAAGATAAACTTATCACCGTCAGATGGCTCCTCAGTTTGCGTAACATTGATCTCTTCGATCTTTACATTGGGCTTCACAGGTACAATAGCGATCAGAAGACTTTTCCTGCACTTTATCCTTCCCCTTGTCCTTGCGCTTCTCATTGCGCAATTCATAACACTGTGGTCTGATATGGCCCTTTTTCCCACAATGATGGCAAGTGACATTAGCGTTGCGCCCACGTGACTTACTACGCGACTTTCCACGAGATTTGGACCGACCCTTCTGAGAGTCACGGCCACGGCCATTCCCACTGTCATTCCTGTCATTCCTGCCTCTAACTGTCAAAGCATCAGAAACACGAGAGGCATCCAAGTTCTTCCTGTTGATCTCTTCCTGCAGAAGAGCACTTTCTACACAAGACAATTTCAGCTCAGTAGCAGGAGCACACAAGGCAGTACGAAAGACATCCCACGACTCTCCAAGAGTCCCAAGCAAAAAGAGTGGGGTCACCTCATCGGGAAATGTGATACCTTGCGATGTCAGATTCTTCAAGATCACATGGAACTGGCTCAAATGAGCAGAAATCGTCGCATTCTTCTTCATGCGCAGATCCATGAGCTCCTTGAGCCAATACATCTGACTAGCTGGGCTCTTCTTATCATAAAGATTCTTGATCTTTTCCCATAACTGCCATGCAGTCTGTGCCTCATCCACTACATTGTAATGAACCTGCTCAGTCAGAGAGAGTATGATTGTGTATGCATCCAAGTCAAACCAGTCATCATTGCTCATACTTCCAGGCTGCTGCCCGCTCAATTGAAGTGGCTTTACATGGTTCTTCTGCACCAAGACCTGCCAAATCTGGCTCTTCCAATAGCCATAGTTGGTACCATCCAACTTCGTGATATTAAATATGGCATTATCAGTCGAAGACGAAGCCATAATGCAAGCTGTAAATGTAGAGACAGTTCAAAAACAGCTTGCTATTTTTTGCTATAAAGCCAAAAAACCACTAAATCCAAGGCAAAATGACTGAGAAACTGACTGAGAAGCTGCTACCCACCAAGTAAGAGGTACAATACACCAAATCAGGACATTTCAGCATGAAAAATATAGCTCAGTCCACCAATAAATGCTTGGTGTAATAAATTGCAGACCTGCAATAATGAGAGCAAACTGTCCCAAAATTGGATCCAAAGTCAACTAGACAGTGCTAGGTCCAAAGCCTGAAAAGGACAAAGCAAAGCCAAATGATAGTGAAAATACATGAGCTTAACACCGAGACATGCCAAATAGCATCTGCCAGTAAGAGGCACAGCCCCAGACAATTTAGGCAAGATGTACCTGCAACTGCCAAAACTTGACACAAATAGGTGTCTGCCCAAAATGAAAGCGGATCCAAAGTAAGAGACTCAGCTCATAAGCAATCCGGAGACCAAGACATACATCAATGCAACATCCAAAGGTCGGAGGGTAATCCCAAAGTCTCAAAAAAAATCTGCTCAAAGTCGTAAGCTGCTCCAAGACATGAACTGCTCAAAGTTGGTCATGCATACATTATGCTCCCACTGGCACAAACGGCGTACAGGCGAGCTAAAGAGCTCAAACAACCCAAGACAAAGTACTAGTGACAAGTGACCAAGTCAATGCGTCAGAAGCATCCAAGAGAGCATGACATACATGAAGCAACTATCGTAGCAACCACTAAGCAAGACATAATCCCAATGGCAAGATCTCTGTCAAGTCAATACATCCAGTAGCAACACAAAGTCAATATCCCTATGAGTCGGAAGTGCTCAAAACATCCAAATTGGAGCTCCAAAATATCCGTCAAGCATGGACGAACTAAGAGGCATCAACCATAGACCAAAGCATGTAATGCATAGAGCTTATCCGTCAAGTACAGACAATAGGCATAAGCGGCCCAAATGCCAGTCAAGTCGACCAAACTGCCAATGACAAACCAATAACAATGGAGCAAATGCGATGCTCAAAAGCATTCCGGAATCACGATCATGAGTTCGAAGTCGATCCCCAAAGTGTAATACATCATGGCATAACCCATAGCATATATCCGGTATCAATAGAGAAGCAATACATGTGACAAATGAGCTTCAGCCTGCTCATGTACAGCAGCTCTAAATAGTCCAAAACTGTCAATTTCCAGCCCAACAACAATGCCAAATCATGGGCAAATCGAATGCATACATTCCCAAGACATTCGGGCATCAAGTAGGCCGCATACGGGCATCAAATAGCACAACCGAAATGGAGTGTAAGCAACAAGTGCTAATGCCAATGTTGCTGCCTTATTTTCAGCCTGTTATGACAGTTTATGACAGTCCCAAATCTGAAGAAATCAGCCCCAAATTATCAAGACCAATTCCCAAAGCTTGAATGACATCAAACATGAAGTCTAATAGCCCTCTTGATCAAGGTAGAGAGCAAGAAGCAATGGCCAAGTGTGGAGCTGAAGTAGACAAGTGCTAACAACTTGGAAAAATGGTGCAATCTGCCCTATTGGTGCTGAACTTGCTGCTACTCCACGTGGGCTGAAAGGGGGTAATGGGGGGCTCAAGAAGGGCCTATCAAAGGCCTTTGACAAGCCTCTTTGAGCCTTGATAGGTGTAAGGCACAATATGAGGGGAATAAGCTTCAAGGGTTTGAAGCCATGGCTGCCCTTGTTGTTTGCAACCTGTAGACTGAAATAAAACCCTGAAAGAATGATCGAATACCTCAGTACCAGTGCCTTGAAGATGCCTCAATAGGCCGGGAAGGTGCTCGGGAAGCCGGGGAGTGACGGGAGCTCGGGGAGATTGGATATGGCTGCCGTGATGGAGATCCAATGCAAGAAGGGAGTCGATGCGAAGCTAAGCAAGCACGAGAAGAGCTCAAGCAATCAGAAGCCAAGCTCTGATACCAGTTGAAAGGGATGAGAGGATCGAAAGACCATGCACGAGCTATGGCGGAGAGCAAGAGCAAGAAAAGAGAGAGAGAGACAAATGGGAACTCCAACAGTCACAATGTGTGACCGGGCCTTCCTTTATTCACTAGTCACTGAAAGAATAAAGAATAATTGTGACGGTGAGACGGGCGCCCGCTACCTGCAGTGTGCAATGGCGGGTACTGTCAGTGTAGTAATACACGAGGTGGCACGACGGAGGTGCCTTTACCCCAACATAGGCAACTAACTCAATACTTTTTCAACTTCCATGGTAAATCCATGCTTTCTTATAGGGGCACTTTCAACAAACATGTGTGAAAGAAAGCCCTTCCTCTTGGCTTGAGAATGTAATGCTTGCCAATGTGTAAAGGGACTATGGTCCTTGCCACTAGCTCTTGAACAACGCATGTGTCCGAGAAAACTCTAGTTTGGAATTTGTGGTTGAGCTAAGTCCCCTCTTCGTCTCAATGATGGCTAGTTTCTTTCCCTCCACATCCATAGAAAAAATGTAGTTCCTCTTCAAAGAGAAACAAGAAGCAAGTCGGCTCACTTGGCTCTCACTTGGCTACTCTTTCTATGTTTGTTTACATACAATCAAATCACCATGTATATATTGACACTATCAAGTTGAACTAAGTATGTTTACTTAGACTTCATAAGATTGCAACTTGGAAAAGTTGGCATAACACCTTAAAAAACATGGGTAATACACTTAGTCATTGAGATTCATTATATCCTTTTATACAAAATTTAGGTCGATTTTGGAAACTAATAACACCCTTTTGTAATAAATCTATATATGAAATATAAAAACCCCTTATGTAAATAAATTTATACATTTTAAAATATTCCCTTCTATGAATGTAAATCTGTAAGTTTACATTTTTTAATATTCCCTTTTTTTGAACTCACATGACACACATTTTTACACATAGTGACCTCCACCTCCTCCTCTCTCCCTTTCTCTTTGTCTCCCCCCTCTCTTTCTTTTGCTCTTTCTCTTTCTTTGTTTCCTCTCTCCCTTGTCGTTTCCTCACTCATCCTCCTAAAATACCATATATATATATTTATTTATATACAAAAGGGTATAATATAAAGGGGTTATTTACAAATAAAATAGAAAAGGATTATGTTTTATTTAAGAAAATTCATAGATAAGCATATTTATAAATAGGGCTTGAACGCACGTGATGTAGAGGATATACATATAGTAGCTTCCCCAAGTTCCTTCCTCTCCTCTCCCTCCCTTTCTCCCTCTCTTTCAATGCATTTCATTATAAAGAAAAATAAAAAAAGAAAACACACTCTCACAAATGATTTTAGCAAATGCTGCACTTAGGTTTTCCAGTGCTTTTTTTTTCTCAGAGTGGCATCACTGTTTGGGTCACAATCAACATTGCTAAAATCGTCACTATCAACGTCGCTATATGCCTTGTTATTAGCATCCCAAATCAAAATTTGCGATGCTAATAGTGACACATATAGTGATGCTTATAGCGACGTGGATAACCAGGCTACTATTTTTCGTTATAAACCGCCATCACTATTGCCCCATTCCCTTGTAGTGAGCTTCTATCGATAGCTGCACCAAAATTGAGAAACATAACGTATGGTCAAAGTAGCTCCTCTTTAAACTTCAAGCTAACCTCGCCATGGGTTGGTACCTCTCTCCCATCTGAGCATAGGCTAGCTATTCTCCATGACTCCTGTGTGCTACTCTTGACGACTTTTGTAGCAATGGTTGTTGGATGTAATTGTAGCCTCCACATACTTGTACACAACAGTCACTAGTTAATTGAGGCCCGATCTTGCCACATGTGCACATTGCATAGCTTGTTTACCTATGAGGTGATAGGATGGAATCTACATGGGGGATGGGGTAGAGTTCTAGTAGGAAAATAGACCTATTCTTATTATTCTCTTTCTATTGTTTCTTTTTCTTCTTTGAATAAGCAACATTACTTTTTTAGGAACAGTAGCATTGACAGGCCTTTAGAGTTTGGCTAGATAATACTACAATAAGAGGTAGAAATGTTTGTGACTCTCTTGCATATACTGACATAGCAAGCTAAGTTGCATGCACACACGCACACACATAGATGGAACAACCTTGCCACTAAACTCTTCTCATCTCTCCTCCTTGTGCCATGTAGGCTTGGGAGTTCTGTGGTTGGTTTGGGATCCCCAAGGCAAAGCTCTAAATAATATATAGAAAAGTTACACATTATGATTAGAATGAGCAATTTTATATTTCTAGAAGATCAAAATATTCATTGGTGAGATAAGAAGTGACGCTAGAAAATTCCCCTAAGGACAACTCAATACCATATTTAAAATTGTGGTGCTCTTTTATCAAATAAAATACGAATGGCTCTTGATTGTGTCCTTTTGTTGAAAGCTAAAGGGCATCAACAAATATATGTTGTCTTTGCAATGCAAATTAGGTATGCAAAAGGCTATATATCTTAACTTTGAATCCATGCTCACAAGATTCGTTGGCTCATATAAAACACCAAATAGCTATGTGGTTTGGAATGTTATGAGAGAGTTTAATTTTTGAAACCATAATCTAAATTGAATCATCATGTAGATCAACAAGCAAATTGAAAATAAAATTTTATATAATATATGCCATTCATTAAGGATCTGGCCTAAGGAAGGCTAGGCTGCAGGTGCAAATATCTACATAAACATACGAATACTTAAGTAATCCTTAAGGACAAAGGTATGAGGGAGAACATCTTAGCATATGTATGCGAGGAAAAGCCAGTTATACATGTGCTGGGAAAGCTACGAAGTTCCTAGCAACTTCAATAATGGGCTAGGAAGAGGAAGAGGGGGTGGGTAAGTGTGTATACTAAAAGTTTAATATGTCTAGTAGTATTTGTAATGGACTATGCTATCAGAGTGATCAACGTTTCTGCACATGAAGCAGCCATGGGGGACCGAGTTTTTCGCTGCAGCACTACTCTTCCTTGGATTATTGCCATGTCTGTTAATGACGGGCTCATGATGATGATAATACTGACGATGATGGCGCCGCTGCGGGGTAGGAATTGACTTTATCAAACGATTGGTGTTTGTCTTTGCAGAATCTGAAACAGAGTAGTTATTATAAGTAGGTGCTACGTCTGATGGCGCAGTATTAGCACTTGCACTAGCGCTGCTGCGGGGGGGCGCCATAAGAGCATTAATACGAGCTTGGTTATGATACTCATCCGAGCTGGCGCAAGCTTTCATGGCAAGGAGGAACGGGTCGTTCTCGGTCGTGTCGTCTCGGCGCTGCAGCAATATTCTGCTCATTATACTATATTGATTCAGTTTGGGGGTGCTGCTGATCATGATCTGATTAATATACTGATCGTCGCTGCTGCTGCTGCTGATCAATCCTGCAGTTGTATCAATCGGATGATGATGCAGGGGCGGCTCATTGATCATGGCGCTGGCATCGTCATCAATGGATTGTGGATTTACCTTATTCTCAGGAATGATTGGGGGTGCTGCCATAGCTGCCGATACTGCTGGAACAGCAGGTAATGGTGATGACGATACCGATTTCCTGCCTGGAGGTGCCGGCAGGGGCCATAACTTTACATCTTGATCTGCGGAGTCTTCCATGAATAGCTTCAGGAGTGGAGAATAATATTGGGATTGCGGCGGTCCTTTGAGCAGAGCAGCTGCACCATCATCAGCAACAGTACGTGAACCAGAAGGAGAAGAAGATGATGATGATGATAATGATGAAGCGGACTTGTCCTCCTCTGCTAATTTCTTGTGAATGTCGTCGATGAGATTGATGCTCTGAGGCTGCTTCACCACCCCCGGCTTCTCCTCCCATGCGAATGGCACCACCGCCGCAACAAACCCATCACTACATGGAGATGATGGCATTGAATTATCCTCAAATTGGCTAGAAGAAAGATAAGACATAAATGATAAGGATGATGAGGAAAAAGAATTTGATGACTCGGAGCCAATTCTCGCCATACTTGCCTTCAAATTAACTGACACAATTATAGCAATTTCGGTGTGATCTCTTGTCAGGCACTGCCCCTTGAGCATATATATAACCACCTATTATATAAACATAATGAGAATATATCACCTTTGCTGCTGCAAAGCAGCTTTCACTTAAACATGAGCAAGGCGATGCCATGGTGCTTGCATTTTATATTTGTAGTAACATTGATTGACTTCCACCTAGCATTCCTCTGATTGCGCCCTCAAACCAACCGCTACTTCATGTGACACAATGAGATAAAGTTTTGATGAGTTTTTCCTCATGTTCTTTGACAATTGCCTATAAGCTACACCCACCTTAACCCCTCTGAAAACACTCCCCAGCAGTCTCCATTTCTTCCCTTCAATTCCTTGTCAACATTACAGATGCCTTCTCCTTAGTTTATAGATTTGGGTCTCCATCTCTTGATTTTTACCTAATAAAGATGTGTAGTGCTACAAATCTTGCAATATAACTACAAAACCCAAGCATTTTTCTACTACCATGTAAACTAAGGAGCCAATTCTCGAATAAACTATTAAATTCTACCTTATACAAAGTTTCTTCAAATTCATGAGACTTATTAGTTGTCCTTTCTAATACCGTGATTTCCCTAAAAGGGAGAAACTACCACTTGATCTTATAAGATATTTTATGGTGCACTTACTTTATTTGTTTAACATAAATAAATGAATTGGAAGAATTTCAATGTACTTTTAACAACCATCAAGGTCCCACTCCAATTATTCCTTTGAGCATTCAACTCTTTAGATAAAGGTGAAATGGAAAGATTTCAATAGAAACTTTTGCAGCTCCATGTTCTTGACCACAAGAAATATGTAACAACATCAAATTACATGATGGTGACGTGCTACTAGATCTTCAATCCTCTAAGTTTCTTTGACATGTTTATCATACTAAAAAACTTAACATCAACTATCGTAGTTTTTTCCTTGGTCTTGAGTAAGCACATAAGCTAGCCACATAAATAAGTCACTGACCGTTATAAATATCATAATCCTCCCTCAATGTTGAGTAAGCATGTAATATAGCTATATAAAGAAGTGCATGGAGATAAACCTTTCTTGTTATGCACTCTAGCCTAAAAGTTTTGTTCTCGTTTTGAGATCAAGTTGGCTTGCGAAATCAATAGTTTCACAACAAAAACATGTAGAATGATAACTAACAATAAGAGTTGCATATTTAATATGTTGAGAAGCTTTAGAAGACATTAGTTTGATGATAACGACTTTTGGGGTGCACCTATAAGAAACCATTCATATCATGTGCATTCAAAGGGTACTAAAAAGTCCCCTTTACTTACATGTACTATGGCAATAAAATTACTTCTTCAAGAAGCTCATGATTTTTCTTCAAGTTACAATAAAATAGCCCCTTCCATAAATATAATTATGTACATTAATCCATTTTTTGTCAAAGAATATAAGCTTTTTTTTTATCACACGTGGTATACTTAATCTTTTGAGGTGTGCCCCCCAAAGATAATGACAAGTAGCAAGCTTAGCCAACTAATGTGAGAACATTCATATTGCATGTTTAATATGTCGTGAGACTTTATAAAATGTCATTTTGATTACATGACAAGGCAAAGCTTGTTCATGGGTGTGTGTGTGTGTTTTTTGCAAGCTTGCTTAAGCAAGCTTCTCAACTATGGAATTAAGTAACTCGGCTCACCTCCTAGCCACTTAAGATGATAGCCTCTTTAGCACCACATTGGTATCTTTAGGCAGACCCATGGACTATTTTTAGATGGACTTTTAGTAAGTCCATCCACACTGATTACTTGCCCTTTGTCCCTTTGGTAAATGTATCCTTGTGCCCTAATGTGTACTATCTCTTGACCACTTAACCCCATCAACGCCTTAGCATAATACTCCATTACCTGCTGCTCACAACACCCTTGTTTTGACATTATTTCCAAAAGTCTATCTTTCCACTTGACCGAGACTTGTTTTCGAATATGATAAGGTGTACATTGCTCATGGAAAGCCAAGATCCATTCGGGTTTGATGGTTCAATAATTTCTATTACCACTTCTTGGTCCACCAAAGTATCATCATTACCAAGCTACCTTTACAATTGGCTAACATAAAAGTTTAGATGGACTCTGCTAGAGGATGATAGATATAATTTATATGCAACTTTACCAATACGTTTATAAGGATTGTAAATGGGTCACAATACGATGGAGATAACTTAGGAACCGATCAAAACTTCAAACTTTTTGAATGTTCTGGAACACATAAGTGGATCTTATCACATTTTTCAAAAGTGACTGTACATCTATCTTCATTAGCATATTTCTCATAACAAACTTGAGCTTACTTACATTCAACATGCTAGTTTTAGCATATCAAAAAGATCTTGGAGAAATTCCTTGACATATTGGATTTTCTCATTGACTAATTCCACCATAATTGGTGATCAAGATTGAAATCTATGAGAAATCTATACATAAGCATGAACGGACTAAACCCTGTAGTCAAATGCTTAGCATTGTTATAACCAACTCTAATATGGCTAAATAATATTTCCAATCTTTTTTTTTGGTTTATATATGCTCATAGTATATCTTCTAGAACTTGGTTCACCTACTCACTTTACCCATTTGTTTGAGGGTGATCAATTTTACTTAGATTAAACATGGTATCTAACCTTTTGAATATAGGTATCTGATCACAATTGATTATAATATTGGCTAGCAATCCATAGATCTAATAAAAATTATTTGTACTAATTTAAGGTTGTTTTTGTTGGAGTAAAGCTTCACATCTCAGTGAGTCTATCCATTACTACCCAAATGGCACATATCATGACTACAATTAGTAGTAGGAAGTCCAACAATAAAATCCATTGAGGGACTTTTCCACTTGCCATTAGGAATCTCTAAAGGATATAAAACCTAACCTATCTTTAGGCACTCCACTTTGTTCACTTGACACTTTTGGCATTGAATAACATATTTCTCTATATTCTTATGCATTTCAAACCAATAAAAGTGTGTATGAAAGTATCAATTTCCAACACAAATGGTTTGTGCAAATTTGGTATAGTTAGGATTGGAACAACAATAATAACTACTCTAAGTTTATCAAAACTATGTTGTTAATGTTTCTCACCCCAAGAGAAAGTGTGACCTTGAGCTTTCAATTGGTTTGACATAGGAACAACTATCTTAGCATAATTTGTAATAAACATATAGCAAAATCTTGCCAAACAAAGGAATATTTGTAACTTCTCTAAGTTTAAATGATGAGGCAATTGTAATATACTTTTGACCTTTTTTGAATCCAGTTTAATACATTCTTTCAGATATGATATGGCCAAGGTAGTAAACTTCTGTCTTAAAAAATTCACATTTACTTTTCTTAGCATAAAGTTTGTGCTTCTTGAGCAATTCAAAGGCTAAGCAACAAGTTTCCCAATGTTTGACTATAAACAAGGATATCCTCAAGGAAAAAAATAACAAAATTTTCACGATATAGATGTACGACACTATTGGTAAGAGTCATGAATGTGGCAAGAGTATTAGTTAGACCAAAGGGCATAACCAAAAACGCATAATGGCCAAAATATATTGGAAAGGTAGTTTTAGATACAACCTCTGTGTGTACTTGCACTTGATGATACCTTGATCTCAAGTTAATCTTTGTAAAGTGTTGTGCTCCTTTAAGTTGATTAGATAACTAATCCACACAAGAAAGCATATACTTATTTTTTATTGTGGGGGAAATTTTAACACCAGGGGGGTAAAAGGGTGTGTAAAAAAAAAGGGCACGAGGGAGGTAATTGGATTTTTGGAGGGTTCCAATGGGAAGGGCCTTTATAGGGGCTCCACGGGAAGGGGAGCTTAGAGGAGCCCCCCTTAGAAGCTTCAAGAAGCTTCTTGAAGCTTCTGTGGTTAGGAGCCACGTGGGAAGAGAGGATGGAGGCGGCAGATGGTTCGATGGCAGCAGCGGCAGCAACTGACGGTTTCGACGGCGACAACAGTCAAACAGCCTTCCTTCAACGGCAGCAAGGATGTTCACTGCCTCCTTCTCTCTGTTTGAATCGTCCTTCCTCACAGCCTTTTAATGAGTCATCCAAAGTGTACAACCATTCTTGGCCCAATGCCACATTTATTTATGTAGTTATAACTTGAAATTTTACTTTCATAGTATGTCCTTTCACTTCTAATGCAACATCATGTACTTTTGTTATCTACACATCCTTGTCATCCCCATTCATGGGAGAGATGACATAAGTATGAGTATTAGGTACTTGGGGCAAACATAGCTTCTTAACCAACATATAGTTAATGAAGTTGTGAGTTGACCATCATCCAAGAGAATACAGACTCTTTGTCCATTGATCATACCATGCATATGGACCAAGGCACGTGGTGGGTTTCCATGGCATAGCAATCAAGAAATACCCATGCTCATCAATTTAATGGCTAACTTGTACATGGGAATATTTCGAACAAGCTTCCAAAGGAAGCATCTGCACTGCGTTTTCTTTGTTCTTGTTCTTATTAGGCTTGTTGCCTTGAAGTTTTCAACAATCCTTTTTTTCATGAGGGCCTAAGCAATTGAAGCATTACGTGTTCTCAAAGTTCTTCGCTTTTGAGAGTTGCCCTCTAGCACCTTTGGCTTCTTAGTATTCTCATTTTTGGATGTAACATTGAGATTTCTCTTCCCTACTAATGCTGATGCATTTTTTGAATGTGCAAATGCATATCTAAATGTTTTCTTATCTAACATATCATAAAAAATATGTGCACTCTTGATGGCTACTTCTAGCGTTTCAGGATATTGACTTTCACCTTGGCCTTGTACTCATTGTCCAAGTCTCGAATGAATGCTCTAATCTTTTGAAAATCATCTAAGATATTAAGTTTGGGAATGATTTCTCTATATTTGGAGATGTATTGGATTAATGTTAGACCCTCTATCTGATACTTATCCCAGGAAGTGGCATCAAGACTCATCCTCCACTTGTAGGCATGCCTTGCCCTCGTGTGTGAGGCTTGCCTCAAGGGCTCTAATAGAATCTAGTGTATAATGTAATTGATGCAAGTCACTCCACTTTTATAAAAAAAAGATTGACTGCATCCTTGTTATGATCTCACTAGAATACAAATGGCTTCATGTTCTTTAACATATTATTAACCTCATGTGTACGAAGAGAGCCAAAGGCTTCCGTGCCTTGAGATAGCCCTATTGATACTTCAAGAGGCATACATGGAATGCCCCAAGCGTGTTGTTGTACTAGTTCCTTTAAAAACTCTAAGTTCTGTGTTAAAAGCAGCATGGTTTGTGTATATGGTCAGTTAGTGACCTATCTTATTTTTCATAGTAGTGTTAGGCAATGAGTTTTCTTCTTTTGCATAATGGAATTATGAAAGAACTAGGGTACATTGCTCTCTATTCTGGTTGGCTCCATCATGTGACTATCTCTCTCCCTCTTTTTGAACATTGTATCATAACAGGCTTTGCAGAGAGCAGGATTTGTGGAGCTTGACTCAACCTTTAGCATGTAAAAAAAAAAAACTAAAGACATTGGCAACCATGGTTCTTCCTGCTTGAGGTGAGCATTCATTCCCAACCTCCTTTAGGCTTGTTTTTGCCTCTTCCAAGGATTATGGAGGCTTAGTTGAGCACCCTGGAGTGCACCATTGAGCTCATTTGGCTCAGGGGGGTCACCATCATTCCTTGCAGTAAATATGCAGATTGCGCTTGCCTCTCAAGTTGATCTAGACAGATCATTGGCATTGTTGTTGGTACTCTTGGCATCATTTGGCAAGCATTGATCTTAGTGAAATATCTTTTGGACCTCTTGGCATTGCTTATCTTCCTTCTTGGCATTGGTCGTTAGAATTTGGCATTGGATTTGAGCTCCCCATTGATTATTAAAATAGGGAGGTCTACTATAATACATATAGAGACAACATATATCTCCCTGCTTGGAGTTCAATGAAGCTCATATTGATGCCTATTCATGATCGGATAATCCTTGGACACGTGGGGATGTCGTGTAAGATGACTTGGGCATTATTTTCTCAATTTAGAGGAAGTCTATTGGTAGTTATAATAGGTCCCTTGCTAGTTACTATCTGTGAAAATATTGTCTTCCATGTTTACATGAGATTTATGCTACCATTGATGCCCGTATGGATATGTCTCAATTGCCAAATGATACGGAAAAGGTTACGAGATGTCTTGTGAGGTTATGGAGCTAAAATACTTGAGTTAATGCAGAATTTTTATTGCTAGTTATTTCAAGGCTGGAACCTATTTTGGTTGTTGGGAAAATTTATGCCTATAGTGTTTGATTTCATTTCAAATACTTCAGGTGATGTATTGATGTATATTAGGGCTGGTACGAGCTACAAATGTATTTGAATCATTGAAGAGTTTGCATGATGAGCAGAATCTATTGAAAAATATTCTAAAGACCTTTGGTTTATGTCTGTTTGAACAAGTGAATGCATGTTTACAGTGAGCTGAAATTGAAGTACACCCAACTTGCTTGCTTTTACATGTCTTAAGCAATTGATGCTTATTGAAATCCTACTTGTGAATTAATTGCAAGTGTAGTTAGCAAATTGTGATAGGTCCTTGCTGACTTCTTGAAGGCATTGTTATTGCATGAGTGGACAACCCCTTTACTATTATGAATAGTTGATTACAACATCATGACAAATGCAACATGTACTGACAATATTACTCAGATTGGGGGGAGGGGATTGAATAATAAGAAATTTGCATTGTGGAAGTTTAGAGTGACGAACTTCCTTATTGGAAGAGGTCATTAGGACTTATGTACAAGTCTACATGAAGCTGAACCAAAATTGCTCCTCGATAGAAATCCTAATGCTGAGTAGTAGAGAGCTCATAAACGGTGGATGGAAAGAGCAAGTAAAGTCCTACATTGGTTCATATTATGCCATGTAGATCATTGATTGTGGTCTTTGGAGAATGCATGGAAAATTCTTGTAAAGAATTATGGGAATGTAACATATGCAAGAAAAATTCAACTCAAGTAGTAGTTTAATAACATGGGTAGAAATGGCAAAAGCATACATGCTTATACCATTGAAATTAAAACCATTGGTAATCAGCTTGCTTCCATTAGATTGAAGGTTAATGATGATGATATGGGTGTAGTTACCTTGAATGGTTTTACAAGGCCTTTGATACATCTATTTCTATAAGTTTGGAATGACATTAAGCATACATGTGTACCTTTGGTCATACGTGATGGGAAGAAAAGAAGCCTCTATGATGTTTTTCATGTACCATCTATTACCAAAAGTTTGTTGTTTATTGGACAAATGAGCAGAATTTGCAGGTTAGATTCAACAAATATTCATAGAAGAATATGGGAATGGCTATAAGTTGATGTGAAGGCTAAACAAAATGGCAGAATGTTTACTTTGGATACCACTATTCTTGAACTAACGGAAACCATGTTTTCTTGTGATAGTGGAGCAATCAAAGATGTTGAAAACTTGGCATAAGCACATTGGGCATGTTAATATATAGCGGCTTGAAAACTATGCAATAGAAAGTGACTGTACTTGATCTTTCGAGATTCAAGTAGATGGATTTAAAGACACGTATGTTTAGCTTGCCAGTTAGAAAAACAAGATAGGTTTCCATTTGTTAGACATGTTAAGAAAAACACTAGACCATTGTAGTTAGTGGAGTCAGATATTTGCAGTAGAGCACATAATTCATCATTTAGCAGTGCAAGGTATTATGTCTCTTTCATTGATGATTATAGCAGGTACACTTGGTTGTATATTTTGAAGAAAAAGAATGAAGTATTAGATGTCTTTAATGATTTCAAAAGTCACACTAAAAAAGAGCTTGGCCCTTAAATATCTTGCTTGAGATCAAATGGAGGAGGTGAATATGTCTCTCATGAATTTGATAGGTGTTTGGCTAAGCATGGAATCAAAAGGTAGCTTACATGCAGTTAACTACACATCGCAATAGAATGATGTATCAGAGAGGAAAAATAGTGAGCTTACGAAAGTTACAAGAGCTATGCTAAATGAGAAGAATTATTGGGGCTGAAGTAGTTGTGACTGCAACTCCTACAAGTGGTATTCATGACGTTATGCCATATGAGAAATTGTATGGGCACAAACATGTTATTAACCATTTAAAAGTCTTTGGATGTGTTTCCTATGTGCATGTGCTACTAAGCCCGTCTTTGTTGGCTATGTAGCATGAGATGCGAAAGCATACAAATGCTACAATCCTTCTATGTGTGAAACATTGTTCAATAGAGATGTGTTTAATAAGTTGGCTTCTTGGTATGGCAAACAAAATCTAGTTATTTTTTATGGACCAACAGATGGTACTCATGCTAAAATTAATACTATGGATAGTACAACTATTAGTGGGCCTATAGAAGACACATCCTCTACTATTAGTCCATGGACAAAAAGCCACTTGCGTAGTCATGGTTCTATGTCCACGTACACGGATATGTCAATGGAGGAAGATTGGATAAAGAAAAAGGGAAAATTTTTGAATATGTTACTAGGCCACTTACTTCTGGTTATGAGTTACCTGGGAGTGACAGTTTGGATAGTGAGCTTAGTATACTATCAATGGCTATGCATAGAGTTAGCCAAAACAAGTATGTACCACCTCATGAGAGGGAGTATCATAGTGCACCATAGTTGAGAAGAACATAGAGAGTAAAAAAGCCTATTAATAGGCTGACTTACACTGGATATTTAGCTAGACACTTTGCTTACATAACAAAAGTAATGGGTTACAAAGAGCCTACAAAATTTAGTGAAGTAGTTGTTGATGAAAATTGGTACACAACTATGGATGAAAAGTATATTGCATTGGCTGAAAATGATACTTAGGATGTGGTTAGGAAACTTGAAGGTAAAACACCCATTGGCTGCAAATGGGTTTACAAAGTGAGATGCAAAGCAAAAGGGTTCTTGGCGAGATTCAAAGCAAGGTTGGTTGCCAAAGGCTATGCACATTAATATGGACTTGATCATGAGGAGACTTTTAGCTTCGTTGCTAAAATGAAAACTATGAGAACTATCATTGCTCTAGAAACATCTAAAAGATGGAAATTTTGGCAGATGGATGTTAAAAATGCATTCTTGAATGGAGATCTAGTTAAGGAAGTATACATGGAGCAACCGAAGGGTTACACAAATCCAGATTATCCTAATCATGAATGCATGCTAAAAAAGGCACCTTATGGTTTGAAGCAGGCACCAAGAGCATGGAATGCTAGGACCAACTCTTACCTATAGGAACTTGGATTTCATAGTATGTTCATGAAGAAGACATATACAAGTTATGTCTTCTTAGTCATTTATGTTGATGATTTAATCATCACTAGGGATGATGATTCTGATATTGCTAAAATTAAGTCTATGTTACAAGCTGAATTTAAACGGAAAGATTTGGGAGACCTAAAGTACTTTCTTTGCATTTGAGATAGTGACTACACCTCAAGGGATTTGGTTGCTACAAAAGAAATATGCAAAAGATATGTTGCTCAAATATGGAATGCTAGATTGTAAGCCCATGGAAACCCCATTAGACCAAAATGTAAATCTTGCAATTGATGTTGGTAGTGAGATAGAGAATGCTACGATGTAAAGGCAGATGCTAGGTAGCCTTATCTATCTTACGTAACATTAGGCATCTTAACCTCAGATACTTAGTGGGGTTGATTAGTCATTTTATTTAGAAGCCACACAAACCTCATGTAGTCAAGAGGATTATGTGGTACGTTAAGGGTACATTTGAGCATGGGCTATTTTATGAACTTGAAAAGCCTCTTGAGTTGATAGGATACACTGATGAAGATTGGGCTGGTTGGTCATATGATAGATGATTAACAAGTGGATACACCAATGCAGATTGGGCTGGTTGTTCATATGACAAGCGGTCTCAATAAGTGGATATGCTTTCAATCTTGGAAGCAGTATGATCAATTGTTGGAGTAGCAAAAAGCAGCCTACATATGCTCTCTCTTGTGCATGTAGAGTATAGAGGTGTAACCTTAGCTACATGTGATGCAGTTTGGCTCCTGAAACTATTGAGAATGACTTGGGTGTACAAAAGGATAGATCAATCACATTGTATTGTGACCACATGAGTAGCGTGCTTCTTGCTAGCAATCTGGTTTACCATGCTAAATCAAAGCGCATTGCAATACATTATCACTTTATTAGGGATATCGTGCTTGTAGGGAAGAGAGATTTGATTCATGTGAAGATTGAAGATTGAGTAGTTGATATCTTTACCAAATAACTTGGTAGAGATAAATTTGTCTACTTCAGAGAGCTACTTGGAGTGTAGTAGTTGGCTTGATCTTGAGGGGAAATGTTAAGAATCAAGCTCAAAGACTAGCCCTAGTTAGATAGTTGCAACCTAGCTGTTGTTAGTCATGTGTGATATAATACATGAGTTGGTTTGACTCAACCATGGTTTGTCTGTATATTCAGTCAATGACCTATCTTAATTTTCACATTAGTGTTAGATAATGAGTCTTCTTCTTTTGCATAATGGAATGATAAACGAATGAGCGTACACTACTCTTTGCTCTAGATGGCTCCATCCTATATCTATCTCTCTCCCTCTCTTTGAACATCAAATGTATCTACATCACTCATGGTTTCATCATGCATGCTTACAAGCTTATTGTGCTCTGAAAGTGAAGGTGAGGATATGCTGTGATGCTTGAAACTAAGAGAGAAAAATCACCACTTAGCCTTAATATCTTCATAGTGAAACAATTCACAAGACTATAGGAGTGATATAGTAGAACTTCAAAGGTGTTGCATGCCAAGAAATATTCAAAAGGTAATTAAAAATCTCTTTATACCCTTCCAAATAGGTTTTTGAAAACTTTCATCGATATTTACCCGCAACTCCAAGTCTTAACTTTATGTTTAGTTACCTTGTAGTTAAGTGTACTTGGGTGTAGATCTCGTGTAGATAATAGTGGAATGGGTGATCTCCTAGAAGTTTTGTCTTCAAGCAAACACTTCCACCTCACATGCAAGAAATGGTGCCAATGAAGCCTTCATAGCCTCATTGCTAAGTATGCCAAGGTCTACACCTTGGTCGTTGTCTTAGTTGTAAGCCACAAGAGGAGGCAATGTGATAGTCATGCAATTATGGGGCCACTATAGCTTGTCGTTCAATGGTGTCATGCACTCCCTAATCTTTTGCTATAGCCTCACTCTAATACCAGTGTCATACATGTGTTGATGCCTTACCTTCAACAAACAAAGAACTTAGGAAATTTCTTAACCACTCAAGATGATAGCCTTTTTTAGCACCACACTAGCCTCTTTAGGCAGACCCATGAACTATTTTTAGTTTGACTTTTAGTAAGTTCAATCATACATATTGCCTATCCTTTGTACATATACCATTGTGCCTTGCATAAATATTACATGACACAACAAAAAAATTTTGAGCAAGAAGTAGAGAACACATAACAAATATGAGAAGAATAAAGACTACTTTAATTTCAAATGAACTGATACAAAGATGGCTCTATCCACCCGTGCACTTCCACTGTGAAGCTTAGATGGCGATCTAGACATATGATAGGCAAAGAGCTTAAGGGTAGCTGGAAAAACTCTAACGGGATGAAAGATAGATTGACAATGGCTTTGGGGATGTCTTCCTTTTATAGCCCGAGAAGATAGTCTAGTTGGTATGTTTGACCATATTATGAACCTTCCCTAGTCAGCCATGGAATATTCTCTTTACCACCCCTAGCCAAGGTGAGAGCGGAATTTAGGAGACGGCAAGTGCTTAAAAATAGCTAAAAATTATGAATATCAAGGGAAAAATATTCACTGTCAAAGGCGGCGGCTCGATCTAGGACGATTTTAAGCGCCAAAGTGCTTTAAAGGCGCCCAAGCGACACTTGGTGATTTTTCATAATTTTTCAGACAGTCGTGCGGGTTGACACAAGCTACTGGCCAATGCGGGATGCTAAGTCGGACGCCCAGGATTTTTCAGAGCTCGATTCGGAGTCCGGACGGGGGAAAGGCCACAAACCGGTCAAGATTTGAAAAGGTGGACATGAGTTTGGCCAAGTGGGCATGACCCTTGGGAGCCCAACTTAAAATGTCACATGAAACTTTGGGGGAGTGAGATGAAAAAAATCGTGATGAAGATGAAGAATACGTGATCAGGAATGGCGCCGATTTTTGCGCTCAATGTTGATCATGGCTTCTCCCTGCCTGCAAACAACCCCCCTATCTGACATTGGCCCTTGCCTACACTCCGTATGCTGATCATATCGCCGCCCTTCGCCCGTGGAATGGTGGCCTGGTTTGGAATTTCTGATTCTAGTCTTTCTCTCTCCTCCCTCTCTCTCTTCTAAAGGCAAGATCATGTGGGGAGAAGAAGGAAGAAGAAAGAATGATGGAGGCTTGTCCGGCATGGACCGGATTGCTACACGGGCTGAGAATGGTGATTTGTGATGTTGCTGGACATGAAGGGTTGCTGTTTTCCAAATCTACAGCCATGGACACAAAACCCGAAACACGCGTTTAAGCGGTAAACTAAAAAATTACAAAGAAAATTTAGTGTTTTATGCTTTTGATTGATGGAATGCCGTTCATATGGACTAAGATTTGATTATGTTGCTGATTCTTCTGAGTTCTTACTGTTTATAACCAGAAATTATGAAAAACATGCATTTCATGGCTCGAAATAATGTCAAGAAACCCGAAAACCATGAAAAATGGGGAAAAACAAGGGTTTTGGGCGTATAAATGGGGAAAACCGTCGATACACATCAACTAATCTTTCAATTTTGTTGCAAATGAACTAAGGGCCACAGCCCACAAACTGGTTTCAATTTTCAGCAATTTAAAAAATACAAGAAAATGAAAAAAATGGCGGAAAAATGATAAAAACACCATGGAAAATAGGGGAAAAATACATTTGGGGCTACGAAAAATATAGAAAAATAGGATTTATGTTTGTTGATGTATAGCAAGGCTGGGGCATGAAGTTATGCTTCAGTTCAGCCTTGTTTATATGTTGTAGTGTGTGTTTCCTTCCTCTCTCCACATAAAATGACAAGGAAACCCTAAAAGAAATGAATGCAATGATGCCCTATCAACGGGGAAGGGTAGAGTTGTGGAAAAAATGGTTAAATGCCGCTGAGCATGAGGAATAATTTGCTGATTTTATATGCATTGCATCTAGGACGGAATAATAATGATAAAAATTAAAACCTAGTAGCACGAAGATCACTTCGGTGCTAGGTGTTGCAGCGAAGCACAAAGCGGTTAGAAAGAAAAGCATGAAAGAGATGTTTTGCACTTGCACGCTGCTGGTTTTTAAAATGTTTGAGCATTAGGCATCCACCTCTTTGCATGATCATTTTTGAGGAAATTAAAAGTATCAGAGTTAGCTCCTGGATATGCATAGCAATTGTTTTCAGTAGGCCTGTGACCCACCGTTGAGAGCGTGAGGTTCCTATGCTGTAGGCTAGTCGTGGGATCATAAAGGGGAAGTCAAGTGAGGGAATGGTACATTCCTGGATACGTTTATTTGGTACCTTGAGCGACGTTTGTGCGAAATGTTTAAATGTTGAGCGGCGCATCGAGGGGCCAATCCCCAAGGTGTAGGAGAGTCGCAAAGGGTTGACGGCATTCAGCCATAGGAGGAACCCCATGTGTATGTGATTCGAGCCTTTTGGCTATGTGAAAGGGACTCCCTCTAAGGAGCAATATTGGGTTAGGATTAGTTGGACTACAACGTATTACAAATGCAATGTTTAGGAAGGCAGAGATTTTGATAGACGCTCCTGGCCGCGAGGCCGAGGGGTTGTCTTGTGCGTAGTGACGAGGTCCGGCTAGTGCATGAGCCAGTGCCGGCCCGTTTTTAGGTCCATCAGTGGTGCGTCTGCCGGGAGCTGCTTAAAAGTGGCGGTTCTCGAATCCTGGTTGTTTAAGGACCAACTAGCAGTTTATGCCAGAGGATACTGAGCTTGATCCGTTGTTGATTGATAAGCATCGTCTAGCAGAAATCCAAAAGCAAGAAAGAGACGAAAGAGCTAGGCGACGTGCTGAAATTTTTAGGAGATATTCCCCTAAGCGTAGCGGTGCTGAACCCTTACGAGGGAGTGGATCTAGTGGTCTTAGGACCACAAGAAGTAAGTTAGGAGAAGGTGGAAGCTCTAGTGCTCCCCTTCCTTCCATAAGCCAGTCCACGTCAATTGCGGGAGGTGTAACCCCACCGTTCCCTATTCCTAGTGCAAATCCAATCCTCGTCATGGCACAGCCTATTGCAATTCCAGCAGGAACAACGGATTTGCCGGCTCTAGGTTACCCGCTACCCATTTTTAATGGGCTAGTTGAGGAAGATGCGGAACTCCACATTAGGGAGTTTCAAAAGCTGATGTTTAACTGTCGCATTCAAGAAGAAGGGCATTTAATGATGTTCTTCAACATGACTCTCAAAGGAAGAGCTGCTATATGGTATCATGGTTTAGAAGCCGGAACCATATTGAACATTGATGCATTTTATGGAGCTTTTCGAAGGGAGTTTGCCCCTGAAAGGGGTGGGCAATATTGGTTGCGTGTACTCAACGTGACCCGCCAAGATCCACACGAGGATATTCGTGCTTATGCGAAGAAGATAAAAGAGGTCTTCCGTAAGTTGGACACCTCTATTCCTATCCCCGCAGCTGCCCAATTGCAATATTTCCTACATGGTTTGGACTTTAATATCCAATTGCAGTTGAGTAGTGTCCCCTTGGGGGATATAGATACTGCCATTACACGAGCACAAGAGGTGGAATCCCGACTACAAGCAGCCTATGCTTCTAGAGGCAATTCGAACATGGGTTTAGTATTGGGAAACAATATGGCAATAGCCAATGGCAGTAGTGGCCAAGGGATAGCGATGGCTAACCCTAATGGGAGAGGGAACATGATACAGAATGTCCCTTTATTACCAGCTCCCCCTAGCATGTCGATGCCTACGGGCAGTCAAATGGCTCCAAGTAGTGGAGGCCAGGCGGTCAATTCTAACACCATGTCTGCAGCTCAACAGCCTGTGCCTAATCGAATTGTTAGGCCGATTGAACGACATGGAAATGACCAAGGCTATGAGTCGAGTTCTTCCAATGTTCTTGGCGAGGTTAAGGACATGATGAAGCATTATACCGACATGATTACGGAGCAGTATCGACAAATAGCCGTTGATGTCAACTTCCTTAAAAAACAACAAAATTTAATAGGAAGTAGATACCCTGAGGAGGGTGCACCTTCGAGGTTTAGTTGTAAATGGTGTGGCGGGCAGCACTATCCAAGAAATTGCCCAAATGTTAAGTGCGACATTTGTGGAAAATCTGGCCATCTAGCAGCTACTTGCTGGAGTAAGATCAGTTCCCTCCAGCGAGGTAGTCGGCAACCAGGGCCTGTTAATCATCGTGCCCAAGGAAATGACTCCCAGCCAGAAAATGGGCCTAAACAAATACTTCAACGACCAAAGACTACGGTGGAAGAACTACCAAGTGGTAGTGGGGTTAGTTTGATTGAGGCTGTACGCGTTAATGATGCTGAAACCTCTAATCTACGAGCTGTCCTTACAAGAGGTAAAAAGGGTAGAGAAGCCGACATGGATAAGCCTGTCGACGGAAACCCTAAACAAGGCGACAAAGGAACGCAAGTTTTGGATCCTGCCCTAGAAGGGGGACCTTTGAAGCCCGTAGAGAGTAAAGCCGATAAGGAACCACCAAAGAAGAAGGTGAAAGTTAAGAAAGAGGCAATAAAGCCAGTGCAGCGACCTAAAGAGCGGATGATTTGGCGTGAAAAGCGAGCTCTTTCGAACTATCATGAATTCGATTTGGCGGGCTCTCTTTGCGAAGTCAAGCCGGATGTGAATCTTTTACAGCTTATTAAGCTTTCCCCAGGAGTACGCAAGGAATTTAGAAAGATTCTACGTACTGGGTATATTGTAGAACCTTTGGGTATTGCGCGAGTTGGTGATGACTGGTTCGAGCATGCTGAGAAGCATTGCCCAAGGGTTGCAGCCTATGTCGATGGGATATTAGTAGATTATGCCATTGTCGACACGGGATCATCTGTTAACATTATGAGTTCTGAACTGATGGAAAGGTTGGGTCTTGCGATTCAGAAAGATACTTCCACAATTCTCAGAATGGCAGATGACAGTTTGAGACAGCCGGAAGGCTGCATTACTAAGGTCCATGTCACTGTTGCAAATGTAGAATGCATGTTGGACTTTAGGGTGATTCGTTTTGCAGGGCGGCCAAGTTACCAAGTATTACTTGGACGACCTTGGATCTTGCAAGCGGATTGCCAAGTGGATATACCCGCCGGTCGATTGATATTCGGCAGAGGTGCCCAGCGTGTGGTGGTTGATGCTTATCCTGAGTCCCCGCAGAGTGAAAGAGCTCCTCTATCTTCTACAGAATTGGAGACATTAGAAGATTTATCTGGCAGTGAGACATCATCGAGTGATGAGTCCAAAGAGGGATCCACCACGGAGGACATCTATCAGATCACTTTGAACGAGCCGATAGAGGCCCAAGATCGTATAAGAGATGCAGATGTTATCGAGCTAGACCTTGGTACGCTTGATGATTCGCGGCCAATCAAATTAGGCTCTATGCTCAGCTCAGCAGAAAGGGAGGACTATGTGGCCTTGATCCAGGAATTCCGTGATATCTTTGCCTGGAGTTATGATGAGTTGAGAGGCATCCCTCCCAGTCTTGCTGTTCATACAATTCCGTTGAAAGAGGGCAGTCGTCCTGTACGGCAGAAAGTAAGGCGTATGCCTTTCGAATTGAGGGACGGGCTGTTTGAGGAGTTAGAGAAGCTTCGAAAAGCGGGTTTGATTTTTCCTGTGCAACACACGGAATGGTGTTCGCCAGTTGTGATTAGAAAGAAGAAGAATAATCAAATCCGTTTATGTGTAGATTTTAGGGAGCTGAATAAGCAGACAGTTAAGGACTACTACCCGTTGCCATTTATTGACCAGATTTTGGATCAATTAGCGGGTAGGGAGATATATTCGTTTATGGATTGCTTTGCAGGATACAACCAAATGGCAATTGCAGAAGAGGACAAGTTGAAAACAACTTTTATCACTGTATTTGGCACTTTTGCTTACCACGTGATGGCTTTTGGTTTATGCAATGCGCCTGGTTCGTGGCAACGAACAGCTGATAAGACATTCGGTGACATATCCCCTGAAGAGTTGAGGGTGTTTATTGATGACTTAGGGGCTGCCACCGTGAGAGAAAGGCAGTTGATCATTTTGAGAAAATGCTTTGAGCGCTGTAGACAATTTTGCATCGCCCTAAACCCACGGAAGTGTGCTTTTGGAGTACCTTATGGGCTATTGCTGGGTCATGTGGTCAGTTCGGTAGGAATTGCGACAGACCCCGAGAAGGTCAAAGTTATAGTTGCCATGGGTCCACCACGCACTCCGAAAGAAGTTCATAGCTTTCTGTCTTCGGTCGGTTACTACCGTAGATTCATTAACGCCTTAGCAGAAAGAACGTTGCCACTTACAAATTTATTGTCCTTTAGCTGTTCGTTTGTATGGGGTGACCCTTGTCAGGTAGCATTCGAGGATGTGAAACAAGAGCTAGCAAGAGCGCCCGTTTTAAAAGCACCTAAAAGAGGTGAGGTGTTCTATATATTTTCAGCAGCCACCATGTATAGTATCAGCTGCTGTTTAGCCCAAATTTGGGAAGAGAAGTGGTACCACCCGATTGCTTTTGCTAGTCGGAAGCTGGGGGTATCCGAAATCAATTACACCTACATGGAGAAGCTGTGTCTAGCGATGGTCTTTGGGACCAAGAAATTCAGGCGTTATATTCTCTATGAGAAAGTCGTGCTTTATACGAAGGCGGAGGGACTTCGATTGTTGCTGAATAAGCTACAGCCGCCTGATCGTCTGGCGAAGTGGTTGATCACTTTGCAGGAATTTGATTATGAAATCAAGAGTAAGCCACCAAGGTTGCAAGGCATCGTGGAATGTCTAGTGGACTTTGGGGAGCCGAAAGAATCTGTGGCTGAAGGTAGTGGCATGGAGATGATATTTAAAATAGATACGGCATCTATTCCCTCCTGGTATGCTGCAATAACGCATTATTTATCAACGGGAGAGGCGGGATCCGAACTATCTAAGGCTGAGAAAAGGAAAATTAAGCAGCAAGCGTTAAAGTTTGCCTTGATCGCAGGTACATTATATCGGCAAGGGGTTGATGACATCTATCGCCGATGTGTGATGCCTGACGAGGTGCCATTCATTTTGGAAGAGTGCCATGATTCTGCTTGCGGTGGCCATTTTGCTGGACGGCTTACAGCACAAAAGGCTTTAAGAGCAGGTTATTGGTGGCCTGCCATCTTCCAGGATGCGTTTGCGTATGTTAAGCGATGCGATATTTGCCAACAACATGATAGTCGAGAGAATAGGAAACGACCACTCACCCCTATTATGGCGATACTTCCATTTGAGAAGTGGGGAATAGACTTTGTGGGTCCTATTACTCCGTCATCGACTACGCAAAAGAGGTACATCATTGTAGCAACTGACTACTTCACAAAGTGGTCAGAAGCACGTGCAACAAGGAAAGATGATGCTAAAGAAACTGCTAGTTTCCTTTTAGAGCAAATAATATGCCGGTTTGGTCCACCGAAAGAATTAGTGTCGGACCGCGGAACTCATTTCCTGAATAAGGTGATCAAAGGTTTGACAGAGTTGTGGAACATCAAGCATAACAAGACAACCCCATATAATCCGCAAGCCAATGGGCAAGTCGAAAGCACCAACAAGCAGCTTGTAGGCATCCTGTCCAAAATTGTGTCGGAAAAGAAACGGGATTGGGATAAAAAGTTATACGTGGCAGTGTGGGCCTATAATACGACCTTCAAACGAGCCACTGGCCATACCCCGTTCAAGTTAGTATATGGGGAGGAGTGTGTCTTGCCTTTAGAAATTGAGCTGCCGACTATTCGGTTTGCCATCAATCATTCTTTGAGCGATGAAGACGCTCTTTTTGAGCGCTTGACGACACTGGCACATTTAGATGAGCTTAAGTTGCAGAGCTTATTGCACCAAGAAGTGGCGAAGCGCCGAATGAAGAAGCTACATGACCTTAAAGCCAAGAAGTACACCTTCAAGAAAGGACAGCTTGTTCTGTGTTATGACGGACGACGTGAATTATTCCCAGGCAAGCTAGAACCCAAATGGGATGGGCCCTATAGGATCGTTAGGATAGGAAAGAATAAATCTACAGTGTTGTTAGCTGACCTTGAGGGGATAGAATTTAAAAATAAGGTTAATCTTAATAAGATTAAACCTTATTACTTCTGATTGTACTAATGCTATGACTGCTTTGCAGGTCTAGGCAAGATTGATCAAACATCTGCAAGGAAATCGTGATAGAGTTTGATGGGTCGTCTGATCCCTTATTTAGAACACCCATATTTGGAACAGAGGTATCATCAGGGAAAGCTCATTTGGTGGAGCAAAGGATACAAGGTGATTGAGCAAGAAGGCGGGACATTCATTTGGGAAATCAAGGTCTTCTGCCATCACTGCCTACGAATTTTGACGAGTATCCCTGTTGAATTCAATGATGATGGAGGGATGGAGCCTACAGTCCACCCGTTGAATATGCTGAATTTCGATTACCATAATTACGCGTAGAGTCCAGGATGGCAGGATATGTAAACCCTTTATGGACGTACACCTTGTACTTTGATGGGGCGTCCAGGGGTGCATGCAAAAAAGGAAGTGTAGGAGTTGTCATCCGAGACCCCCGACGACGCATTGTCATGAAGTTAGCTGCTTATCTCGGGGCGAATTTTACTAATAATATGGCCGAATACAAAGCCCTGATCATGGGTTTGAATATTGCAAAAAAGGGTGGTATCCGCCAGTTGTTGGTGAAAGGGGACTCTCAGTTGGTTTTAAATCAACTCAATGGGACGTACATGGTACGGAACCCGATCCTTTGTATGTACCATCATACTGCCATAGCCCTGCTAGACGAATTCGATAGAGTGTCTTTTCAGCTGATTCCACGAAATTGGAACCAGTTTGCCGATTCATTGGCTAATCTTGCGTATGAAGAGGACCTCTTCTTTAATTGTGGCCCTTGTCCCGATATATCTATTGATGGTGAGACAGGACCTGGTCGTTTGTGGGGTATGCTTTCTGAACATGCCCTCTTTGGCAGACGATGGTTGATTTGGGTGATGCAGAGGGTAAGCGAGACTCATCTACCTTTATTATCTCAGACTCATAGACTGATTAGACGACATGTGATGCGAACACCTCTTGCGATATACGCAGGAGGGATAGGTCATAATTTAATGCACCTAGTTTAGGGCTACAAGCCCTGTTCCCCTGGGAATGGTATGCTTTGATGTCTATCATAATTGTTTCCAGGAGGATGTTATGCATAGTATTGTTTTATTTCATTAGGCCAAGAGGGCCGATTTAGTTTTGTAGCAAAGTCATGTCTGATTTCATTAGGCCAAGAGGGCCATTTCCCTGTCTAGTGCGGGTGCGTTTAATTGGGTTTTGGTTTAGTGTTGTGCTGGACAGGTTTCGCGGGTTGTGGAATTTTGTGGAGCCTGGAGGAGCCTTTGCTGCGATGGAAGCTTCTTGTGGCCATTCCAGGTGATATTTCTCCTTTACGAGTACCTTTCTTTCCTGTTATATGTGTATTTGTACTTGTCGAGGGGATCTATTTTTTTTGGGGACCGGCAACCAAGGCATGAAGTCCCAGGTTTAGGCTAAGTATGTTTGAGGGAGGTCGGAGTAGTCATTGCCTCCTGTAAAGACATTGTTAGACATTGAAAGACCTGTTTTAGAAGGAAGCCCTAGTGGCTCTGTTCTGCTAGCCTGCTAGGCAGCCGTTCTAGGAGTTCCTGTTAGTAGTGAGGCAGTTAGAGAAGCCTGCTAGAAGATAATAATAATGATGCCAAGAAATCCTGAATATCCCAAAAGATGAATATAAATACGAAGGTGTGTAAAAAGGGGTTCTAACCCCTCTCTAAGAAATGAAAAGAAAAGAAATGAAAAGATATAAGCAGTTGATCATTGCCTTGCGAAGGCCTGGTAGGTTCCTGGGGACGAGTCAGACCCGGGGCCGATACCTTGTCTTCCTAGGGGTGGCTTCTTGCTGGAAAAAATAATATCAAAACCAGGAAGGTTGGAGCGAAAATAAAAGTGAGCGTTAGAAAAGGATTCAGTGTCGCCTTGCGAGGGCTTGGTAGGTTCTTGGGTGCCGAGACAGGTCCTGAGACCGATGCCCTGTTCTCCTTGGGTCACTACGCTCAGCTCCCTCCTTTTTACATGCCCAAGTATGTTCATCCAATCAAAATCCTAAAAGAAGACATGTACTGAAAGAAACTATCCTTTACTCAGGCTATAGGAGTCCTCGCCTTGTAGGAGCTCCTAGTTGTGTTGTCTTTAGTTGGTCAGTAGTTCAGACTACCACTTAGGGCAACTTCTTTGATAGGTTTTTTTAGTTTGGCTGTGTTGGAGCAGTTGGTTAGTGAATCACTTCGGATCTTCTATTAGATGATGCTAGGCCTACTCCTTGTGGATGTCATGCCTTGGTTCTGTCTAGGGGTAGGGGAAGCATTGTGCTGAGTTTTATGATGATAATTGTTTTGTATCAGTTTGATGCTTCTTTGGTTGTTTATGTGCAGATATGTTCGTGGATTCGACGGGCTGAGTCGCCCTATCCCGTGGTCGCCAATGAGAGCGGAATTTAGGAGACGGCAAGTGCTTAAAAATAGCTAAAAATTATGAATATCAAGGGAAAAATATTCACTGTCAAAGGCGGCGGCTCGATCTAGGACGATTTTAAGCGCCAAAGTGCTTTAAAGGCGCCCAAGCGACACTTGGTGATTTTTCATAATTTTTCAGACAGTCGTGCGGGTTGACACAAGCTACTGGCCAATGCGGGATGCTAAGTCGGACGCCCAGGATTTTTCAGAGCTCGATTCGGAGTCCGGACGGGGGAAAGGCCACAAACCGGTCAAGATTTGAAAAGGTGGACATGAGTTTGGCCAAGTGGGCATGACCCTTGGGAGCCCAACTTAAAATGTCACATGAAACTTTGGGGGAGTGAGATGAAAAAAATCGTGATGAAGATGAAGAATACGTGATCAGGAATGGCGCCGATTTTTGCGCTCAATGTTGATCATGGCTCCTCCCTGCCTGCAAACAACCCCCCTATCTGACATTGGCCCTTGCCTACACTCCGTATGCTGATCATATCGCCGCCCTTCGCCCGTGGAATGGTGGCCTGGTTTGGAATTTCTGATTCTAGTCTTTCTCTCTCCTCCCTCTCTCTCTTCTAAAGGCAAGATCATGTGGGGAGAAGAAGGAAGAAGAAAGAATGATGGAGGCTTGTCCGGCATGGACCGGATTGCTACACGGGCTGAGAATGGTGATTTGTGATGTTGCTGGACATGAAGGGTTGCTGTTTTCCAAATCTACAGCCATGGACACAAAACCCGAAACACGCGTTTAAGCGGTAAACTAAAAAATTACAAAGAAAATTTAGTGTTTTATGCTTTTGATTGATGGAATGCCGTTCATATGGACTAAGATTTGATTATGTTGCTGATTCTTCTGAGTTCTTACTGTTTATAACCAGAAATTATGAAAAACATGCATTTCATGGCTCGAAATAATGTCAAGAAACCCGAAAACCATGAAAAATGGGGAAAAACAAGGGTTTTGGGCGTATAAATGGGGAAAACCGTCGATACACATCAACTAATCTTTCAATTTTGTTGCAAATGAACTAAGGGCCACATCCCACAAACTGGTTTCAATTTTCAGCAATTTAAAAAATACAAGAAAATGAAAAAAATGGCGGGAAAATGATAAAAACACCATGGAAAATAGGGGAAAAATACATTTGGGGCTACGAAAAATATAGAAAAATAGGATTTATGTTTGTTGATGTATAGCAAGGCTGGGGCATGAAGTTATGCTTCAGTTCAGCCTTGTTTATATGTTGTAGTGTGTGTTTCCTTCCTCTCTCCACATAAAATGACAAGGAAACCCTAAAAGAAATGAATGCAATGATGCCCTATCAACGGGGAAGGGTAGAGTTGTGGAAAAAATGGTTAAATGCCGCTGAGCATGAGGAATAATTTGCTGATTTTATATGCATTGCATCTAGGACGTAATAATAATGATAAAAATTAAAACCTAGTAGCACGAAGATCACTTCGGTGCTAGGTGTTGCAGCGAAGCACAAAGCGGTTAGAAAGAAAAGCATGAAAGAGATGTTTTGCACTTGCACGCTGCTGGTTTTTAAAATGTTTGAGCATTAGGCATCCACCTCTTTGCATGATCATTTTTGAGGAAATTAAAAGTATCAGAGTTAGCTCCTGGATATGCATAGCAATTGTTTTCAGTAGGCCTGTGACCCACCGTTGAGAGCGTGAGGTTCCTATGCTGTAGGCTAGTCGTGGGATCATAAAGGGGAAGTCAAGTGAGGGAATGGTACATTCCTGGATACGTTTATTTGGTACCTTGAGCGACGTTTGTGCGAAATGTTTAAATGTTGAGCGGCGCATCGAGGGGCCAATCCCCAAGGTGTAGGAGAGTCGCAAAGGGTTGACGGCATTCAGCCGTAGGAGGAACCCCATGTGTATGTGATTCGAGCCTTTTGGCTATGTGAAAGGGACTCCCTCTGAGGAGCAATATTGGGTTAGGATTAGTTGGACTACAACGTATTACAAATGCAATGTTTAGGAAGGCAGAGATTTTGATAGACGCTCCTGGCCGCGAGGCCGAGGGGTTGTCTTGTGCGTAGTGACGAGGTCCGGCTAGTGCATGAGCCAGTGCCGGCCCGTTTGTAGGTCCATCACAAGGGCCACTTCTACGTACAACCCCCAAACCCCAAAATAGGGGTCCTTGATAACTCCCACACCCCTCAACACGATGCATTGTGCCTTGAGTTGCTACTAGCATAACTACTCTATCTAACCCAAAGGCTAGATTCACAAATGTCACCTTTTTGCCATCTGATCACATAAATCTCATCTGACATACAAGTCGGGACCCACACAATGTCCATGCTCACACATAGCTTCTCCTCATAATGGGGGCCTTAAAACTTAGATCACCATGGATAATTGGTGGCACCTTATGAGGGTGAGGCATAATGTAGACTATCTCTTGAATCCTTAAGCCCATCAACATCTTAGCATAATAGTCCATTACCTACTATTAGAGCTATGGTTGAGATATCCTATAAACTGTGTCCACTCAAGACCCTTGTCCTAACATTACAAGTAAAACTAGGATGAGTGCTTTAACCTTCCTCATAGATATTGATCACTTAGTTTGGTGTGGGTATGCCACTTGACACAATACAAGTCAAACTCAATAGAAAAGGACAATTTTCATTTCTCTTTTTCATTCTTGTAAGCATTTCCATGCTCCACCACCATGGCCAAGGTTTTGTAAGGAGTGAACGTAGCTTCTTTGCATGCTTTATGATAACGATCAAATGATCTATGAGATAACACATGATAAACAAATCCTCATCTACAACATATAGATTGCCAAATGTTGCAACAAACAATAAGAGAGAAGCAAATAAATGATTCCATGGTGGATAGTCTAGATACTTCATCATCTCTATACCAAGACCAATGGGAAAGTCCACCCACACCAACTTGACCATAGTCACACATGGCTTCCTCCCATGAGTGAAGGCACTCTCTATTCATCCAAGAAGTCGTCCACTTTGCAATGCAAATGATTGTATAGTGTGACCTACATGAAGATGTCAATAGTAGGAATAGAAAGAACTTGCAAGATGACTAAAATAATATTAAATTAGGAAATATTTTTAGGTGAAAAACAACTTTGTAAGAGATTTTGACCAAAATATTCCCTTTGAAATTGGGGCCACAATAAAATTTTCGCAAATGAATGCAAAACTTGTTGGAGATTGCATTGTTAGAACTTCCAAGAGCTTTCCATTGATTAAGGTTTGGAAGTGCGACAATGAAGTCACACTAAATATTCCCTTTTGTCTAGGTGATATTACTATTATGGTAATATTCCCTAGATAAAAATAAATATTTGGTATAACTTTATTGTCTCACTCCCAAACCCTTACAATCCAAATATTAATGGAAATCTCTTGAGCAATAGGTTCTAATAATATAATCGTTGACAAGTTTGGAGTTCATTTGTGAAAATTTTGTTATGCTCCTATTTTTGAGGGAATATCTTGGTCAAACTCCCTTACAATGTTATTTCTTTACCTCAAAGTCACCTAAGGGATAATGAAGATACCCACATGGTAGGCCACTCCAAAATGGTCGCTATATCCTCCTAGATAATATTTGCTATAGTTTCAAATACTCTTCTCATTCACCCCTAGTTGTTTGTTCTCTCATGGAAATCTCTTTATATGAGACTCTCGTCCCAATGCATATAGGATACCTCATCCTCTTGCCACTAGTAGGACCCTTTTTGTCTTTGTATAGACCTATATGGTGTCCTCATGCCACTACCCTCTCCCTCTTCCTCTTAATATTCCTTAGTTTTTTCATTCACCTCCTTCGTCTAATGGATTGTCTCAAAATCTAAATACAAACTAGCACACAATGTTAGCTAATGAAGGAGAAAAGCAACTAGCTTATAATCAAAATGTCAATTTCTATTGTTTACTTTTCAAATAGGTTTGCTTTGACATGTGGATAGTCTAACCGCCATGAACACTCCCTATACTTTGACATAATGATGTCCCCTGCTCCTTCGACAACTTTGGATACATGCTCCTTGAGCTTCTCTCTAGTGCTTGTAAAACTTTAAAGATAAATTAGTAGGTAACTTGAAGTTAGATATTTGCAACTCCTCCACAAGGCCCTTACATGTCTCCTATATACACCAAACTTAGCTTGAACTATAGTATCTCAAGACTTGATAGTAATTGGAATAGATAAAATCTCCTTTTTCCTACAAGTATCAAAGAATTAGTTCTATTTCTAAGGATTTTACTATGAAAGTAATGTGCATGAATAACTAAAGAAAGTACCTAGTAGGACTAAGCATGGATATTGGAAAAATGTATAACTTCTACTTTGTGATTAGTATCACACCCTTCTTTATCCAATTGTATGAGAACAACAATATAAGGGCCTCACATGTCTCCAATATGTGCTCCCAATACATCTCCTTGTGAACCTATGCGACCATCCTCTTGTTGCCACCAAAGCTATAGTATCTCAAGTCTTTCCAGTAATTAGCATGTGCATAATTTCCTTTTTCTTGCAATCATCAGAGAATTAATTCTATTCATAAGGTTTTTTAAATGAAAATAAAGAGCATCAATGACTAAAGTAAGAATCTTGTAAGACTAAGGATGGACATTGCAAGAATGTATATATATAGTCTCCTTTGTGATTAGTACCCCATCCTTCTTTGTCCAATTATATAAGAATAGGTGACTAAAAGAATCCCACTCAAATCACAAGGTTTACAATAGTGAGCATTTTATAGGATCTATCTTTGAATTGTGTCTTGAGTTGTTTGATGACCTTACCGTACTTGACCTGGCACATTGCATCATTAAGTTGTATCCTATCTAGGTCAACAATTGTCACTCACATAGCTTGTTCATTTTGGCCTTGTAGCTCCAAGCTATGCCAATGCAGTAAACATATAAATTTGACTAAAATTTTATTTCATTTAACTATTGCAATCTAAACTTCTAGCGTCTCTTTGAATTTACTATCCTAGTTAATTTTTCAAGTACACTTTGAAACAATAATTATATGATATTATCATTTTCATACATCTCCTACCTTATTCCTTTCCATCTTTCCATCCTATTTTCTAAACACATTCCTATCCCACTTTGTTCATTTGTGAAATTCTCTTTCCTTATCACTTTCTTCCTTTTATGATTTTTCTTATCCCACTACTTCATCCATTGACTCTTGTGCCCCTTCCTCTTTCACCTTCCCTTGTTCCTGATCCACCTTAGTTGGTTAGTGAATATACAAGGTTTGTTTCACAAGTGCCTAGACATAAATAATGGAGTATGAAAGACTCTTCAATAGGTCCTTAGATCAATTGGCTTATCACTCTAGGAGTATGGGATGCTCCCTCCAAGGTTTTTTGCAATTATGTTTAGTTTTGCAATATTTATTACCAATCCATAAATCCCTCAATATGTTATAATTTGACTTTCCATCTTCATTTTTAAGATTTTCTAATGACCTATGATCTTAAAGAAAAAGTCTGTTGATACTTTCTTTTATTACTCATTAACTAATTTCATTTTAGTTATGTCAAATCCTACTCAAATAGGTACCTCGTGAATTGGAGGTGGAGGTGGAAGAGAGGTTGTGATCATAGTTGCAAAATTCTGCTTGACTCTCATTGACATGGGAACATTCTCAACTACAATCACTTTCCTCTTCAGGGCCATGGTGATTTAAATCTCCCAAATTTGCTCCCATAAGATAATTTACTCCACAGGTCATAGGAGACTTGCTAATCCTCAGTACACGTAGCCAGTACTTCTAGGTCTAGAAGGTCATACAAAAATTATTTCAAATAACTAAAACTCTCAACAAACTCACTAATTTTATGCTCTCTTCACTATCATTTATGCTAGAAATATAGAAGTGTAGGCAATCCATGGGGACAAAATAAGTTTCAAGTATAATGTAAGTACGATGGGTTGATTTTATTGACTTGAGAAAATAGATGATTTCCCACCATAGAGCTACCTAGAAATAGAGGAAAGGCACAAAACTTAGGGACCCAAAATAGGACAACTAAACTCGTATTGAGGTTGCACAAGATTTGGAATGATTTAGATAGTTTTGGTAGATATTTGGGGCTATACAAGTAGAATAGAACCTAAATTAGAGTAGGATATTGGTCTAAGGATGCCATAAGCTTGATTCACTCAATTGTGTATGGCTACAAGGTTTGCCAATTTATAAATAGGGGTGGCCAACCCCTCCTTTTAGTTATCTACTTCAGTTTATAGCTTGTCTTTTCTTAGAGGATTGATTTGGATAAGTTAGCTACAATTATGAGTGGTTTAGATTGCTCTAAACTTTAGCTCACTACTTTTTATTATTGTATATTACTATGGACAACACTGAGTCTCAATTCTTTTTGCCTTATATCAATCCAAAATTCCTTTGTTGGTGATGTACAAGAGTGTGATCAATAGTTTGAGTGTTTACATTATCTATGATCGATTTGAAGTGGTAAAGGAGATAGAAAATGCAGTTTGTAGTAGTTGTGGGCTAATCCTCAATGTACTTCTTTCTAGTACGGACATGTTTTGATAGCATATGATCAAGTTATATCTGTAGATAGGCATGACTTGGTTTTGGTCTTGTTTTATTTAAAAACTTATAATATTTATCTCATTTTCCTTGAACTTATGTTTAAAATGTTTCTCTCTGTTATAAGGTCTATAACTTATGCATGCTACTCTAAATGCTTGCAAACACTAATATTTTACGGTTAGGCATCCCTTTCTAGACATTTAACAATATTATAAGGACCACAATATCTTGGGCTCAACTTCTTAAATTTCTATAGTGATAGGAAACTCTTCTTAGGTCAAACCCTTAAGAAGACCATATCTCCTCCCTCGAATATCTAATTTGATCTCTTTGGATCTACATAGTCTTTCTCGCAATTTTGAGTGTTTTTAATATAAGGATGGATTGCCTTTCCTTGTTCTTGCATTTCTTTAAAAATTCTCATGGGCACTTCTACATCAATCATAGGGTCCAATAAATTTAGAGAGGATAGGAGATCTTATCCATAGAGTTCTTGGAAAGAAGTCATTCCAATGCTTTGTTGATAGGAGGTGTTATAAGTAGAATTTACTAGGATAGGTATTCAATCCACCACTTAGATTCCCTACTTCACAATAAGCTCTTGAGTATGTCCTCAATTCCCTGAGTCACCCTTTCAATTTACCTATTGCTTTGGAGATGATATAACATGCTAAAGCGAAGCTAAGCTTGTCCAAAACCTAGACATAAATAGAGTGTCCTGATCACTCACTATCCTCTTTGGCAAAACATGAAGTTAAAATATCTCCTTTATGACATAGTTTGGTGATGTCTGAAGCTTTAAAGGTAGATCCCCCTAGCAGATGTCAAAAAATTTGGTAAGCATGTCCAATATGACTAAAACGGAGTCATATCCCCCTTCAGCTCTATTATAGGAAGTCTTACAAAAAAATCCATGTTAATGAACTTCCGTTTGAGGGATATCAAGAGGTTCTAGATTTCTTGTATTTCACCCTTCACGTTATGACAATAGTATCTTTTTTAAACTACATTCAATACATTTGTATAATTTGGTTGTCCAACTATCAAAGTGTGATAAGATTTTCAAAGAATTTTCTTCTTAAGCTCCATGTTTCTAAGAATGCATAGTGTATTATGAAAGTAGAAATAATCTCCTTCCACAAGATACTCCTTATAATTTCATTTAGAAATGCCTTTCATGTTAGGGCATATACTACCATACTATCCTTTCTTGGATGGTATTTGATTTCAAAATCAAACTCATGAAATACATTTATCCACCTTTGCTGCCTCATGTTGAGATCAAGCTAGATGAATATCCACTTTAGAATTTTGTGGTTTGCGATGACCAAGGTGAATTTCCTTCCTAGAAAATAATTACACCATATCTTTAAGATGTATATGACTGCCAAAAGTTCCAGCTCATAAGTAGCATAGTTCCTTTTCTAAGGCTTCATCTTGTGGGAGGTCTATGCAATGGAATGTCCCTCTTGGATAAGTACACAACCTAATACTAATGCACTCAAAAAGGTATGTCTTCAAACTGCTTGGAAAGGTTTGGCACCTTTAGAATTGGTTGGTATGGTTAAGCATTCCTTCAAATTAGTGAAGATTCATTTCTCAATCCTAGTTTAGATTATTTTTGTTTGCTTCTTAAGAAATTCAATGAGAGGTGCTATGATTAAGGCCTAATCCTCAATAAATATTTGGTATCAATCTATTAGACTAAGAAATCCTCTAACTTCTTTGACCCTTTGTGGTTGTAGCTAATCATGGGCATCCTTGACCTTGGCTTGGATCAACAACAATCCTCTCTTCTAAGACAATGAACCCAAGGTATTGAATTTGTCTCTTGAAAAATACACACTTACTTTTCTTAGCATAGAGCTTGTTCTGTCTTTGCATCCTTAAGATGAGTCACAAGTGACTTGAGCATTCTTCTTATTTCTTTGAATAAGCAAGGATTTAATAGAAGAAGACTAGGACAAATTGATCTAGGTAGGGTCTGAAGATGTATTGCACTAGATTGTTAAAAGTGTCCAGTGTATTGGTTACACCAAAGGACATAATGATAAACTCATAATGTTCATATCTAGTATTGAAGGTTGTATTGGGGATATCTTCTACCTTGATATTGATTCGATAATATCCAAATCTAAGAACTACCTTGAAAAATATCGTTGCTCCTTATAGCCCATAGCTCATTGATCCGAGAGATCTAATATTTATTATTGCTTGTAGCTTGGATTCATCATTTGTAGTCAATGCATAGTCTAAGAGAGTCATCCTTCTTGTTTTGAAATAGAATTGGTGCACCCCAAGAAGAGTTGTTTTGGACAATCTTTGATACTTCTTACTATAATAGATTAAGTAATTGACATTTTATATGATCTCTCTTTGTGATAGGTCTTGCACCAATAGCTAATTTGATCTCATGATCCTCTTCTCTTCTTTGCAATTGATTGTGGCTTGGATTAAAAATTTATAGTCTATGCATAGTCTCAAAGAGCCATCCTTCTTGTGCTGAAATAGAACTAGTGCATCCTAAGAAGAGTTGTTGGGACATATATAATGGATTAAGTAATAGACATTTTATATGATCTCTTTTTGTGATAGGTCTTGCATCAGGAACTAATTTGATCTCATAATCCATTTCTCTTCTTGGCAAAAACTTTATCAGTTTCTCCCAAAGTACATATGTATACTCTTTTATCTAAGAGGGGTCTTGCACCAATAGCTAATTTGATCTCATGATCCTCTTCTCTTCTTTGCAATTGATTGTGGCTTGGATTAAAAATTTATAGTCTATGCATAGTTTCAAAGAGCCATCCTTCTTGTGCTGAAATAGAACTAGTGCACCCTAAGAAGAGTTGTTGGGACATATATAATGGCTTAAGTAATAGACATTTTATATGATCTCTTTTTGTGATAGGTCTTGCATTAGGAAATAATTTGATCTCATAATTCATTTCTCTTCTTGGCAAAAACTTTATCAGTTTCTCCCAAAGTACATATGTATACTCTTTTATCTAAGAGGGGTCTTCTTCTCCTTTAGAAGGTTGGTCTAGCTTATTGAGTTTATTAAGTACATTGGGAGTCCATTCCTTAAGTTTGGGTTATGTGGGATGCTTTGGCAAGTTGAATATTGGATTTTCTAATTTTTCCTTGAGTAATGGCTAAATCTCATTTCAGCTTTTGTAAGTACTAATCCTTTGCCATAGTGGATGTTGGCATCATTTTCTATTAGCCAATCCATTTCTAGCATCATGTAATCATAAGCTCCCAGTTTCACTTTGAATCTAACCTTGATCCACTCAATTATTAGCTTGATTCTAGTTGCTTTAGTTTGTGGGGCTAATAGAATCTCTCTTCCATTCACTAATTTTACTAACAATTCTTTGTAGGTTCAACTTCTAAATATGGTTTACTTGCACATTTGGGATAAATAAAGGAAAGGGTGTTTCCATAATTAACAAGGGTCTTGAAGGAAGTACCTTTGCTATTTGCAAGCATTTAGATTATTGTTAATTGTTAATGTGACCCTTTGTTGTCCAAGGTGGTGTTAATAGTTCCTCTTTCTATTTTTCCTTTAATGGATGAGTCTACTTATCCTTGGGCTGCTACATCATGTCCCTTGTCTTGACCACCAATAACTTTATTTTGTCACCATTCTAAGGTCACATAGTCTTTGTCCCTTGCCATTATTCAATTTAAGGCTTGGGGCTCTAAAGTGGCCTTCTTCATTGAAATTGTATCATCTCTTCCCATTATTGTTCTTGTTAGTTTGGGATAAAGTATTGGGAAGGTTGACTCATCCTTTCTTCCTATGGTTAAAATATTGATTTGGCTTACCCCATCCGAGAAAGGATTTCCAGCCACTACACTTATTATTTTGATTATTTTGACTCCAATAGCATTGACTAGTTTGGGATAAAGTATTGGCAAGGTTGGCTCATCCTTTCTTCCTATGGCTAAAATATTGATTTGGCTTGCCCCATCTGAGGAAGGATTTCTAGCCACTACACTAATTATTTTGATTATTTTGACTCTAATAGCATTGACTAGTTTTATATTTTTTAGGGAGCTCAGTCAATAACTTTTCTCACACTTAATCTTTTTGAAGATTATTTAGCCACCTTGATAGTAGTTGATGTTACAAAACATGGTTTGAGAAAAAAGATGGATATGAGCTATGGGGGAAAGAAGAAGAACAAGTAGAGAAGCATAATGCCAAGAAAAAGACTTGCTTGATTGATAGTTGTTCAAGTACAGTCGTTTATAGCTTTTCAACTAGAACATACTCTTCCCTCCTTGCTTATGGGATATAGTTCCTTACATGCACTTGTAGCACAGCCTCTAGCACTATACATTTTAATGAACCCCCGCCCCTTCATGCCTACAAGGCCTCTTAGCTCATCTAGTGTCAAAAGATTGTAGGAAATACAACTTTTTAGAGAAGAGTTTCATTATATTGTTTAGTAGATGATGACTCTTGTATATAGTTTCCTTTTTTATTCTAGCAATCCTTCTCAATGTGTCTAGATTTGTTGTAGTTCATGCACTTTGGTTCCCCTTTGTTCCAATAGTTTTAATCTTAATGTTTAGCTCTCCCAAATTCTTGCAAATAATCTTTGAAGATGCTTTGCTATAAAGTGTAGATACTATGGGGTGGCTCATTGAAGTTTCTTGGATATTTTCTTTGAGTTTGCTTTCTTGCTTGTCAAGAGCAACTTCCACCTAGTTGAGTTTCTTATCTTGCACATTTCTCAAGGTTGCTACCACTTCCTCATATCCTTTGTTACGTTTGTCCATACTACTTAATAGCACAACAATTGGTTGATATTCTTTGATGTTTCTGTCAATAGAAGCCTGTTGCACCTTCAAGCTTTTGAATTTTATTTATCAATGAAGTCAAGGAATCATAATTGTTTAGATCCAACTTGAAAATTTCCATTAGAAGATATATATTTGAGTTCTTTACTTGGAAGCTAAAGGTTTTTTTAATTCATACCATGCTACTTTTGCTTTGTAATCCCCAAGATGTGATGAACGACATCTTCTAACAAGCCCATGCTATTATCCCAAGTATTATTTTATTTTTCCAAATTGGGTGATCAAGAGATTTGGGTTCCTCAAAAAATTCCCAAATATCTTTTTTCATCAGATAGTACATGAATTTCATTTTCCAAGTATGAAAATAGTTTCCATTAAATTTTTTACTATTTCAATTTCAGACATTTTGGGAATGGAGAGATCTTACTGGTGACTGATAGGACAATATCTAACTCCTTACAAAAGAGATACGGGTTTTTAGAAAGATACAAAAACTTTGGTCAATTTCAAAAATCCCACAAAGAATAGCCTTTTATGTTTTGATATGATACTTGGATTCGAATTTTGAAGAGTGGGAATAACCCTTATATGGATAACTAGTTTATCATGCATAGTGTATTGAGAAACAGGGCTACTTGAGCAAGGTTTAACTATGAAGAACGGAAGTCAATGACAAGAAGCATGATGACTGAGACTAGACACATTGACTGTTACTTAAGTGAATTAGGTTCCAAAATAAATTAGCTTAGACTCATAAACACAATCTTGAGTAAAGAGAGACAAAATTGAAAGTACAATGTACAATAGCATTCTCTTCAAATGATTGTCAAGTAAATTGCTTTATAGTTCCATGATGGTAGTATTTTCCCACATTGTGCCTATGGGATACAATGTAGCTTCTCTAAACTATTGCATGTTACTTGCCTTACTGTTCCATACAAAGAGGTTGTCATAGGAGTGTGATTGCATATTTCTCAACACCCCTCCTCAATCACAACCATAAAAAGCATCAAGTATACAAAGGCTATCATGAGTAGAACCTTGCTAAGTGTAGACATGGAAAAACCAACCACATAAAACTAGAGGCTATCATCACAAGGCCTCACTAAGTGTGCAAAGAGGCTATAGTACACACCTTACATGAGGGTTACAAAGCTTATGATTAAAGTATTAATGCAAGTACATATAAGACTTTAAAAAGTCAGTTTAAGTAGTGGGAATATGACTGATGAGGCTTGTACTTTTGTTCTTGAGTGTCTTCTTCTTCTTCTTCTTCATGGTCTTCTTCTTCTTTGGTAGTTGCTAGGTATCCCTCTTTGATCTTTTCATGGCACAACAAATTTTTTCAATGTGTCACGTTCTTTTGCAAAAGTCATAAACAATGTTTTTCTTCCCTTTGTACTTGTTATTGACATAGAGAGCTTGTTCTTCCTTTGAAGTGCTTGCTTCTTCTTTACCTTTGAGCTTTTTCTCTTCTTCTGGGAGTGATGCTTTGATGTCAACCAAATTTGGATTTGATATATTAATTAGTGTAGTGGAGACATTACCAAATTCTGGAGACTCCAATGCATATGTCTTCTTCCATTTTTAAGTTAACCCATGCAAATTGAGCTAGCAAACTTTCCATATAATTAAGGTGAGTTGCAAGAGATGTATTAGCCTTCATATCCAACCTAAAAAACTCAATCAACAGTCCATATTTTGAGGATCTAGATTGGGCACCAAATAGTGTGTCCAACTGCTCCCAAGTGGCATGAGATGTATCACATGTGTCTACATGGTGGATATAACTATCATCAAGCTCAAGATTGATGATTTCATGGGCTTTATCATCACTCTTTTTCCATATTACTATAAGAGAAGCATCTCTAGGTCTCTTCTCTTGGCCACTGGTTATTGACCAAAAGCTGTTCTTCATCAGGATCAACTTGATCCTTGTTTGCCAAGTGTGGAAGCCCGTTCCTTTGAAGCGGCATGGCGATGAATCTTTTCCCATAATGGGTGGCAAGACTAGTAGTAAATCAGCACAAAAAATCTCAGATCAGACTAGCAAATGAGTTGCTTGGATGTGTCAAGAGACACAAGTAATGGTAGTGTCAGATAACACTATGTAGTATCAAAAGATAGTAGCTTGAATCTTTCTCTTGAATCTTCTTCTTGATAATAGCTTTGCTGGGAACAAAGTGGTGCAATAATTCTAGAGTGGAAATGACTTGGTTGAGCCAAGGAAAGTGAGAGAATGCAGAGCTTTATGAGCTTGAAGGTCAATGGCTATTGTTGCCCACTTTAGGCTTTTTGTACTCGATTGGCTTTTCTAATGTAGTAACTCGTGGAAGCAATCGTTTGACAAAAGATTTGGTAAGGAAGAAGCTTTCAAGGTATGCTTCAAAAGACCTAAGGTTGTAGGGTCAATCACATTGTGTATAGATGGTAGGATCTATATGACTAGCAGATGATGCATTTTGGACAGCGAGCTGGAAAATTCACAATGTTGAGCATGAGAGAGGCCAACGTCATGGTTTGATGTGCTAGCCTGAGGTGTCTGAGTAGAAGAAGGTTTCCCTAGCTCAAGGCATGAGCTCTTTCCTCTTATTTGGCTAGATCCAGGATCTCCAAAATGCTAAATATACGAGATCTAGAGCATGGCAGATGCGGAAGTTATGGAGGTTGAAAGGAAGAAGAAACTCATGAAGACATTGACCTTGACAAGACAAATTTTCACACAAGTGAATAAGGTTCCAAGATTGAGACTTGGACTCATAAACACAATCTTGCATGTGGACAGTGACATAGATGCTTTACTGGAAAGAAAAGAGTACTATCATTGCATTAGAAAAGAGTGCAAGTACAATGCTTTCTAGGAATTGAATGGTAGCACTTCTCCTACTGTTGTGCATATGGGATTCTGGTCCTGAGCCCTCACTGCTCCTTGCAAAGGGACTGAAGTAGGTGTGATTGCAAATATCTCAACACCCCTCCTCAATCACAACCAGAAGTACAAAGTGTGTAGAGGCTTTAGTGAGAGCAACTCCTGCAAAGTGTGGGCACACCATAAACATGGAAAAACTCTTGAGGCTGTCATAAAAAGGCTAAGTTTGGGTATCACAAACATGATGGACATCCAGAGGCTATCGTAGGGGCCTCACGAAATGTACAGAGGCTGTAACACAAGGCTAACTAAGGAGTTTAGAAGTTTATGTCTAAAGCATTAGGGCTAGGCAATACAAGGCTAAAAAAGTCTATCAAAATAGAAGGACTAATGATGTTTGTCCTTCTCCTAGTGGTCTTCTTCTTCTTCCTTTGCTCCATTTTCTTCTTCTTCTTTAATTGAAACTAGATAGGCCTTTTGGACCTTTTCCTAGCATGGCAGAACTTCTTGGTGTGCCCGGTCCTTTTGCAGAAGTCATGGAAAAGCTGTCCTAATTGCCTTTGTACCTGTTGCCAACATATAATGCATGTTCATCTCTAGAGGTGATTGGTTATTCCTTAGTTTTTAGCTTCTTTTCCTCGTCTATCAGTGATGCTTGGATATCAACAAGTTTAGGGTTTGGCATATTAATTAGAGTTGTTGATATATTATTATATTCAGGAGGCAAACTTTTAAGTAGAACACCAATGCAAACATCTTCTTCCATTTTAATGTTGATTCTTTCAAGTTGGGTTAGAAGCCCTTCCACGTAATTTAGATGTGTGGCAAGTGATGTGCTGGACTTCATTTCAAGCCTAAAAAACTCAATCAAGAGACCATACTTTGATGATTTAGACTGTACACCAAACAAAGTGTCAAGTCTCTTCCATGTATCATGTGGCATATCACAGTTATCCACATGGTGAATAAAGTTGTTGTCTAGCTCTAGTTTGATAATGGCCTGAGCCTTATCATCGTTCTTTTGCCAAGTGACTACAAGGTTTGCATCACGAGGCTTCTTTTCTTTTCGAGTGGTAATGGTCCAGAGGCCCTTCTTCATCACGATGACTTTGATGCGGGTTTGCCAGGTATGAGACCCAGTGCATCACTTAATGGGGTAATCAGACCACTGTGATGGGGATATTTGGTACAGGTAGTACAAGTTATGAAGAGGGAAGGAAGTGTCTACCAAGTGTAAGAGTGTACGCAAGAACCAATGAGTTACACATAAATGAAGATGTATTAAGTTCTAAGAAGAGGAAGTGCATTAGCATTATGTATATGTATTTATGTATGCATCCGAGGATGTCTGGGAATCTTTACTTATGTGTAATGAGCATTGCATTCATTTGGGGTCATCCTCTCCCTTACAAGTCAAGGTTTAAGGTCTTTTCTCTCTTATTGAATTAAGAAGAGAAGTAATTATTTCACTAAGAAAAAATGAGAGAGGTAATTCTCTCACTAAGAAAGACAAGAGATGTGATCCTCTGGAAGTGAGGAGAGAAGTGATTTTGTCTTTTTAAGGTCTAAGATGACACAAGCTTTTGTGGGAAGTCAATCTTAAGGTTGAGGCCCAAGGCAATCTAATGAACTCTTCTTATCTATGGCTCAAGGTGGTTGCATGGACTATAAGTTAAGAATAGATTCTAAAAAGTTACTTTTCTTGAAATAGACATGGTGAATCCATTTTTAAAATATCTCGTGATAGAAAGCCGATCTCTAAAAATGACCCAGTTGAGTTATTCGAAACAGCGAGATCTACAACTTTCGTGTTGGACATTTTTCCATCCGAACAATGCATAGAGAGATATTCCAAAATTGGTGTTGTAGACTAGGTCCTGGAACAACCACAACTTGCATGAAGATCAACCTTTCCAATCTTGGCACTCAAGTCTCTCTCCAAGAAGGGAATCTCTTGAAGCCTATAAAAGAGGAGGCTCTCCTTGGGTATGGGGAAGGTGAAGGAAGCATCACTTTGCATTCATGTAAGAGGAGGAGAGAAGGCGGTTTGAATCTCACAAAGTGCTGTGGAAGATCTGCTAAAATCAAGTTCCAAGAGGAGACCCCTATACATATTGTGTAGGAGAGAAGGTGCAAGTGCTACAGAAGGTATGCACTGAAATCAAGTTCCAAGAGGAGATCCCTACACAATATGTGTAGGAGAGAAGGAGCAAGTGCTACAAAAGCTCTACTAAAATCAAGCTCCAAGAGGAGATCCCTACACATTATTGTGTACAAGAGAAGGAGAAACTCAAGAAGGATCAAAAGGTGCCAACTTCCAAGTTGTGCAAGTGTTAACCGGTTGTACACCGTATAAGGAACTGTGATATTGTTCCCAAGATCTACAAGTTAAGAACTAGATTATGTGTAACGGAGGAGCTTCCTACTTGTCAATAATATAACTCCACAAGGGGGGGATTGGCCCATCTTCCAGTCCCTAGTGTGTTGTCAATCTCTCTCTATCTCTCTCTCTCTCTCTCTCTCTCTACATCTTTCTTTTCTCTCACCTATTCTCTCTCTGTGCCAGCATAATATTCACCATATATCTTTTAAGTATATAAGAAAGTCAAGCGTGTATCTTGGATCTTATAACAGTAGTGGCATCTTTGATTCTTGCCAGTCCATGCAAAGGTAGGAGGCAATTTAGTTGAGGACCTTGGGCTCTTTGTTAAGCATTGGATTAATCTCTATTTCTTCTCTTCTCTCTGACTCATCTTTAACAAAGCAACCCACGTGCTTATGTAATAAGCAAGCCTTGGGCTTGTGAAACAAGCTACCTCCTTACTTGTAGAAGCAACCCCTTAAGCTGAACCCTTAAGTAAAGGGTTTAAGAAGCCCCCTTGCTTAGCAATACTACCCACCAAGAAAAACCAAATGACTTTGTCTTGAAACCAGCCCTCAAGTGATTACAACCTTCTCCTTCTTTCACAATGATAGTCTTTAAAATGGATCAAGATATGACAAGCAAACAAATGAAGTATATCTCAATACCTTCTTGACTCCATACCCTTGCAAACTTCAATCTCAAACCTTAGAGCACCTCCTTATCTTGAGCTTCTTCATCTTGTCTACAACTATGGATGCCTCTCTACCTAGTTGCCTTGAGGAAAGAGGCTCTAATATCATGTTACAAAACAATGTTTGAGCAAGAAGATGGACAAAAGATATGGGAAAGGGGGGGTGAAGAACAAGTGGAGAAGCATAATGCTAGGAAAAATACTTGCGTGATTGATAGTTGTGCCAAGTACATTCTTTTATATATTTTTGGCTAGAATACACTCTTCCCTCTTTGCTTATGGGATAGAGTTCCTTACATGTTGTAGCACAGCCTCTAACACCATCCATTTTAATAGTTGAGTATTCAATGGAGGATTCAAACCTTAGTAGGACATAACCATTTTGATAATCTAGGTGGATCCATGATTGTGGTGTATTTTTTGAGAGTAAGCATGATTAGTACACTTCAAGAAATTTTTATGATGCTTCAAATTTAAAAGTCCATTTATTTTAATGGAATTCTACATATAAGGTAGACATCTCCTTGTACATCTCCCTTAACTTCATCCCAAGTAACTATAACATTTAGAGGTGCCACTATGCTAACACCATTACTCCCACCATAAGAGGGATTCTTTAACTAGCTTGAGTTTGGTAATCATCATGTGATTAGCAACACATATCCTTGTTGCAAATATAAAAGGTAGTCCTCCATGGACTCAAATTCTATGATGGACTCCACATCCTTACCCTTTCCATCAAACTCAATAGGGTTAAAGTGATTCAAGAAAATGTTCTTTTCCTATAGCTCAATTCAGTTGGCAGCTTATGGAACATCCTGGTGAGATTTAACTCATATTAGTTATGCAACTCAAGCAATCAACTTGGCAAAGAGAAAAAGATTGATTCAATTCCAATATATGAGAAAATTTTTGTTAAGGAAAATAAATAATCATTTTCATTATTTAAATTGAAGTATAATGAAGGACTAAGAGAGTTATTTTATTCAGCAAAAAATGAGATACAATGAGCTCAATTGTGGAACTCCCTAGCATCTATCATGCTAAATGTAGGTGGATCTACAAATACATCAAAGACTTAGTATTGAGTCGATAAACTTGAAAGTACATATCTAATATAGTCATTGCATCATGATCTTCCCAATACTGCAAAGTTTAGTATTAGGAGAGAGTATGTAGATCACCCTCATAAATATAGTAGTGCTAACAAATGTGTTGCCCTAAAAAAGGGCATTCACTCTAGCTTCTTTGAAGATGAATATGCTAACCAACTTAAAATCCTCCATCCAACAAGCTCAGTTAAATGGTCTCAAAATAAACTTGATGGCTCAGATAATGAAGCAATAGATCCCTGTGCACATCCATTGATGCTCAACATAGAGGGGCAAAATGTGGTAGATTCTATTCAGACTCATCATAAGTTGACCCCTCCTGTCAAAATCTAGAAAGAGCATCATGGATGTATAGATGAAATGGAAAGTTAGGAAATGAGACCATAGGTCTATCTCAGCCTACATACAATGCATGGAAATCAACCCAATGTTGTAAAAGCATCTAAGGACCTTTTAAAAATAAAGTTTTCAAGATTGACTTAACAATTTAAATTCAAAACCCAAACATATTTTTGAAAACTAGAGTATACAAAATTAAATCTCTTTACTTGATTATTCAAAGGTTTTACATAGTTCAATTAGACTAAACAATCTCCCAATCCAATTTCTATTTTTAGAAAGAAGACTAGCACTCCCTTAGTAAATACATAAGATATTTTTAATTATAGGTATAAAACATTGTGGAGAACCTCAAACCATCGCCTCTACTTTTACAATGATCCTTTAACTTCACCTTGTAATCCATCCTCCCTAACCCTTCCAATTTCATGTAAAAAGAAAGTACCTTTAGTCAATTGTACCAATAGCTACAAGACCAAAAATCCTGAATAGCCTTAGTAACTAGCCAAATATTCAAATTCCATCCAAGGGAAAGACAAACTAGATTCCTCATCTATAGGAATGCCAATCTTGACCATCAATAACACCCTTTCCTCCTCCCACAACTTTCCAACTCAAGCCCCAATATTCCACATCGATGGTGTGAATCCAAGGATGCTACATTGGATGAAAAGTGCTAAAGGACTATCACTTTTCTTAGAAAGTGACAAATATTAACCTAGCTCATGAAATATCAAAAATAGCACATTGATAAAACTAGCAATGGTATAACTCTAGAAGTTTAAAGGAAGTTTCCAAGGGTGTAAGGACTTACAAAAAGCATCAAATTTATAAGCTACCAAAAATGATAATGGTTATAAATAGTAACTAGAAATAGTTTTGAGGAAGGGCATTACAGTGGATGACATGAGCAAGCATAGTGGGAGGTAGTCCATCATCAATAAAGGGCCATCCTTATGTGACCATGCATGAACTTCTAGGCTACAAAGAGTGCTCAAATAAACATCTTTTGTTTAAGTGCTTTCTTTAATATACACTTTCATAATCATAATGATTGTATACAATGGTTATTGCAAGGCTAGTCACTTCAAGGTACCATGCATAGCATGTATGGTGACCAAGGTTGCCAAGGTTGGGCTCTCATTGGTTAGGGATGATGAAGAAGGTAGTTTGTCAAGGGCATGTATTGTTTTGCTAGAGGGCCATGAGATGAGAGAAGGATCCCTTGGCCAACCTCCTATAAAGATGAATGCATGAAGTTAGCAAGAGTGGAGGATGGTCTATGAAGAGTTTCTTCCAAGTAGAATGCAAAGATTCTCCATTTTGTATAAGTTACCATATTTTGGACTCAACTGCATACCAACCATATTTTTGACCCCATTCACATTTTCAATAATGTTAGTAGCTTTTTGTAGGAGCACATCACAAGAAAGAGAGATGGAGGCATATCAAATGTAGACTAGCTCAAATGATTTCGTACAACTACCTTGTGCTCTCTGGGTTTTTTCCACCACCAAAGAGGAGTGTAGGGTTTAAAAAAAAATATCAAGTCCATCTACATGCCAATTGGATTGATGTGCACTCTCATAAGAACACATCTACTAAGCATGACTACCTAATAGGACTTGAATCCCATGATTGGCATAAGATGTGTCAAGTACGTTCAGGCTAAGATAGCCATTAACTTAATTAAGTGCTTCTTGCATTTTTTCTTATTTATATTGATATGTGATAGATAACATGTTTGAATTTGAGAGTTTATACTACAATTCTAGATTGTAGATTCCTCACTCTAGAGACACATTCAACCATCTATAAGTTGTCAAACTTGGTGCAGTGGATCTCATAGAAGGATATAAGAGCACCCTCAATGCAATCCAAAAGATAGGGGGTAGTAGTGGGGGTGACAATTTGTCTTTTCAAAAAGTATGTATACAAACGAGTATGCTCATGATATATGAACCCACCTTTGAATGCATGTTGCGGATGAAGTGGAGGTTGCATGACCAATACATAGACAATGGATGTTCTTTTTGGAGCTATTAATGAAGACCTTAAAGGGCTTTGTGTAACAATGGGCTCATCTAGAGGGCATCATGGATGAAGGTTGGCTATTGTCAAAGTCCCATGTACAAGGATGAGGAAATGTTAGTCTAAATGAACAATAGTTAGGACATTGGATGGGACTTTAACTTTTTCAAAATATATAATTGGCTCTAGCGACAATCTCTCACCTTGTCTTCTCAACACTCCACTTGAACTAACCATGCATCTCTCTGAACCTAAGAAAGAAAGAACACAAGACTAGCTTTGAGGTGTAGTGAACTCACTTGCAACTTCCTACATTGTTGTTTGAGATCTTGAAGACTCGAAGGTGGTTCCATGACCACAATCTGATGTTGTCACTCCTTTGCATTCACCACCATGCACTTGAATGATGAGAGAAGAAGATAGAGAAGAAAAAGGAGAGAAAGAAGATGGAAAATATCTTCCTCTCATCGAATCCCTTGCTCTCTTGTAATCTCACAACTTCACATGCAACTCCAAACTTAACCCTCTCATTGTCAATGGAAATAAGAAAAAATAAAGAAAAAAGAAGATGTAAGGCTTCACCTTCCTTCAGTCCCTCACTCAACACACCTCTCACTCTCTCTTTTCCTCACTCTCAACAATGGAAATAAGATGATAGAATAGAAAAAGTATTCAATAGTTGCATTGACAAAGCTTTTGCATTATGGATGTACCAAAATTGCAAGTATAATTAAGACCTCCTACCCTTATATAGACTAAGATTATGGTTGGATTAGATCTCTTCTCTAAGGTGGTGCCATGTTTGTGTTTTATAGTTTGCACCCTGCTTTGCGTTTTAGGTTTTGTGCCCTTGTGAATTAGGGTTTGCATTTGACTTTGCATTTTAGGGTTTCTAAAACTGTGAATTAGGATTTGCATCTTCTTTTGCCTATCCTACCCACTTCCTGCTAGTCCTTCTTGAAGCGTGATTGTACCTTGACCTAATTATACTTAGACTATACTATTATGATTACAAATCCATGTGCACAATGCAAAAAACAATTGAGATTGTGACAAATACAATTGTAGGTAATGGCATAATGTGCACAGGAGCTCTCACAAAATAATACAACCATAAATAGGATGAGCCCATGAAGTACCATAAGCATCCAAAAATTATATATTGAAAGCTCCATTAAATAGTAATTCACTAGGCTTTCACTTTGCTTTTACATTCTTTGATTTTTTTCAACTTTTGTCTTCACAAAATACTATTAACAATGTCACGTGGTGTCTCTTTACTACTAGAGGCTCAGGGGAAAAAGGGTTAAACTATTATGCAAATTACAACCTCGATATCCCTCAAATGAAATGGAAAAAAGAAAATCTTCCATCTCCATGGGATACCTATGAGCATCATGAGTGATACAAACACTCTATTCACCTCAAGGTTTTGGACCCCAGCCCTTTCACATTAGGAAAAATTTGAGGCCAAAAAACGGCCTTGTAAGGGACTTTGACCAAAATGTTTCCTCAAAAAAGGGGGGCATGGTAAATTTTCAAAAAATTAACTCCTAACTTATGAGAGACTACATTTTTAGAACGCACTTTTCAAGAGCTTTTCTTTAATATATGGGTTGTTAGGGGTTGGAAGTGGAACAATAACGGTTTACCAAAGATTCTCATTTGCCATTTTTTGACCTCAAAATTTTCCTAATGTAGAAGAGGCTAGTCCAAAACCTTGAGGTGAATAGAGTGTCCCTATCACTCACAATCCCCTTAGGTATCCCATGGAGATGGAATATTTCCTTAGAACCTCCTCTTCAAGAGCTTTTCATTGATATATGGGTTGTTAGGGATTGGAAGTGGGACAACAATGTTATACCAAAGATTATTCCCTAGGCAAATAGGCATTGAGATTTTGCATTTACTTTTGGGGAGAAAGAACTCCATAATTCTACTTGTGTTTTCTTTTTCAATTGATATCAATCCAAATTTTTTAGATTCGAGAAAAAACCCTAATTGGAGTTTAGATGCAAAAATTATAGTGAAGTGAAGCTCTAAGAATTTCATAGCCAATGGTTGTAGTCACGGCCACTTGTATGTACACTCATGGTTAGCCTTTTCTTAGACATAATTAGCTTTTCCATAATTGTAGTCACTAAAAGTGCAATAGAGAGTACTCACATTCACCTTATCTACTAACAAACCTCTTCTATTGCTTCTTCTTAAGCTCTCAAATAGATTGAACTTGAAAGACACTTAATCCTTTCTAAGACACACAAAGATCTACATGTGGATGTGGTAAGATAATGAAAGGTTTAAATTTTAATTTGAAAGGTTTTTAAATTTTTGAGAAGATGAAGTAATTTACTCTAAATTCCACTCATTCTTGTTCATCATACCCTCTAAACTAACATATTTCATTTGGGAGAACATGGACTCAAAATGGGCCCTTTAGCTTAAGAGTTAATGACTCTTCTAATGATAAGAGATTCGAGGTAAACCAATGGGAGAGGGGGTGGTGCACATTTTATCCACTTTCACTTTTCCTATCAGGATAAAAAATGGGTGCAACACTAGCTCTAAGGCTCTAGCCGAGCTTCTATACTCTCCAAACAACCCCTGTGACCTCGCAACCAATAGTGTCTAGATGCTACAATATGATTTATCTAACAAATGCGTTTGTAGACATGAGTTTCAAACTGTAGTCCAATGTACTACCCATCCTAACTCCAAGCAGAGGGAGTATCACATACATATAGGTGACTAACACCTCGTTATACACATAAATGGAGCAATCTCCCAGCTAATTGTTGTGGCTCCTACAACTCTCCTATACCCCAAGGATTGGCCCTAGGATGCGCCATCTCAAACATAAAGGATGAACATGACAAAATCATCTCATGATGTATATAATGATCCAGGAATATTTCAGCCTCACATAACATCTCCCCAAAGATCACTGTGCAACCCTGCAAATAAAAGAACGTTACACCCTTAGTGTTGGTCACAACTAAGCATATAGGTGCTATACATCCGTGAGTTTTTTTTAAAATACCATGCTTAAATGAAAATGTGATGTGTATGATTCATTGTGCTCAAACAATTTTAATTATAAATCAACCAAGTGTTACGTGAAAATAGTCTATCCATGATTTCTTTTCTCTTGGGTTATGCTACATTGCAAAGGGATAGTACCCAACTAACTTGTGCTACTATTCCTCTTCAAACTTAAATTAAAAAAAGTCTATATGCCATAATATGTAATGAAATCAGAACTTTTTCAAATCTTATATCTTTTCAGCTCTTTTCTCCTTATCGCTTAGATTTTACTTTCATGCATAGATGTAAAAGGGTTTGTGGTCATTTTTGTATGAATAGTGGTAAAGATGCACTTTTCACACATAAATGGAGGTAAGATAAGGCAAATCCTCATGCTTTACCCTCATTATATGTCCAAATATACACTCTTAATCTTTTATAAAAACTAACTTTTCTCTATTTTTTCCTTCAAAAAGACTAATTTTCATGATTTTTTCCATTTATTTTTCCTAGTTTTTAAATTTATGTGACTAGTATGGATCATCCATGTGAACAACATTGAACCCTCGAAACCCAACAAAATCCCCATTTTCACATTAAATCTCATACCTCGAATTTTATGATTTTAATCTTTTTAATGTAAATAATTGAAAATCATTGAGTTTTGAATTATTTCAAACATTAGCAAATATAACTCTAGCATTCTCAACAAATTTTTATGATAGACATAAGAGATATGTAATAAATAAATACTTACGCTAAATCTCGCACATGTAATGCATTGTATTTTGAAAAAAGTTGATTCCATCACACAACCACTGCCAACCACTTTCGCATTTTTTCACTCCATTTCTTGCATTTTGCCATGATCCGGCACCCATTCTCCCTCATCCTCTCAGCCTATACGAATTGCAATTATGGTGAGAGAGAAAGAGGAGAGAGAAAGACTAAAATATGAACTTTTCATAGAATGCATCATTTCTCATGCTTGTTGCAACGATTTGAGACAAAGAATTGTAGGAATCCATGGCGAATATTATTTCTCCTAATTTGATTGAGTAAAAAATCATATTTTTGGGTCTATGAAGGGGTGCACTGCAAAATGTGCCCCTCCCACACTATTGAGATGACAAGCTCAATACTTGCGAGTATTGGTGATGGACCACCTAGCTAGATGGGTCCGCACACCTATACTTAGCACATTGATGGTCATTATGATCCTCACATGGCCACTAACTTATCACTTACTATATTTAATTTGTTGCGCCTACCTATAGCTGGCATAGTTATAGCACTAGTCAATTAATATATTATGCACTATTTGACTTAGCAGGCCACTTTCCTTTATGTTGTATCTTATCTATAATTTGTGTATATTATATTGTGTGTGGAAAAAGAATAAAAAACTAGCAAAAAAATATTTTGGCATCCATCTCTCTTCTTGTGTTTTGAGTGAGTTTCCTCTTGTGTGTATGGTGTGTGTTTGGCACAACAGCTCAAGCAAGTCCTCCCACCACGTGATTCTTGACATGGTACCAGAGCGATGACACTGAGAGAGACTAGTTTTGAAGAAGGATGAAGTAAAGGAAAAGAAGCAAGAATTCAAGCAAGCAAGCAACATGTAAAAAACTCTCCCATTTTTCCACTCTTTCTCTTGGATAGTGCCTATGGAAGCACTAGAAGCAGGGCAAAGTAAAAATCCTAGATTGCTATGAGATTTGGAGTGCAAGCGAAGCATTGTACATTTTGCATATAAGTCCTTCGGGGCTTGGATATAGATTTTTTGGCCATCTAAGGCCATTTTGGGCCCCATTCTAGACACGCAAGATTGTGGACAACAATTTCAGGGCATACTACAATTTTGGTTGTGTAAGCCAAAAGTAGGTGCACAGGTTACAAATTTCAAATGTGTAAATTTTTAGGTGTTTACCAAGAAGCAAGCATAAGTTTAATCTACAAACAAGTTGCAGATTACATGTAGTATTAAGTAATCGGTGAAAAAGGTTGTTTGGTGTATTAATACACTAGTTGTGAAAGGTTGCAGAAGACTTGCTTGCTTTTTTGCATCATTTTTGTGATAATGGTAGAAATCATTTGTCATTTCTATATATGTACAGAAGCCATTTCCAAATTTTAATGAGTTGGTTTCTCTTATAATTACAAAAGATATCAAAATGTAGGGTGACTCATCTGAAAGAAATGGTGAATAGGTCAATGCATTTTACTCAAGTTCGGGAAGGAGATGTGGTAGATCCTCTTCAAGAGACAATGGTATGAGACATGCTAGTGATAACCAACAAAATAAGTTAAATCAACAATTTGATGAAATATAGGTTTCAGGAGGTTGTGGAAACTTTAGAGGCAAGGGGAGCTCTAGAAGAAGAGTTGGATGGCAGAATAGAGGTTCTAACAATTCTGGTATTGTTTGCCACTATTGTGGCAAAACAGATCATATTGCAACCCATTGTTATACTAAGAAGGATGATATCCACAATGGTATATTGTAGCAAGGAAACTATGCATCGTCTTCACGATAAAATGAAGACAAAAATGAGCATCTATTTGTTATGCAGCATATGATGAATGCTATTATTGAAAAGGGGACACATGAGGATGTATGGTGTGTCGATTCAAGGGCATCTAATCATATGACCAGCCATGCTGAATGGCTTGGCGAGATACATAACTTACAAAATCCAAGTTATGTGTAAATGGGTGATGATTCATGCCGCCCAATATCATACATTGGAAATGTTCCCTTGTCCTTCTATAACCAATCCTTTGAACTACATTTATTTTAGCCTTTGCACATTTGCACGTGCAATACGTTTATGCCATATTTCAAGGTTTGTAACCACTCCTTTTCCTTTAGCATACATAACATCATTCATTGTAAGAATTTTAGCATCTAAAGTGAACATGCAACCAAATCTACTTCTTTTTGTGACCAACATGCACATATCATTAAAGTCTTCTAAAAAAACCTTTTGCATTAAATGGAACTTGCAATTCTTCCTCTACCATTTGGCCAACTGACACTAAAATCTTTGTGATTGATGGCACATGTAATACATCTGATAGACACTTTGTCTGGTCATCATGCAAGGGCCTGCTTTTAGAGTTGTAGAATTTCATAAAGTGTGTGAAGCATGTCAGTTTGGTAAGCATGCAAGATAACATTTTTCGCATGACAAAGATTTGAGTAGAAACATACTTGATGTTGTACATACAGATGTTTGGGGGCCTATACAAAACATATCTCTTGTTAGCATCAAATATTTTGCTACGTTCATTGATGATTGTTCAAGGAAGTTGTGGGTATATTTCATAAAGGAAAAGAGTGATGTATTTGAGCACTTCAAAACTTTTAAGACTACGATTGAAATAGAAATATGCTTGAGAGTTAAGTGCTTGAGATCAAATGGAGGGGGTGAGTAATATCTATCTAATGAGTTTAGTTCCTTCTTGAGATCTCATAGGATAAAGAGACAATTTATTGTTGCAAGTATATCCCACAACAAAATGGGATTGTAAAAAGAAAAAATAGACATACTGCAAAAGTTGCACATCATTGATTGGCTGAAAAGAGTATGCCAAATCATTTTTGGTTTGAAGCTATTCATAATGCTATCTATATTATGAACATAACTCCCACAACTGCAGTTTATGGGATGATCCCCGAAGAATGCTTTACAGACAAGAAGCATGATGTATCACACTTGAAAGTATTTGGCTATATTGCATACGTTAATGTGCTAGATGAGTTGCAAAAGAAGCTTGATCCAAAGGTTGAAAATTTTATTTTTATTGGATACTCTTTAGAGCAGAAATAGTATTGATATAACCCTGTCACAAGTGAGCTCAGAGTGAGCAGTGATGTTATTTTTTATGAGATGAGAAATTGATATGCACCTAATGGTGCATTAGATGATGATCATGATCATAATAGTTATGTACAAAATTAAAAGCAAGAATTACAAAGCCTTAGTAGACCAAAAATATCATTTGGTACTACATCTACAATTAGCCCTTGGTTTGGGAGACTAAGAAGTAGCCCCACATTTTCAGGTGGATCTACAAGTCTTATAGGTAAAGACAAAGAAAATAAAAAATTATTGGATGGTAATGATGCATCTACTAGTAATTTGGAATTTGATGGAGATTCTATTGGTTCAGAGAGTTTGGATGATGAGCCTGGTATTCCTTCACTCAATACAATAGGTGTACAAAGAGCATATGGTAATGTAAAAGATCCATTAATTGATCTAGTGGTACACATGTCTAGTAGCATTAGATACCTTGTTAAAAGATTTGGTTTTGAAAGTTATGGGGCTCAATATTATGCTTATATGGTAAAGTTAGTTGAGGATTTTCCCCCACTTCTTTTGAGGATGTTGCTGGTCATGCTCATTGGGATGCAATAATGGATGAGGAGATGGCTGTATTAGAAGCCAATAAGACTTGAGGTGTGGTATCCTTGTCTACGAGCAAGAAAGCTATTGGTTGTAAGTGGGTTTACAAAATCAAGTATAATGCATATGTTTCTATTAGTAGGTATAAGGCTAAGCTAGTTGCAAAAGGCTATGCGCAAACATGTGGCACGGATTATGAAGAGACATTCAGTCCAATTGCTAGGATGGTGATTGTTAGATATGCGATTGCCTTGGCAGTAGCTAAAGGTTGGAATTTGTAGCAAATGGATATCAAGAATGCCTTCTTGTATGGTGAATTGCAAGAAGAGGTGTATATGGAGCAATCAGCAGGTTATGAGGATTTAGAGTATCCCACATATGTGTGCCGGTTGAAGAAAGCACTCTAAGGGCTGAAGCAAGCACCTAGAGCATGGTTTGACAAGATCAGAGAGTATCTTGTCAACATTGGCTTTAATATTTCTACTGCTGATGACCACTCGCTTTATGTGAGAAAGAGAGATGCAGGCTTGGTCATCATAGTCACCTATGTGGATTACTTGATTATTATAAGTGACAATGATAGTGGGATTACTGAAGTTAAGGACTTTTTAAAGAACAAGTTTGAGATGAAGGATTTAGGTGAGCTTAGGTACTTTCTTGGTATTGAGATGATAAGATGTGATGACGGTATATGGTTATCCCAAAGGCATTATGGCTTGGATATGTTATCTAAGTATGGTATGACAATGTATAGGGCTCTTTCAATACCATTGGAGAAAAATGTGTAGTTGAATGCTGATACTAGGGATGAGATAGAAGACCCTACTATGTTTAGGAGGATAGTAGGGAGTCTAATTTACATGACTATCACAATGCTAAATTTATGCAGATGCCTAAAAAGTCTCATTTGGATGCAGTTAGATGCATATTGAGGTATGTGAAGTCCACTTTACATTATGGACTTTTTTATGAGACGGGTAAGGATATACATGTGTTTGGATACATAGATGCAGATTAGGTTGGTGGCATGTCAGAAAAAAGATCTACCAATGGATTCATGTTTTCCCTTGGTAGTGCAGCAGTTACATAGAGTAGCAAAAAGCAATCTACAATTGCTTTATCGAGTATAGAGGTTGAGTATAGATGTGCTGCTATGGTAGCATGTGAAGTGATATGGTTGCAAAAGTTATTGGGTGATTTGGATGTGTAGGGAGATGGTCCACTTGTCATTCACTATGACAACATGAGCAATATACAACTAGCTAGGAACCCAATGTTCCATTCTAGGACAAAACACATTAAGATGCACTACCACTTTGTGAGAGAGAAGATACTTGCATGAGAGATTGAGTTGGTATATGTCAGCACATAAAATCAGATAGTTGGCATTTTCACAAAGGCATTGGGTGTAGAGAAGCTTTGGAAGATTCGAAGCTTACTTGGAGTTGCATAGATACAATTGGGCTTAAGGGGGAGTGTTGAGATGGCAAGCTCAATGTGTGCGGACATTGATGATGGACCATCTGGCTAGATGGGTCTGCATGTCTACACTTAGCACGTCGGTGGTTATATGATCCTCACATGGCCACTAACTTATCACTTATTATATTTAGTTTGTTTCACCTACCTATAGTTAGCATAGCTATAGTATCAGTTGATTAGTATAGTCAATTATTCACTATTTGACTACTTCCCTTTATGTTGTATCTTATGTATACTTTATGTACATTGTATTGTGTGTGGAAGAAGAAGAAGAAGAAGAAGAAGAAGCTAGCAAGAAAATGTTTTGGCCTTTATCTCTCTTCTTGTGTTTTTGAGTGAGCTTCCTCTTGTGTATGGTGCGTGTTTGGCACAATAGCTCAAACAAGTTTTCCCACCACGTCATTCTTGACACCTCCCCAATCTCATTAAGTTTTTGAGATTTCCTTACCTTTAATACTAATTAAGTACTAATTGGAAATTTATCCAGTTCATCTCCTTTGCATTTCCACTATCTGCAACACATGTTTTTGAGCCAAATGAAGGAAAAAACTGCTTTAGATTAGCAATTCAACTAGATGGGCAGCTTTCTAGCATAAAAAACTATTATCCTGGCCTTCTTGACTTTCTGGCTTCTAGATCAAGTAGCTACTTTGTAGCAGCAAACCTTGTGGCCATTAAATGGGGGGTTCAAACTGTTACCAATTGACAAATAAACACTTGCATTGGATTTTTTACATTGAGATCCACCTAGGAAAACTCTAGCTCCTTGATATGTGATCTACACATTCTTTACTAAAATCACCACTTTTATAGCTCCATGCCACTTTTTTGCTTTAGATTATATCTTAAAATCCGCTCTCATTGACGATTATGGGATAGGACAACTTAGCCTATCGAACTCATGAATTGATTTACACTCACACAAAACATAAAGAGCATCAAGTTGCTTCAAATAAAATACACAACATAGCACAACACAACTCTCGCCCTACCCCCTGACAAAATCAAGTTATGAATTCCACAAGGGATAGGCCAAGCATAATTTGACAAAGAAGTCAAAATCTAATTGCTAACTAACTACTCCACCGGCTAAAAGAGATATCAAAAGAGTCATCCTAAGTGGTGGTCTAATCCATCTACCTAACTAAGGACAACTGGACCAAGAATTCTTACTAGCCAAGTACTCCTATAGCCTATAGCTTTTCTTATTTATATATTTTTTCAATTTATCTCAATCTCTATTCTTTAGAATTTGATACTAGGATGTGTAAAAAGGAGGAAGTTGAGTGTATTGTGACCCAAGGAAAATAGGGCATCTAGTCTCAATATACAAGAATCTACCAAGATCTTGTGAGATGATACGATTTTTTTCTTTTTATTACCACTCACTTTTATTTTTGCTCCAACCATCCTTATTTCCCTTTTGGAAAAATGCCACCCCAAGAAGATAAGGCATTGGCCCCAAGTTTTCACTCTCCCCGGCAAGAACTTATCAACTTTACAAGGCAATGATATAAGAAAGCAAAATCCCAAAAATACAAATAACACATTTTGCTTAAGGGAAAAGAACTTGGAAAGGAAATATATCACCTGAACTAGCCAGAAAAAGCTCTCACACAGCAATTGGCTCCTCTAGGTGATGCTTTAAACCTGCACTAAAACAAAGAGCCATCAAATGCATCTATACCAAACAAATACATGGCCCTCTTGGCCTACTAAAATATAATATTATATCCAAAGCACTCGACCCTCTTGGCCTAACAAAATATAACCATAAAGCACGCCATTCAACAACCTACTATACTGAGAGAAAACCCTTGGTCTCCACATAAACCCTACTAAAGCACAAAATTAGACCAAAGGGTGTGTTGCTCAAGCCCTACACTAAATGAATCAAATTGTTAGCTAAACCCCCTGCATAAATGGTAAGGAGAGTTTGACGAATATGCCATTGGATCATCCAATGTGTCCATAAAAGAATAGAAATATGGTTAGTCCCCATAGTAGCCTTGGGATCATATCAAAAGCCAATTGTAAAAGCCCCTTAGGACCACAATTGAGAAAGACATCTTCAATAAAGGCATAATTAGCCAAGGAGCATTAGGGGAGTTTTGAGTTCTCAAAATTGCCCTATAAGCGATCCTAAAGAGAGAAAATATTTTTAAAAATAAAATTATTTTTTATATTTAAAAAATTATATTTTGATAAGTAAATATATCAAAAATCCTTTTAATAAGTCATTGTCGAGATAATCTCGTAGTCACATCAAACTTAGAAATCTAGGCTACCATAAAGGTGACAAAGATTTTCATAATAAAGATCTTACTCATCCTCATTAAAGTGAAAACTAATATTCAATTTGAATTTTGTTAGTCATTTGATTACTTCCCTCCATTCTCATTCTCTTTTTTCTTTCCCCTCCTTACTAGTTTCTTCTTCATTTTCCTTCTTGTATCTAATTCACATAGTTTTTCAATCCACTTCTAATCACATCCTTAGCTATGGATCAATCATCCAATTATCTTTGTAGCTCTAGTAAAAAACCTCTCTATCATCTTCATATTGAGTTGGATAGTGAGTGTGAACCAATAAGGAAGAGAATAAAACCCATTACTATTACAAAGTTTATGAAAAATATACTCAGGTTTGAAGGAAAGAAGAATTCTGATCTTTGGTTAGATAGCAGGCTATATCCCAAAGAACCTAACAAAAATAGCACTCCCCCTTTCTATAATAGCTCTTTATTGATGAGGTTCATTGGTGATGGTTATAATGGATTTCTAGGTTATACACTTAACTTGGTTGTAGAAAATGATATCCTCAGATTGGAGAACCATCTTTTATCAAATCAAAACAATGAGTTATTGCAGAAGCTAGGGATATCAACAAAGGATTCATTCATTGGAGAAACACATCAAATCTTGTCAATGAAAGTAAACTATTTTAAGCCTTCAAAATCGACAAAGGGCTCTTAAAAATATTGGGGATCTCAGACAAGAAGGAGGTGGTTGTAGTGAAAGAATTCAAGCAGTAATGTACATTTTTTCACTTATAAAATAGTAAATATGGATTTTTTATAATTAATTATATGGATTCATTCATTGGAGAAATGCATCAAATCTTGTCAGTGAAAGCAAACTATTTTAGGCCGTCAAAATCGACAAAGGGCTCTTAAAAATATTAAGGATCTCAAATGAGAAGGAGGTGATTGTAGTGAAAGAATCCAAGCAATAAGGTACATTTTGTTTACTTTAAAAATATTAAATATGATTTTTAATAATTAATTATATGGATTAATTCATTGGAGAAACATATCAAATCTTGTCAATGAAAGCAAACTATTTAAGGCCTTCAAAGTCGACAAAGGGCTCTTAAAAATATTAAGGATCTCAAACAAGGAGAAGGTGGTTGTAGTGAAGAATCCAAGCAGTAAGGTATATTTTTTTCACTTTAAAAATATTAAATATAGTTTTGTTTATAATTAATTATATTGATTTGTGATGTTAATTTTGTTTAGGTTTCTTTTTCAACCGAATGCAAGTGAAAGAGATTCTTTAAAAGCATCTCAATTTTATTATCATCTTCTTTCTTCAATAGTTTCAAAATATATTTTGGGGAAGAAAATTTTTAAAAAGGAAAATAAACAATTCTTGGAGTCATTTATAAAGGATCATTATTTGGATACTAAGTTAGTGAAGAAGTGTCTAATAGGTTTTGATTGGTTTAGCTTAGCTTTTGTTTTGTTTTGTTTTCCTTTTGTATGAGAGGTTGGAATGATGATTGATGGAGTTTGAGAGCGTTTAGAATCTTATTGAATGATTCTTGATGTTTTTGAATGGTTTTAGTTGAGCTAAATGGTTTTTGATGACTTTTTGTTAAGCTTTTGTTGAGCTTCTGTAAAGCCTTTATTTTTGTTATATTTTTACTACGTATGCATCTATAAGTGTTATGTGGGATGAATGTGTAGCATAGAAAAGTTTTCTAATCTTTGGAAGAGATAAATAAAAGTTTAAAATAGCTCAAATAAGCAGAAGAAGTAGTTGCTAAAGACTCAAGTGAATACTGAAGTGACAGTGACACTGTTGAGTTGTGAAACGACACTATAGTGGCTCCGGTGACCCTTCATGTCAGGCATACCTCTTGGGAGGGCATCCACAACCAAAGAGGGATTATGGATGATTATTCTTGATTATTCCAATGTACCATTGTGAGAGAGCATATGCGAGAGATAGCCAATTTTTCATGGAAAACAAAATGTATCTATGAATGAGAGATCATGAGAGAGACTATGAAGACTATGAAACTATTGAAGATTAATACTATGTGATGATTTCCATTCAAAGTGGAGCATTCATTTGTATTCTTTTTTTTAATATAAAATGAATAATATGAAGAATGTGTTGAAGTTTTGTTGTGATAAATCCGTGGGAGAATTGTTGTATGATGCTGCATGAAGATTTGAGAAGATTGGTGTTATTTTTCTTATTATGGTTGATTCAAATATGAAAAACATGCTTGTTGATGATATAAGATGGATTTTCTTGTAGTAGATTCCATGTTTTCTTGGAATCTCTCAATATGCAAATTTCTTACCATATATAGTGAGTGAAGTGTTGATCACCTCAAGTTTCTGTCTCATTGCCTTTTTAAAAAGGTTCAATTGGTTTTTGGAGTCTTTGAGATCATCATCATTCCATTCAATTTTATCACAATAAAATAATACTTTGTCTAGTGTTTTCCAAACATTGGCTTTTCTATTATGAGCCTATTCATTATCAACATGATCCTTAACTGCATTACATAGGGACTTCCACTGATTGTATCTAATAGTTGAGCCACCATTCCTAGAGTTTATCTTACCAACTCTCCCGTGAAAGCTTAGGAACCTTCTAGCCTTCACTCCACCAATATATTGCTTTTTGGGGACACAATTGCCATCCTTAGACTTTTGAAGAGCCGGTTCAATAACAACATTACCTTTCAGCACATCATATCTCCATTGAAAAACATCATGAGCTTCTCAAATCTATTCAACCTTATCCAAAACTCTCTCAAACACTTCCAAACCAATCAATCATCATTCAAATCATACAAAAATCACCCAAAAATTCAACAAAAGACAGCCAAAAACACAATCATATCAATCCTCAATACATCCCCACACTCAATGAGGGAGCATCCTCATGACCTTAGAAAAAGAGAATAAAAGTTCAAAATAATAGCTCAACTTGATCTTCCATGGCAACTTCAGGAAACACCATCCAAGCATAACCACAACTTATAACCTATATCTAATAAATAATTGCAACAAAAGGAAAACATCTTTATCCATTAACCCAACTTAGAAACAGAAAAGCATGACAAATTTTTAAAGGATATAAGAGGTTGCTTTGGCAATAAGCATCCATACATCATATAGAATCACAAACCACCATCAATCAGCTTCTCGATCAGGTCCATCTTCATCTTCAACTCCATGCAAGAAGAATAAAACACCACATATACATCATAAAACATATATAGAACTCACACAAACATAAGACAATGTAGTCTAAATGGCACATGCTCCCAAAACATGGAGAGCAAAGAGAAAGATTTTCATTAAAAAGATCAATACAATTAAAAGAGTATCCACATTCTATGTAGGATGAATATATATTCTTCTTGAACTTCATACCCAACTTGAGATGTTCTAGACTCTTATTCTCATCCACAAAATGCAGAGGCACATTCTGGAGAAATGGTAAACAACACATCCTTTCCAACATGATAATAAATCTAGTAGAAAAAGCTTATGCAAAATAATGCATGACATCCTTCTAAGCAACAGTTACACCCTCATTAGGATTAATCACCAAGTTTGGAATACTCTTGTGAGTATTCAGATGAGACTGTTGATGCATAAAAGCAAGATACCAATTGAAATGAGATGCCAAGATTATTGAGGTATTCTTAGAATGAGCATGTGCTCTAGCAAATTGAAGATAAGAAGTAGAACATTGTGCAAAAGTGTCCCAGGAGAGGAATGATAGGCCAATTAAACAATAGTCCTCCCAAAGAATTATTCAATGTCCACTACCATTGACAGAGGATATCATTGTCATATCCAAGAGTATCCATCACTGATTATGGAGGAAGGTTAATATAGTCAGATAGAGATGGTAAAGAAATAAGAGGAGAACAGAGGTGAGTAATATAAATAACAAAATGAAGATATTTGAAGGGATAATGATGATGGGAAAGAAAGTAAATTTTTTTGAAGGGATTCTACTAGAAAAACAAAGGGAATACATGGGACAAGAAGAGTAGGTTCAATAGGAGTAGGCGAAGATATAAGATCAACAATAAATGAACAAGTAGTAAAAACTAGAATTTGAGGGAAAAGTGTAGGGGAAAAAGATAAGAGAGGGATACTATCTAGATTAGAAGTGAGGATGGCAATATGCAAGGGTAGCTAAAAATAAATCCTCAGTGAACAAGGGATTGTTAGCAATATGGTTCAACACTTGGGATTGCAATGACTGGATATTTGACTTATGAAACACACTGCCAATAGCAAGGATCCAGAACATCATCCTTCAAAAGGAGGGTGCCAAGCATAGCCTCTACACCACAATATCTACTAATAATAATGCTTTAGACCATTGACCAAAGTCATCTCGACAAAATGTACATACATGACTGCCTACAAAATCACATCTCCTACATAAAGATTCATGCCCTCCTTATCAAGGATGTATAGATCTCCTCAAAGATACATAAAAGACAATAATTGGGCTTTATGAGAGATTAACTCATCAACAAATCTATCAAATCTGCTTTGAGTAAATCTATAGACCACATGTTCTGCCACCCATCCTCTAGAGGTTCTAAGTCCACATTGCTCAAGTAAATGTACAATGTAAAGTGTTGTTGATGATACTTAATCCAGAAGGATGATGGAGGTGACACCAATTCAGCATAGTGGACAAAATCTTCGTGAACACAATTCATACGCTGTTGAAGGTGCTCTACCTTGGCAGAGAACCCATCACATGATTAAGCTTTTTGCTGCAACAATTGATCTAGCTCTTTCTTAGAAGACAACAAAGAAGACATCATGGAGGTTGGAGGAGGAATAGAAAGAGTAGCAACTTTCTCATTGAGTTCATTGTACAATTTCTTGGGAATTCTGCAACTGGTCCTCACATATACCAAGCTTACGAGTTAATTCTATCATTTCCTTAAGATCTCCTTGGTTAAAGACATATTCTCTTCTTCTAAAGTGGCAACTTTGATTTCTAACCCCTTAATTATGGCTTTCTGTAAATCCATCAAAGTTGTAGCTGCAGTCATTTGTTCATGGATATCACTCAAAGCGGCCTTCTTAGAAGCAAAATTCTCCAAAGCCTTACTAATCTGACTAGTTAAAGATTCCACTTTGTCTAACAATGAGATATACACTCCTATGTAGATCGTCTAAAGACAAGAGGTCATGAAGGTCTCCAAAGTAGATTGACCACCAGAAACTAGCTGCAAAAGCATAGATCCAGAAAGCACTATTTACAAGGAAGGAGGAATCTGCAGATCCAATTGTCCTTCTCGTTGTGTTGCAAAGAGGTTGGTACAAGACAAAAACGAGGGAAGGGAACTACCAGACACCTCAAGTATCAAAATCTATACAACAAGGGTTGGAATAGGGAGAGGATCGGAAGAACACTGTGTGCAGCGCTTCTTTTGAATGATTTTGACAAGGGGTACATCTGCTAAATCTAAATTGGCTTACATAGGAGGAGAAGGCATAGAAGGAGGAGACTGCTGCAGAAATGAAACAAGATCAGGCATAGGAATACCACTTGGGGGAGGTGCCAATTGAATGATCTTTTATAGAAAAACCCCATAGGAAATAGTATTGAGTTGACCCTTCATTACACGCTGAAAATGCTGATCCATTTTAGCCAACAGAAAGGTTGTCCAATTAAGCTTAACCCCCTCCACAATTCTAAATGTTGTGAATAGTTTTTGGGACAAACACTTGGACATAGGCTTGCCCAGTCCTGGAAAAATTGGACATAGGCTTGCCCGGTATTGCTTCCATAAGGGAGAGGAAATATGTACCACTAATACTCATGAACTGGTGATAACCTTATGCACTACCAAAGGAGTAGAGGTCTCCTTCTATAACAAGGTAAGGATCTTTGTAATGGATAATAAATGAATACCACCAGGCATAGGGAAAGCTGCAAAAGGCAGGAACAAGGCCTCATTGATAGTAGTAGGGGATAAGTATAACCGACGGCCATAAACCAAGCTCAAAAGCTCCTTGTAAGACTCTAGAAAATGGTAACAGAGCTTCGCAACCATTGGAGGGAATTTCAGGGCTACAAAGAGATGAAGACCAACCTTGCAAATATAATCAACATCCAAAAGGAGAGAGCAATCATGAATTGGTAAGGTACATGATGAATCACAAGCGAGGGTATGGAAGAATATGCCATTTAGAGCACACTAGATCACCCACACACACATAAAAGCTAAGAAAAGGAGAAAGTATTCTTGCAAAATCCACACATACCACCACTGAGACAAATAACAGGAAAACAAAAACAACAACAACAAACTAACCAAACTAGAGCAGACATCCTTAAGCAGTCCACATCCTATGAAAAATTTGACATGACCTATGCACATATACGACCAAAAGCTTCATGCTATGAAGACATACAAGCACCTGCCCATAGGAAAATACTCAAAAGAAAAAAAAATGCCATGTATGTTGTATCCTAGACACAATCCAAAAATCACGATTGAACCATAGACTCAAATCATCAAATAAATATAAACAAATAAGATCGATGTCTTTAACTAAGAAATCTCAATCGCCATAAGTGTATGGCCTATATCTATGGTGCGGTGAAGTAGGTGGGTGAAAACTACACACCTCATTTTTATTAGATAATAAATTAATCACATTTCATTATGAAATTATCCCATTGATGCATGGTGAGTCATATTCGCATCCCAACCCCTACTTAGACTAACTTGACTAGACTATACTAGGGGTCTCTACAAATGCAATTCATTTTTAAAAAATTAAATGATATGTGGTGGTGCAAAGTGCATGCATGCATGGCTTCGGGGGGTTCATTATTATTTACAAGTAAAATGTGTGTATAGCACATGTGTGCATGTATTGTGGATAGATTTTAATTTACAAAATTAACTGGATGGGTTTCTTTTATAAATTAACAGTCGATTCTTTTCAATTGGTGGGTGCAACGGTCGATTGATTTTTAGTTACAATTATATGTGTGTTACAGTGCATCTGAAAGAGGGAAAAATAAAATGGAACATGGTAATGTGTATGTGACACTTGCAAAGTCTGATGCGCAAAATCCCATGTCCAAACAAGTCATAGAACAAAAAAGTCATTGTACAAAAACAACAGGTTGACTAGGTGACAATCAACCTCTTGTAAGGTACAAAAAAACCAATATGAATACCATGGTAAAAGGAAGGGAGACAAGGAGGGGTTTCTCACTTGGGTGATCATGTGTTGGGTGTTTTTTTTCATGTTTTCTCTTCTTTTTATTTCCTTTGTGATTTTGTATTTTGTATTTTTTATTTTTTGTTTTATTTTGTGGTGTTTGAATCCTTAGAATTTTGGGAGTTATGTATTGGGATGTGTTCAACATTTGTTTAGATGCCATGTCAAATTTGATGTGAATGAGGCTTGAAGCATTTTGATTTATAAATTTTTTATTATTTGTTATCCATTAGGTTGTTGTTTGTTTTTGTTGCTTTTTTTTAAATAAATAAATTTGAGTAACCAAATGGCTACACAAACATTGTGAATGTGAAAAAGAGTTTTGAAAAATGAATTTAAATAACTATTTTTAAAATTTTCTCAAATTTTCTAAGCATTTTCTCATTTTATAAGTTTTTAAAAACATAAATAAATATTTTTCAATGTGTTTTAAATTTTTTAATGTAATTTTAACTTTTTTAGATTTTTGGAATTTTGCTTGATTTTTTCCTCATTTTTTCAAGATTTTATTGATTTTTTTTAAATTTTCAAGGTTTTTTAAAATTTTTAATGTTCCTTTCTTTTTCTAAGTGTGGAGTATTAAAATAATCAAGATCGGGACAACAAGGTACCTGATGGTGGTTGTGTGTGAATGGTAACTCCATGGCACGCGCGAAATGAGATGCGCATCCTCGTGCATGAACGGGGGCGGACAATGCACGTACGCACGAATGTGATCAAACACACACGCACCCACATGAACAGCAACAATTGTGATCAACATGACTCTACGCATGATAGGGGCATTCACTCAAGTTATGGATCTTGAAACACAATCATCAGGCCAAAAGGAAAAAAAACCCAGCACGCAAGGGGCGTTCGCACGTGTTATGGGAGGATGTACGAGGTAGGAGATGTGGTGGGGTGTGGGGGAAAAGGAGATAGGCAGGAATGGGGGATTTAAAAAGGGGAAGGGGGGGGGGGGGGGGGGGGGGGAGGGAGGGATAGTGGGCAGGGTGTAGAGGTGGGTGGGTTGGTGGGCAAGGGTGGTGGACAAGGTTGGGGGTGGGGGGGTAAGAGGGGATGGGGGGGGGCGAGGTTGGGTGGGTGGGGATGGAGGGGACGAGCGAGTGGGGAAAGGGGGAGGGGCAAGCAGGGGAAGGGCAGGTGGGGTTGGGTGGGTTGGGGGGTAGGAACGGGGGACAGGTGGGGAAAGGGGGAGGGGTGGTGGGGCTGGGGGCAAGGAAAGGGCGGGCGGGGCTGGAGAAAAGGAGAGGGTGGGCGGGGGCTGGGGGCAGGCAAGGGAGGGAGGGAGAGGGAGAGGGAGAGGGAGAGGGAGAGGGAGAGGGAGAGGAGAAGGGTGGGAGGGAAGGGAGGAGGAGGGAGAGGGAGAGAGAGATGGCAGGAGGGGAGGGAGGAAGGAGGAGGGAGAGGGATATGGTAAAAGGGGAGGGAGGGGGAAGAGGACGCATAGAGGGGTCGAGGAGAGAGAGAGAGAGAGAGAGAGAGAGAGAGAGAGAGAGAGAGAGAGAGAGAGAGAGAGAGAGAGAGAGAGAGAGAGAGAGAGAGAGAGAGAGAGAGAGAGAGAGAGGGGAAGTTGTGGTTTTAGTTTTTTTAAATGTTTGTAATTAAGGTTTGTGTTTTTTTTTTTGTTTTGGTGAAAATGAAAACATGCCCCTCATCCTGCACACTAATGTAGGTGGGGCGTTAAAAAATTTGCATTGATGAGAATGGACAGGGGTGGGAGAAAACCTGAGGCAACCAAATGTGACACGACAAATGCTAGAACACGTTTTGAGGCAAAAATCGACTGACCATGTGGCACACAGGGAGTGAAAAATAAAAAACTGGACATTAAAATTAATTTGAAGGGATTCGAGCATCGGATGAAGACACCATAAAAAGCAAAACTGGGCAAGGCGATAGGAGGAATGGCACGGACAATGCGTCGGGTGCACTAGATAGCAAATAGGGGATTCTCGTGGAAAAAGATGAAAAATCGACCATTAAAAAACACACAAAAAGTAATTTCACAAAATCCGTCAAGTCAAATGAAATGTGAAAAGAATAAAAATTGTCCATAATGAGGAGTTAGACATGCCTATCATGTCAAAATGTAGTTTTGACGATAATAGAACCTGTTTGCATGGAAAAAATAGAAAAATAAAACCTAAAAATGTAATAAAAATTTAATAACAAAAAAATAAAAAGTCAAAGTGGCAGATAGCAAGAAGGAAAAATGTGCAAAGCGACAAGTTGGAAAGGGCTATCTAGTCGAAACATATTTCTAATAGCAAATGGAGTGCTTCGCATGGAAAAACAATAGCAAAACACATGAAAATCCGAACAAAATTAATTCAGGGTATCATGTAAGAATCAATTAACAAGGTGTTCACAAATGTATACAACCAAGACACAGGGACACGCCCCCACATTTAAGATATGAATAGATCAAGTTGACTAATCAACTAGAACCTAACATGTGACCATGGCCATACCCATATGCCCCCACACTTAAGACATGACACACACATAAATGAACGCAAGAGATAGGGTTAGAAACACTTGGCCTATCTAGTTGGTTGATGGAGATTGTCATTGACATGCATTGGAAGTCAAAGTCATCCACTATAGGAGGTACCAAGGTTACCAAGGTTCACCTTAGCACGATTGTATCATGGTAGGGACCATGCAGCAACACCCAGGAAGGTAGTATTGTTGATGAAGTTGCGATAAGCCATCGATGTGAAGTATTCATTACTCAATCTCAATAGTCACTTGTGTTGAAATGATAGATTAGTCACTCACCCCATAGCTCACATAACTCGAGGAGAAGGATTGAAACCCATATCTCACATCTAGTTTAGAAATAGATAAAGGAGGGATGGTTTAGAAGGAGTATGCTAACATGCACAGTTGATGGTGCATTAGTGCATCCCAACCTATCTGGTATAGGTGCAAGAAAAAGGCTAGGGAGGCTTATAGTGCAGTGTGCCAAATAGAGTGAGGTGTGTATTAATGATGATGGAGGCATGTCCTGTATGTGCAAAGAGAAATGAAAATGTACGTGACACCAATTTTCACCTCTCAGTTGTTGTTAAAGGAAGGAAAAGCAATCATGCATAGCCCCCCCTTTGCCTCATGCTCTATTGATGAATACAAGAGGGCAACCGAGTTCCTCAAACCCATTGATGTAATCCTCGAACCCATTGATGAATATAAGAGGGCAACCGATTTCCTCAAACCCATTGATGTAATCCTCACAGTGCCACTTATATGCATGTTGTATGCCTTGTGTGCAATTGATGGTGCAGTAGTGCATCTCGCCTCGTGCCGGCATACAATGCGAGAAGAAAGGCCAGGGTGCCTTATAGTGCCATGCACATGAACAAATAATGCTTTGTGCATTGAGAGGCCCAGTCCATGTGTGCATTGCTCCATTCACACATCTCACCTGTCTATTAGATGTAAAGGGAAAAGACAGGTCACTCACCCCACCCTCTGTCTCACACTTGTATGATAAATATAGAGAACAACCCATACTCACATCCCCATCTAGTTAGGATGAAATACCACATCACTCGAGGAATTGTTGATGAATATTAGCTTCATCTGGCTGATGATATCAGCTTGTATCGGTTGATGAAGAGGCATACCCAAGGAGGTAGCCAACAAATCTGAAACTTTGATTGTAGGTGAAAGATATTGTTTGTTGTAGAAGTTAAATCCACTAATGGAGTTGTAGGATACAGTGCACTAAGGGAGGCAGCTTCAAAACTACATCCTCGAAGGTTGATTGAAGAATCAACTAATCTATATTGCGGGGTATTACCACCTTTTTCACAGCCAACTTCCCGTCGAAGGGTGTTTGCCACCTTTTCTTGGAACGAGGCCTGTTATGACAAGAAATTTCTTCATTTTCTCCCATAGCAATGCTTATTATTATTTTTTCTTTGTTATATTTTTTTCCCCTACGTGTTTCCACCTTTTCTCGAAGAATAGGTCGGCATGACAAGGACCAAAGTCCTTTTCTTCCATGATCGATATCTATATATTTTTCTCTTTTTTTAAATTTTTATTTCCCAAATAAGAATGGTAGGAACACTATGTATCAAAACCATCCTCACCACCTCTGCTAGATCAGGTGAGGAGGGAGCAAGGTAGGGGTGGGAGGTGGCTGTGAGGGGCTAGAAGAATGAGGCCACCTCATCAAAATAAGCAGGAGGGCTATTAGGAGAGATAGGCAAAGCCTTACTAATTGATGCAAAGGATGAAGGGGCTATCAACAGTGATTGTCAAGATCCTTAGGGAAGGTAATACTTCTTTAGCCCTTAATCAAGAAGGAATCATAAGAAGCATTGACAACCTACACTTGGACAGAGCCGTTAGGGTTGACAGCAAGTACCTTATAGGAACCATCCAATGTTATTGGAGCTTTTCTAGAAACTTGCTAAATCTCGAGTCATAGGCCAGGACTAAGTCACTTTCTTTAAATTCTTTATGCTTGATGAAGCTGTTGTGATATGCCTTTTGTCGAGCCTGGGTGGCTTCCATACATTGTAGGGCCATCATGCGAGTCTCATCCAAACATTCTAAGTGTAGGAGATGGCGCTACAGGGACTCATTATCACCCAGGTAAACTTTGATAGCCATGCACAAAGAGGGTAGTTCTAACTCAACCGTACCATACACCAACTGAAAATGTATCTATCCTATAGTAGCATTACGAGAGGTTCTGTATGCCTAGATGGCCTTTATAAGTTGATCCTCCCAATCACAACGATGTGCAACAATTGCCCTTATCAAGATCAAAACAATGAATGCAATTAGTAACTTCGACTTGACTGTTGGCTCTAGGGTAATAAGGCATGGACTTGCGATGGCAGATCTTGTACAACTCTATCAATTCTTCCATAATCTTTTTGAGGAAGTGAGTACCTTTGTCTAGAAGTGATTTGTAGAGCTAAGCCATGCCCGACTAGGCTCTGATACCATGTAGAAAATATTGGATCTTGAGCATGGCACTTTGGAGGTTGAAAGAGGAAGAGTGAGCTCATGAGGTAGCAGACTTCAAGACCAAATGTCACACAAGTGAATTAGGCTCCAAGATGGAAGCTTGAACTCATAAACACAGTCTTGTGTGTTGATAATGATATAGACACTTTGCTGGAAGTATAAAAGTACTATGACATTGCATTTAAAAAGAGAGCAAGTACATTGCTTTATAGAAATATACTAGACTGCACTTTCCACCACTGTGTATATGGGATTCAGCATCCTAATCCCACACTACTCCATAAAAAGAGGCTAACATTAGGAGAAACATGGACTCTCTTTTTTTCCCCTTAAGTAGTGAATAAACAAATATAGGCCTAACCAATGAGAGAGCTGGGATTCTAGATTCATGTAACATGAATCTTCTAGCCATATCTTGGCCCAAATCTTCCCTCAACAATAAAATAAGGAAAAATGTGGGGAATACAATGCTAACACTTCCTAGAAGTTTGTGGCTCAATTTTTTTTATTTTTTATTTTTTTTTATTTTTCATTTCTTCCGTTTTCAGTTTCCCCCTCTTTCTTAGGCGGAACTCAAATTTATCTTATCTCTTTTCCCACTTCTTCTTTCTTGACGAAATCTTACAACCTCATTGTTGCTTGCTCTATCTATAACCCTGTGAAATTTCATTTACTCTACACAAACACAGAGTGAGTTTCATATGTTTTATGAGAGCAAAGCTTGTTCTACCAAAGCCTTAAGATTTTCTTCATAAAACTTTGCAGGTATATTGTTCTCTTCCATGGATGTTCTATGGTAAAGTTTTATCTTGTTTGGACAAAACCTGTGCAAGTTATGTGCATTCTCTGACATGTAATTTCTTGTGTTTTGGTACTTTAGGAGTCCCTTACAGTCAAGAGCAATGATCTTTTGAACACTCAACTTCTTCTTCAACATCTTATGGTTTTTTTGTAAACAAAGTTACAGGAATGTTGTCTTGTTTTTTTGCTGCTCCATAGTTAAATATAATCTCGTCTAGACAATATGTATGCAAGCTATATGCATACTAAGCTTTCCTTTGTTTTTTTACTCCAAGAATCTTCGAGGGTGGAGAACAATGATTTTTTTTAAAACTCAACTTCTTCAATATCTTTGGGCTTCTTTGCAAAGAGGGCCACAGTTATATTGCCACTTTTTTCTATTGCTCCATGGTTAAGTTTCAACTCATTTGGACAAAGCCTATGTAGGTTATATGCATGCTTTGACTCGATATTTCTTTTGTTTTTGTACTCTTGGAATTTGTCAGTGAAGGAACAATGGTCTTGTTATAAGTCAACTTCTTGTTCAACATCTCTAGGCTTCTTTGTGAAAAGAATTACAGGTACAATGTTTTTTTTAAATTGCTCCATTTAAATTTTATTTCATTTGGAGAGAACATTTGCAAATTATACACATGCTGATAGGTAACTTTTTTATTTGGCTATTATAGATGTCTTCATGGAGGAAAAACATCAGTAACATACTTACAGTGGAGGTCTTCAATAGGAAAGATAGTGGCGGTAATTGGATTTGTGACAAGTACTATAAGTTGGATTGGATTTTGATGAACCCAAGTACTCGAGGGAGTTTCAAGGTCATGTGTAAGGATGTTGCAAACCCTAGCAAACATTGGAAATGTAGAATTTTAGAGTTCAGAAAAGTGTTTAATGGAACAAGTACATTAACAGAAGTGTTGATCCAACATGTTTATACACACATAAATCTCTGTACACGACAAGAACCACATTGCAAATTATAAACTAAGTTTTCAAATTTTATAATTGTTTATTCTTTTGCACCAGAGTTATTTTTAGATATATTTGTAATGTTCTAATTCAATCTTGTTTTACTGACAGCTCTATATCCATCAACTTTGCATGAATGGTAGAATGTGGAATGTTTGAGCAGCAAGATACATGTTTGGCATGAAGACATAGTTTCTTTGATCTATGATATTAACTCTGCAAGTCAACTTGCAACTCAAAATATCTTTTTTTATAATTCATTGTACGTAGTAGAAAGCCAAAGATTGCAGCATGTTCCATTGCCACCACTATCTAGTGGTGAATGGTTGATTGGTAGCTTGGAGTTGTCAAGAGCATGTAAGTCCAAGATAAAATCTGACATCAATAGTGCTATGAAACCCACCACAGGCTCCAAAGATGTGCATCTTAGTTGGTTTATTCCATTCTCATTGTTGGCACATTTGTTTGGTTCATATGATGTTTTGAAGAAAACAAATATTACTTATCAATGCAAGTGTCCATCTGAGGAATGGATGAGTTATCTATTGGGTGGGTCTTGGCAAGTCAAAATAATACATTTTATGAGATGATTGAGTGTAGGGTCAACCAATCTGATCTCACATTTAGGTAAATCTTTTTTACTATTTTAAATGCTTTGATTTAGTTGACATAGGTCGTGCTTGGATGAATTGTTGTGTTATTCGCATTTACTTACCATTATTTTTATTTTTATTACATGTATTTCATCGCTAGACAAACTCTATGCATTCTCTTTTGATATAGAAGATGTCGACTTTTGCGAGGGGAGTGAATCAGCTTGGATCAAGATACCTAAGATGAGACACATACAACTCTCATAGATGTGGTTATCTTATGGAATGGTCATAATCCTTTTGTGGTTAGCGCAGAGAGCCATTGGCCCATTTCTTTTCTAAGACTAGAAATCCAATTAATGTCCAATGAGCCCCTCTGCAACTTTTATTTCAAGTTAGATAATAGAAAAGTCAGGATTCGTAGTGAGCAATCTATGACATGTTAACAATGTGCTTCTCCATATATCCTTGAGATAGTGGAATCCTTGTAATTTTTTTTAATAAAGAACGAATATAAACTTTTTTAAAATTTATAAGTACTTACTTTCAATTTAGATAATCTTAGTTTACTGTGATCCAAGCATGCGATAATACATACTATAATTAGTCAATCGTGCTGGTTAAAATCATAATTAAATTGCAAGTTAGAGTTCTATAATCTATGCAATATTGTCTTTGCATAATGATATATTGTAGCTCATCTCTTCTACTTATTTCTTAAAATTAAATATTAAATTGGATCCAAGGGATTTTGAAGGTCTTTTAGATTTCTTTTCTTAAAATTTTTCTATATTTTCTGTAGTTGGACTTGAATATACTCAGCGATCCAAGTATATTTGAGGATATAATAATGTAGAATGGAGCATTTTTCTATATGAGTAAATTTAACAGTTACTTTAAAGTATTGAAATAAAGAAACTTTAGGGTTAAAAAAGAACCTTTATTTAAAACCCTAGATACGTAAAAGCTATAACTCCAAACTCATTTTCACTTTCATTCTCTACTTTCCTACACTTGTACTCTCCTTCCTTCTCTCTTTGTGTGCCATGGCTACCACTCCCGCCTTTGTCGCATGGATTAGCTCCACACGCTATACACACATAGGAGACTAGATATACCCTAGGTTTTGAACGACCTTGAGTCTAGAGAACTCACTTTTAACCATAGACCCTACCTCTAGTATAGTGGCATCATTTTGTGATGCGGCGAACCCTCTCACCTACTCTATTCTGGACTTTGCTCTCAGATGGGTTCCCATAGATTTCTTATATAGTTTACGTGCTAGATCAAGTCATGCAAAGGTAATAAATTGAGCCCTCATGCATGTGGGGCAGTATCTCCATGCTAGAGCAGTGCCCATCTCATCCTAGGACCACGCCACGATGGATCTCATCAAGCGCGATGCAACATTTTCCATATATGTTTTGTGTAGTGAGGTTCAAGAGGACAGTGAGGAAGACATCAACACACCCTCTCGGCCACAACTAGAGTATTTCGAGAGGGAGCCTGAGGAGATCACACTCAATTTGAGATTAGAGGGAGCACAAAGCTTAGCCATTGTGCACCCACCTCCTTGCCCTGATGAGATGCCGGCAAGCGATAAGCCACCCCTCACTTCTCTCCATGCTATCATCATCAAGAGGGTGGAATATTTACTTATGCAGGATGCACTAGAAATTTTGGAGCTAAGAGGAAAATACCTATATTGTAACATGGTATGCACCTGATGATTTTATAGATTTTGATATACACGATGTCACAACACATGTTGATGAGATGGCTCGATATGATGGCACGAGTGTCGATGAAATCTTTCCCATTGTGAGCATCCAAGAGCAGATTGAGAATGCGGCGCCAAAGTATGAAATCTCAGATGAGGAGTTCGAGCGGTTGCAATAAAGAATTTTTGAACCTCGACCCAACTACGCAGCATCTTCCCAAGAGAAAGACGAAGGTGGCCCAGTTGCAGGAGCAGACCTGGATGCTCCATTACAATAGCAAATAGATGATGCAGAGAAGCTAATGTTATTGGATTAATGTTATCAAATTTGCACAAAAATTTACCAGTAGGGCCTCTAGGGCATCGAAAACATGGAGAAAAAATTTTGTTGGGATCGAGCCCCTAGAGAGCAGCCTTAGGTAGAGGCTCACGCTTGGGGGCTTGAATCTGCAGCGTCTAGGGGCATACAAATTCAGGCCCCCAGATGCGAGCCTCCGTCTAGGGCTGCTCTAGGGGCCCAATCCTAGCAAAAAAATTCTTCATGCCCTAGAGGCCCTACTAGTAATTTTTTGTGTGAATCCGATGTATATATCTTTAGCACACTCCATGAACATTGAGTTTGACACTGAACTTGTGTGATGCAGGACATTGTTTATATAGATGAATTTTTGTCTAGGCAAGGTGGCTGATCTAGTAGCCCAGGAAGGGTGTAGGACTCAACATTGAAGGAGTATATCGGCTAGCTTGTGAGCGACATTATTGTATTCCATAAGACATGCTCTCTAGCTTTTGCTGAGAACTTCTTAAAATTGAGGACATTAACGAACGATTGGGCCCTTCAAGACCATCCCAACGAACTCTAACTTGGAGAAAGTAGTGTTGCTTCAATGTTCTAAGCTCCTCTACATCCATACTTAGATGACTTTGATTGTGCACCAAACAAAGTATCTAATCTCTTCCATGTATCGTTAGAGGTTTCATAGGTATCCACATGGTGGATGTAGCTATCATCCAATTCCAGCTTAATGATGGCCTATGCTTTGTTATCATTTTTTTGCCAAGTAGCTGCAAGGTCCACATCCTGAGGCTTCTTCTCTTTGCCATTAGTAATGGCCCAAAGACCCTTCTTCATCAGGATGAGCTTGATGTGTGTTTGCCAGGTATGAAACCCAACCCCTTTGAACTTAACAATTGGAGAGTCTTTGCCCATGCTAGAGTAGCAAATCAACACCAAAAAAACTCTCAGATTTGAGCAATAGAAGATTTAATTGTGTCAAGAGACACAAGGAATGTAGTGTCAAATAACACTTGGTAAGTATCAATAGATACTATGCTTTCAAGCACTTGATGTTGAGTTTGATGCTTGGATTTCTCCCCTCCTTACTAAATTGATGGGAAATGCTTGCTAATTAGTCAGATTAGAGTGGTAGAAGATTGATTTGACTGGTAGGAGAGAGAAAGTGAAGTATTTTTGAGCTTGAAGTAAGACAGCTATGGTAGATTAGGTTTTGCATGATAGGGGCCTAGTTTTTTTCTATGTTGTTGTGCATCTCTTATAGTGAACTATTTTGGATAAGATTTGAGCTGGGGATGCCTTAGGTGATGGGCTTCCATTGCCCTATGATCATGGTCAACATCAAGGCCTATGCACGCAACGACAGCAGTACAACCTGCTTTGCTTTTTTTTAGACAGCGATGATGAATTTAGCCAATGCCGGCTTTTGTAGCGCACAATGTTGGGATCTATCATGATGTTATAAAGCACATGAGTCAAGGATAAAATCCCTAGAAGGAAGCTCATGAAGATATGGCTTGTACAGAGAGATCTAGGAGCTCAAAGGAGGCAAGGTGCATACTGGACTATGGCTACCACAAGCTCAAGTAGAGATGGAAGTGAAAAATGGAACCATGAACTGGATTTGTGAGCTAACGTGAGGTTAAGAGGGACTAAGAGAGCAGAGAAGGGAGTTATGCAATGCTCAACTGAGTTATGATACCATGTTGGAATGTCAAATCGAGAGCATGGCTGAACCTATGGTGGATAGAAGATGAAGGTTAGACTCATGTTGACATAGACAATTAGTAGACAACTGTTCCACAAGTGAATTAGGTTCCAAGATGGAAGCTTGGACTCATAAAGACAATCTTTTGTATTGGAATGACAATGACAATGACACTAACTGAAAGAGGAAAGCATCATGATATTGCATTAAAAAGGAGAGCAAGTACAATGCTTTATAGGAATAGACTAGGCTATACTTTCCACTGTTATGCATATGGGATTCTACAACCTGAGTCCACATTGCTCCATACAAAGAGGCTAAGATTGGTGTGATTGCCACTATCCCAACACCTTTGATATTGCCATCTCTATGGAGAGGAAGTGGCCTCCTCCATGATCCTTTTCCATTCCTCAATGTCTAACTACTCAAGTTTTTCCTTGTCATTCTTTACTTCATTGGGAGCATCAAATCACTAATGGGATGTATATGAACATATCTATTGACCATCCACCCAATAGAAGACACTATAGTGAACTCAATATGCAAGGTCTCTATTGACCATCCACCCAATAGAAGACACTATTGTGATTCTCTGACACGTTCTTCTATTTATCAAAGATATTGTTCCAAAACACCTATTAGTACAACTTATGCATATGTGATACAAGTCTCTTCTCCTTATCATTCATTCGGATAGTACCAATAACTTTATCCCACCAAATAGGAATATCCTAGTGGGCAAGATCTAGCATGGGTCTCTCCCATGTAGGAGTTTGCTACATAGTATATCTAGGAGAATCTTGTATAGGCGACATAATTGCGGGAATGGCACCTGTAGATGGTTGAGCCCCAGGGAAAAGGCTAAAGAGGGGAAAGTATTATCACTTGGCGTTCCTTAGGTAAATTTGCAAGAAGTAAAAGAGCATAGACCAATTGATAAAGAAAGTGCCTTTGGATGCTTAGTGAAGGAAAGTATTAACTCTTTGGGAAATCGATTTCATATGCAAGGACTTACACTAGAGGCTATCTAGGAAGCCATAAAATCTTACATTGTCACTCTTTTTGAGGATGTATATTTGTGTGTAATTCATGCCAAGCGGATGATGAGATCATGTAGAGAGACATGCAATTAGCTAGAAGGATAAGAGGAGAGATAGATTAGTGATGCCAAGTGCTTAAAGTTTTTGTGATACACATTGCATAGTAATGTGTTTTCTAAACTTTGATATGTAATGAAAAGCCTTTGCTTTTAATTCAACCTCAAATGTTCTAACTATATTTGTGTATGATAGTGTAATTTTTAATTTAGAACGTCAATTGAAAACTTGACAATTAAGTAGAATGACCTCTCAGTTATAAAGGTAGTTGGCCACTTAGTTTTTCTCCTTTTTTGAACAAAAAATCAACATGCATAATCTAAGTGATGAAACACATGCAACCTTTATTAAATTTTGAAGTGAACATTTTTTATGTTTGATAGGCAAGGTGTGTTGATTTTGTCCCCAAATATCCAAAAATCCCAAAAGAAATACCAAATGAGTTATCCATGAGGCCTTGTATGCTATGGTTCTACAACCAAAGTAAAAAGAAAGTTTTGTCTCCAAATACTCAAAAATGAAAAAAAGCCATAAAATACCCAAAATTCCTTATGAGTGACCCGCTTGACATTTTTTTGGCATCTTCAGACAAAACTAGCACATCTAGCTTGTCAAATAGTATTTTTTTATCACTTCCAAATTCTTATTTTTATAATATTTCATTGTTGACACATCTCTACCATGTAACATTGATTCATAAAATACTATAATATTATGATAGTTGAACACAAAAAATACAAAATATTTTCAAGAGATAGATTATAAAAAGAAAATCTTGGTATTATCTTGGAGAGTAGAAGGAATTCTTCCTCATCGATGAAGACTTTGCTCATCCTAACTCTACAATTGTTTGCATCGATGATAAATGGTGTGTCCTCTTACTCACTTGAGCCACTCCCCATGCTATTGTCCACAATGACTATAGCTTTATCAACTACAAGGTTTAGAGTTTTCACCTATTCTGCAATCTCAACTTTCTCTTTAGTGTTATCCAATGGTGAACGCTTTGGGTCAATGACATCTTTCAATAAGCCTCCCATGTGCTCTTCAACACTCATTGTGATTGCAGGGGGGACCTCACCTTCATTGAGTAACAAACAAAGATGGCTATCTAGGAGAGGTAGTTGGAGCCATGTTGATCAATTCCATATTCCTTAGCCTATTTAGGTGTAAGCTTCTTGAAGTAGGAAAGGGTGAGATTTGCACAGAAACGACCTAATCACTTGCAAAATGCATTTGTATCATTGACGTACTTTAGAAGATTACATGGCACATATTCCTTGATGAAATCCTAGAAGTTAATGATAAGCTCTCAAAGGTATGTATTCATGTACTCAATAGGGTACTACAAGCTTCGAACATGCCACAATATCATATCATAATAGTTGATATTGGAACAAAAGACTTAGTAGAGGCCTCTAACCTCCCAGTAAAGTCCATGCCTTGATGGAGTTGCATGAAGGTAACAAAATTGTGATCCATTAAGGAAAGAGGCGTGTAGGAGGCAAGTGCAAGGGTGCTTGGGAGACGAGAAGTGGTTGGAGAGCTAGAAAATGAAAATGAGACCAAGTTATTGGTCTTTATAGGTAATGGACTTAAACTTTTATTTTTTAAAAAATTAACTTTTTGAGTATCTTTTTAAAAAGGTTAAAAAAAATTATAAAACAATCTAATGTATACAATATTAGTGAGCTATATATATATATATATATATATATATATATATATATATATGTATATATGTATATATATATGTATACATATATGTATATATATGTATATATGTATATATATATGTATATCTATATCTATATATATATATAATTTAAAAAACTCTCAGTAATTTTCAATATATCGTCTTTCTTTACACAAATTTTGACTTGTTACAAAGCACTCGATACCATATAATTCTTCTTTATTCGTTTGCCCATCTGAAAGGAAAAATTATGTAATAGGTTTTGAAATATAGTTGTTCCAACCAAAACAAAACAATTTTAGTATTAAACAAGCTTACCTTTCTATCGCCAATGCAACATTTAAACTCTTTGCACCAATGCTTCCCATCAATACAAGATATTCTCATAGATTTAGAAGGATCCAATAATCACTCAATATGATTGACTTAAGCATTCCACCTAGCATATGAATTTGTAAAGCAAATGCTTATCCCGTCTCTTCAATGGACTCTAAGGGAATCCATTGGCCTCCTTTTTCATCCAATGTCGATAATAGAAGCCATGTATAATGATAAATGTGCAATCAAGTAAGATAAGATAACACTAGGAACCACAACTCTACACCAAAAGATGCCATCTTTGTGTACTGCACCCACCCCATTCTATACTTCTTCAAATTGGAACTTAAAAAGTCCTTATGTTCTTATAAATGAGCATGGAGGGATAATGATGTATATTAGTGGTTTTGAATATATAAACAAAACATGAATTGACACAAACCATGAAAGAGCCACTGATCTTGAAGCTCTCCCAACATTCAACAAGCTATGAATGTCATGATTTGAAATTAAAAAAGTCCTTACAAATGAGCATGGAGGGATAATGATGTGTATTAGTGGTTTTGAAGATATTTTATAAAACATGAATTGGCACAAACCATGAAAGACCCATTGATCTTGAATCTCTCCCAAATTTTAGCAATATATGAATGTCATGTACAATCTTTAATTTTAATGTCTAAAGTGTCCACTCATCTGGAATGGGCTATTTCGAAGAATTGAGAGATGGACAAGAAATTAATTCAAGAGAACCATATAAATTAATTGATATATGTACTATATACATGAACTTATAGAATAAAATCTTGCAATCTAGAAGGCATTGTAATTACTTTTCAATAATCATTATCTTACCACATCCACATGTAGATCTTTGTGTGTCTTAGAAAAGCTTCTTAAAGAATGATTCTCAATAAGATCCAAAGGAAAAATATCTAATAGAAGAGGAAACATAAAAATCTTGATAACATATGAAAAGTTAAGAACATAAAAATAGAGATTTATAATTTGAGGGGAAGAATTGTGAGTATTCCCAAGAGGTAGTTTAAGTCCTTCACACCATATACATGTTGAATTATGCAACAAGACCACTATCTTGAGCCTCCTAAAACCCAAGGGCTCTACCCTTTCAATGACTTTGTAGTACACCATGGTAATGAACTCAATGAGGCCCTATTGCTAAAGTTTGCATGATATAAACCCACAAATCCTTCTCAAAAATACTCCTTTCCATTTTTCATGCTCATCATTTGTATTGTGTATATAGATTGTGTATATAGATGCCAGATTTGGAATCATGAGGTTACCTTTACTGACACCTAGATGCCATTGGAATGGATTTGAGGAGAATACTACTTAGAAGAGAGAAATGCAAGTAAGAATACTTTCGAATGGTGGTGGATATGGAGATGGAAGAAAGAGAGAATATGGGTGCTATGTGGCTATGGTTGGGAGAAGTTGGGGGTTGTGTGGCTATGGCTATGTGAGCATATAAAGATGAGAAGATTTGCAAAATGGAGGTAATAGAATGAATATAGAAGAAATAGAGAAATTGGGTGTATGTGGCTATGTTTGGGAGAAGCTAGGAGTTGTATGGCTATTGGCTGGGAGAAGTTGGGTGTTTTGTGGCTATAGTTGGAAGAAGATTTATAAAATGGAGGTAAGAGAATGACCAAATTGGAAGCAATTATTATAGAAAGACACCAAAAATTGATTTTTTTACTATACATTACATAAAAAGAGATTTTAGGAGAAAAAAAGCCTTTTTGGAGAAAGGGGTAGATGGGGTTTTCGAATTTTAGATCACCTTTTTGGATGCCCAATGGGACCCCACATAGGGTGATAAAAGTGGGGAGGGGAGTAATGGGGATGTAGGGGGACAAGCCTATAAGTTGTAGGGACAAGGAAAATGAGAGAAGATTTTAAGATGGAATTTAAAGCATAAAAGTTCCCTAGGAGCTATAAAAGTGGCGGTTTTGGCAAAAAATGTGTAGATCGTAGATCGAGGAGTTAGAGTTTTCCTAGGAGTTAGACTTTTAGTCATTTACATTAAAAGGATTAAAATTGCAAAACTTGAGATGTAGGATCTAATGCAAAAATGGAGATTTTATTAGGTTTCAAGGGTTCAATGTTATTCATATGGAATTATAAGTGATATCTTGATGGATCACACTCCATACTAGTCACATTAATAAAAAATAAAGAAAAATCAATAATTCATATTATAACAAATAAAAAAATCATTAATCTTTCTGAATGAAAAAAAAAGAGAAATTTTGGTTTTAATACGCTAAAAAGTATCAAAAATTAAGAGCATATATGGATGTATAATTAGGGTAGGACATGAGAATTTGCCTCAACTTACCTCCATTTATGTGTGAAAAGTGCATACTTACTACTTATTCATACAAAAATGACAACAGAATCCTTTTACACCTATGTATGAAAGCAAAACCTAAGCGATAGGAGAAAAAAGCTGAAAAGAGATAATATCTGAAAAGGTTTTGATTTCATTGCACATTATGGTAGATAAGCTTTAGTTTATTTCAGTTTAAAGAGGAATAGTAGTACGAGTTAGCCCAATATTGTCCCTTTGCAATGCACACAGCATAACATTAGAGAAAAGAAATCATGGAAAGACTGTTTTTACATAACACTTGGTTGATTTATAGTTAAAATTGTTTGAGCACAATGAGTCATACAGGTTGCATTTACATTTAAGCATGCTATCAAAGGAAAAGCTCATGGATGCATAGCACATGTATATCTAGTTGTGACCAACGCTAAGGGTGTGAGGTTCCTTTGCTATAGGATAGCACGATGATCTTTGAGGAGATATTATGTGAGACTAAAATATTCATGGATCATTATATACACCATGAGAGTATTTTGTCATGTTTGTTCTTTATGTTTGAGAAGGCACATCCTGGGGTCAAAATCCATGGAGTGTAGAGAGCCATAAAAGCCACAATAATGAATTGGTAGTGCTCTATTTGTATATAAAACGAGGCATTAGTTACCTATATGTATGGGATACTCCCTTTGCTTGGATTTGGGATGGATAATACATTGAAGCACATTTTGAAACTCATATCTACAAACACATTCTTTATATAAATCATTTCATAACATCTAGATGCTCCGGGTTACGAGGCCATGGGGATTGTTTAGAGAGTATAGGATCCATGCTAGAGCCTTAGAGCTAGTGTCGGCCCATTTTTGCTCTCAAAAGGTGGTGTATTTGCCTTGAGTTGCTAATAAGTGGGAGTTCTTACATGCTCACTAATAGGGACCTGGTTGGTTAGTGTATGCCAAAAAGTATTGAGATAGATCCAATATATCATGATAGAAACCATCAAGTTGAGATTCAATGTCAAGGAAGAGCCAAGAGGGCTAAATGGAGAGCAGAGATCCTTAGGAGATATTCTCCTAAGCACAGCATTCCAATATTACTAGGAGTGAGAGGTCTTATTAACCCAATTAATATCTTGGTTAGTTTGTCAAGGGGAGGAGAAAGTGTAGCGTTCCCCTTTCCCTGAAGAGTTAGTCTACTCCGAGTGGAATTATACCACCTCGAAACAAACCCCTAAAGAAAACCCAGTTGTTATGATGGCACAATCAATTGTGATACTTGTAGGAACGATAGATTTGCTAGCCCTTGGTTTTCCCCTATCCATCTTTAATGCATTAGGAGAGGAGGATGCAAAACTCATATTAGTGAGTCCAAAAAGTTAATGTTTTAATTGATGAATCCTAGACGAAGGATAACTTATGATATTCATTAATATGACTTTGAAAGGAAGAGTTGTGGTGTGGTATCATGGCTTAGAAGCCGAAACCATAAGTGTGATAGATTGATTTTATATACCCTTCCGAAGAGAGTTTTGCCCTTGAGAGACTTGATTAATAATGGTTGCGTGTTTTAAATGTAAGACATCAAGAGCCTCACGAGAATGCTTGAGCTTATGCCAAGAAGCTGAAGGAGGTATTCTACAAATTGCAAGCCTCTATTCCCGTTCCACCTGCTATCCAACCACAGTACTTCCTACATGGATTGGATTTTAACATCCAAGTGCAATTGAGTAGTGTTTCTTTTACTAATATAGACACTGCCATTACATGAGCAGAAGAGATAAAATCATGATTAGAGTAGCCTATGGATCTAGGGCAAATCTCTATTCAAGTCCAGGTCCTAACAATAATTTGGCATTACCTATAACTAGTGGAGATCAAGGTGCAATAAGTCTACCCATAACAAACCCTAATGTAAGAGGAGGTGTCATGCAAAATATACCTATGCTACCAGTTCCTCCTAATGCTGCTATGCCAATGGCTAGCCAATTTGGCTTGTTAAATAGGAGAAGCCAAGTGCCGAATCCCAATGTAATGCCAATTAATTAGCCATCAAAACCTAGCCAAGTGGTTAAGCCATTGGGATGCCAAGCAAATAATTACAGTTATGAATCTAGTGCATCGAATATTCTTAGGGAAGTCAAGGACATGATAAAGCATTATATTGACATGATAACTAAACAATATAAACAAATAACCGTAGATGTAAACTTCCTAAAGAGGCAACAAAACTTAATAATAAGTCGATGCCGTAAAGAGGGTGGTCCATCAATATCTAGCTATAAGAGGTATGGTGATTAGCACCTCCTGCAGAATTGCCCTCATATGAAGTGTGATATATGTGGGAAGTCAAGACATATGGCCAATACATGTTGGAGTAGAGTTACTTCACTCTAGTAAGTTAGCCAACAACTTGGGCTTGTGAATCATCATTCAAATTATGTGAATCCTTGAGGGGAGGGCCCTAAGCAAATCTTGCAAAGGAGAAAATCCATACTAGAGAAAGTGTCTAGTGGGGTTAGTCCGATACAGGCACTTCCAATCGATGGGAATGCAACCTCCAACAATGTAAGAGTGGTCACTAGGGGCCAAAAGATGAGAGAGGTTCAGAATGATGACTCTACTACAAGCAAAGCTACCCCTAAGCCTACCATGGTTGACAAGAAGGTTGCACATGCCAATATCTAGGTGGGTTCTCTTAAATCTAAAGGTGCTTTAGAGGAGCCCGTTTAAGAACAAACGTAAGTCAAAATCCAAGGATGTTGCTAAGGCTATCAGAGTGCCAAAAAGAGAGGATGGTGTGGTAAGAAAAAAAGGCTATTATTTGCAAGCTTTTGTGAGTTTGATCTAGCAAATTCTCTATATGAAGTCAAGCTAGATGTGAACTTGCTACAATTAATATGATTGTCACCCTGTCTACTTGTAGCACCTAGATCTCTCTCCACAGTCAATATCTCCACACGATTTCTTTTGAAGATCTTTCCCTTTGCTCAGGGCGCACCATCATATCACATTACAGTATGACATTGCTGATCTATATGCCAGCCATTGTAGAAATTTGAGATCACTTCCCTGTTTGCACCTACTGCCATTCATACACTTGACCCTCTATGTGCAGACTGTGATATGGTCCAGGATCATAGGGCTTTGAAATCCCATTAGCTAAGCTTCGTTTCCATTAAAAAACTTCTAGAAATGATTGAGTGTAGAGCACACACAAAGAGAAAAACCAGGCCCCTGTCTTGCAAACCCTAATCTCCATTGCCATTTCAACTTCAAGCTTCTCTTCTACTTCGTTTTCTCTCTTGTGCCACTCAAACCAAACCTCTGCCACACTAATCCACTAAGAATTGAAGTTTCCAGCAAGCATTTTCCATCAAATCAACGAGGGGAGAAATCCAAGCATCAAACTCTCAACATCAAGTGCTTGAAAGCATAATATCTATTGATACTTATCAAGTGTTATTTGACACTACATTCCTTGTGTCCCTTACACAATTAAATCTTCTGTTGCTCAAACCTAATAGTTTTCGGTGTTGATTTTCTACTCCAGCATGGACAAAGACTCTCAACTGTTCAGTTCAAAGGGGTAGGGTTTCACACTTAGCAAACCCGCATCAAGCTTATCCTAATGAAGAAGGGTCTTTGGGCCATTATCAATGGCAAAGAGAAGAAGCCTCGAGATGCGGACCTTGCAGCTACTTGGCAAAAAAATGATGACAAAGCACATGCCATCATTAAGCTGGAATTGGATGAAAGCTATATCCACCATGTGGATACCTGTGAAACCTCTAACAATACATGGAAGAGATTAGATACTTTGTTTGGTGCACAATCAAAGTCATCTAAGTATGGCTTGCTGATTGAATTTTTTAGGCTAGATATGAAATCAAGCACATCTCTTGCAACTCATTTAAACTACATGGAAAGTATCTTAACTCAACTTGCAGGAATTGATCTCAAGATGGATGAAGATATTTGTATTGGTGTGTTGTTAAAAAGTCTACCTCTTGACTATAATGATGTGTCAACTACATTAATCAACATGCCTAGTGTGAAACTGGTTGGCATTAAGGCCTCCCTACTAGAAGAAGAAAAGAAGATACAATCCAAAGAAGAACCAAGCACCTCTAAAGATGAACAAATATTATATATTGGTGACAGGCACAATGGCAAGAAAGATCAGTTGGTATGTGACTTCTGCAAAAAGATTGGCCACACTGAGAAATTTTATCGTGCCAAGAAGAGGTCTCAAAAGGCCTATCTAGTTGTGTTGTTAAAGAAGATGAAGACCATGGAGAAAAAGAAGAAGAAGAAAACCACAAGGAGACCTCATCAGTCCTTCTATTCTGATAGACTTTTTTAGCCTTGTATTGCCTAGTCCTAATGCTTTTGACATAAGCTTGTAAACTCCTCATGTAACATTGTACTACATCCTATGTATACTTTGTGAGGCTCGTGTTATAGCCTGTGGATGTCCACCATGTCTTTACCCACACTTAGCCTTTTCTGTGATAGCCTCTAATGTTTATCATGTTTGTGGTGTGCCCACACTTTGCATGTGGTTACTCATTATAGTCTCTACACACTTTGTACTTCTCTGGTTGTGATTGAGGAGGGGTGTTGAGATATTGGCAATCACACCTAGCTTAGCCTCTTTGTATGGAACAGTGTGGGATCAAGATGTAGAATCCCATATGCAAAGTGGTGGATAGTGTAGCCTAGTCTATTACCATAAAGCATTCTCTTTTTGAATTCAATGATATAGTACTTTTGTCCTTTCAGCAAAGTGTCTGTGTCATTGTCAACACACAAGATTTTCTTTAAGAGTCCAAGTCTCAATCTTGGAACCTAATTCACTTGTGTGACATTTGGTCTTGATGTCTATTACCTCATGAGCTCACTCTTCCTCTTTCAACCTCCATAGCCATGCTCTAGATCTGACATTGTAACAAGAGGTACTTGAGGGCACCTCTATCACTAGAATTTTGAGCTCTAATGAGTCTGATGAGGGTTCCACAATGGAGGAGGTCTATCAAGCGTATTTGAATGAGTCCGTAGGGGCAAAAGATTGGATACGTTATGCTGATATAATAGAGTGGGATCTTGGACCTCGTAATGATACTTTCCCATTAAAATTTGGTACTAAATTATATGATGATGAGCGTGCAAACTATGTATCGCTTCTACAAGAGTTTAGGGATATATTTGCATGGAACTATGATGGATTGAAGGGGACTCCACCTACTATTTCCTTGCATAGAATCCCATTGAAAGGAGGTAGTGAGCCAGTAAAGCAGAAGGCTAGATGAATGTCTTTTGAGTTGAGAGAGCCTCTTTTTGAGGAATTGATGCATCTAAGAAAGGAAAGTCTAACCTTTCCTATTGAACACACTGAATGGTAGGAGCTCACTGGTTGTGATAAGGAAGAAGAAGAACAATCAAATCTGCATGTCCATAGATTTAAGGAGCCGAATAAGTAGACAATAAAGCATTACTACTCTCTGCCCTTTATTGACTTTGGATTAGTTGGTAGGGCGAGAAATGTACTCCATGGATTACTTTGTGGGCTATAATCAAATATCCATAACTGAGGAAGATAAGGTAAATGCGATGTTTATTACATTGTTTGGTATCTTTGCATACCATGTTACAACTTTTGGTCTATGCAATGCTCCTAGGTGTTGGCAAAAAATAGCTAACAAGATGTTTGCCAATATTTCCCTTGAAGAGCTTAAGGTTTTTATAAATGATTTGGGACGGTATGAATGAAACCACTCTCGGCAAGGTGTCACATGAAAGGATGCACCTGAGTCCAAGAGCCAACACTGCGCATACATAGAGTGTAATTATGTCATCTGCAAAGCACTAGAAGAAGCTGCTAGGATATAATCATCATCATCAACATTCTCATCAGGCTTCATAACATTGATCTCTTCAATTTTAACACTTGACTTTGCAGGTACTATGTTGCGATCAGAAGACTTATCATGTACTTTGTCTTTTCCCTTATCTTTGCGCCTTTCATTGCGCAATTCATGGCATTGTGGCCTAATATGGCCCTTTTTCCCACAATTGTGACAAGTAACATCTGCATTCCTGCCATGGGATTTGCTACGTGACTTCCCACGAGACTTGGACCGAGATTTTTGAGAATCCCGTCCACGGCCACTACCACTGCCATGCTTTCCATGTCCATCATTCCTGCCTCTAACTGTCATAGCATGAGACACACGAGAGGCATCCAAATTCTTACGGTTAACTTCTTCCTGTAGAAGAGCACTCTCAACATCAGATAATTTTAAGTAGCAATAGAGGCACATAATGCAGTGCGGAATACATCCCATGACTCATTAAGAGTAACAAGCAAGAAAAGAGGAGTGATATCCTCTGCAAAAGTGATGTCCTGCGAAGCCAAGTTCTTGAGTATAGCATGGAACTGGCTCAAGTGAGCAGACATAGTCACATTCTCCTTCATGCGCAGATCCATAAGCTGCTTCAGCCAATACATCTGACTCACTGGACTTTTCTTATCATAGAGATTTTTTATCTTTTCCCACAACTGCCTTGCACTCTGTTCTTCCTCAAAGACATTATAGTGAACCTATTCTGTGAGAGACAATACAATAGTGGACTTACATAACTCATCAAGCTCAAGCCATTCCTCATGTGGCATAGTTGCAGGCGGATGCCCGCTTAACCTCAAAGGTTTGATCTGCAATTTCTGCACCAACACCTGCCAAATTTGGCTCTTCCAATAAGAGTAATTCGTACCATCAAGCTTAGTGATGTTGAAAATAGCATGATTAGTGGTGGACGAACTTGCCATAATGCAGGCTGGAAGACTGTAGACAATTCAAAACTGCTTGCTATTTACTGTAGAAAATGACCAAAAAATCACCAAAATTGAGAAAAAATAGCAAAGAAAGTGGAACCAAAGCTATTGCCCACCAAGCACTAGTGAACGTATATTATTTTAGAGTGTTTCAGCATGAAAAATCCATGTCAGTCCATACATATATGCTTGCTGTAATAAATTTCAGATTTCAGTAAAAGAGAGCTAACAGTGCCAAAATCGGATCCCAAGGCAATCAAATACTGCCAAGACCAAAGCTAGCATCATGCGGGCATAGCATGAGCATATGACAGTCAATAATCATGAATCCAACACCCAAGTATGTCATACAAACATGTGCTAGTGAGTAGGCACACCCCCCAGTCAACGGGGCAAAGTGTTCCTGCCACTACCAAAACTTGACACAAGTAGGTGTCAATTCACAAAGATACGGATCCAAAACTGATACTTAGCTCATAATCATACAGTGAACCAAGACATATGATGTATCATCCCAAAAGGTAAGAAGTCCCAAAGTCTCAAGTGTCTGTGACTGCTCAATAGCATGCAATGGCTCAATGCATAAAAGTATTGCCTGCTCAATGTCTGATAAGCATTTAAGAATGCTCCCATAGGCACAAAAGTCGTATGTATGAGCTCAAGAGCTCAAGCCAAGGAAAGACACAGTGCCAATGACATAAGTCCAAGACAATACATCAATAGTACATCCCGAACATGTAGGCGATAGAGCATCCGTATGTAGCATCCATAAGCATGTAAGATATCAAATACATCCCAATCCAAACTCTAACAATCCAAGTAACATCCAAGACTACTCCAGATGATCCAAAATGCATCCAAGGTGGAGCTTCAATGAGCACTCAAGCTCAACGTATGCATAGGGTAATCAACCGTGACATGAGCATCAAGCCATAGGCAACGGGTATGCATAAACCCAAGAAGCATCACTGTCAAAGCATATACCAATGTCAATAAGTGTGGGTTGAAATAAGCTCAAGCTTCCAAAAGCATCCGATTCAATGACAAGCTCAAAGTCGTCCCTCGATGATCAATACATCATAGCATAACCCAAGACATACATCCGTAACCAATAGGCATATGCCAAAGCATAAAAGATAGCTTCAGCCCAAGAGTATTCAACATGCATTTACTATTATAAATTGTGTATTTTGAGCCCCAAAATCAGGCCAAAATCATAGCATTACATGTAGCTTCAATCCCCCAATCAATCAGGATACAATAGGTATCAAACCGGTTATGTAGTCTTGTCCAAACAAGCATAGGCATACAAATACATGCTGTCTCAGACTTGAAATCTGTTGCAAAAGATTCTGTCATCAGAATTTGGCAAATTTGACATCATCATCGCGTCCGGAGCGTGCCAAAACCCCAACTTAGACTCTTACCTTGCCTGAATCGGGTTCCGAATGCCCAATATATGACAAAAAGAGTGATTTTTTGGGCCAGATTTTGAAATAGGCACAAAAAAAACGTGAGCTGGCTGGGGGGTCAGTTGTCCCACGTGTCAACAATGGGGCCCAAAGGGGGCACAAATGAGGGCCAAAGAAGGCCTACACCAAGCCTCAGCAAGCCTTGATAGGCTGGAAGCAAGATCCAGGTGAAGGAAGCTCCAAGAGGTGTGAGCTATGGCTGCCCACAACTTATTTACAGTCAATGAGACCTGAGAACTGAAGTAAACCCTAAAGAAAATGATTAAATACCTCTGATGTAATGCCCTGTAGGTGCCCAACAATGCCGCGAAGGTGCTCAAGAAGCCGAGGAGTGACGGGAGCTCGAAGGAGTCGGATATGGCTGCCGAGAAGGAGACCCAATGCAAGTAGGGAGTCGATGGGAAGCTGAGAATGCCACGAACCAAGCTCAAGAGTCAGAAAGCAAAGCTTTGATACTAGTTGAAAGGGAGCGACGGATCGAAGGTTGGACTCGAGAGCTATGGCGGGAGAGCGAGAGCAAGAAAGGGAGAGACTAGAAATGGGAACTCCAACAGTCACAATGTGTAGACCGGGACTTCCTTTATTCAAACTGTCACTAAAAGAATAAAGAATAAAGTGACGGTGACGGGCGCCCACCACCTGCAGTGTGCAGTAGCGGTGACTATCAGAGTAGTAATACACGGGCGGCTAGGCAGAGGCGCCTTTACCCCTAACAAGAGAGAGAGAGAGGGATAGAAACACATCTACAATGACTATAACAAGGATTATGAGGGATTATGGAGGCTCAAGGAACCATAACAATCATCGCTAATATCATTATCTTCATCCTTGTGTTTCTTGTCTTACTCTTCTTACGTCTCTTCAATATCATTATAGTATTGTAGTAGGTTGTTGTGACGAAGGGAATGCTCATTTAGTAGCCATAGGCTAGTTTACTTCTCTTTTCTCACCTTTAAGCTTTTGCTAAAGCTTGGAGAATTGTAAGGAAATGGGAGCTGAGACAATCAGTACATGACAATACATGGATCCTATGATAGCTTCCAAGCTACAAAAAGGCCATTCTTAGATCAATAGATATAGAAAAGCCATGTTATAGGATTGACTAAAATTGACAAGGTAATGATACTATCTCATTAGTCTTCCCTTTGAATTTGTGCATTCTTGTGCCCTTGGTTATAAGAGCAAGAGACCATAAGGTAGATAAAGTTAAAAGTAGAAATTATCATGTGAGAGGCTACATAATGTGCATAGTCCTAATAAAGTTTGATATAACTATAGACCTTGATCTTTCTTAGGGTAGATAAAGCTAAAAGTAGAAATTATAATGTGAGAGGCTACATAATGTGTATAGTCCTAATAAAGTTTCATATAATATTAGACCTTGATCTTTCTTCTTCTTTTGGCCTACAACTTCTAGGTGATTGTAAGTTATAGTATATAAAATGATATAATGGTTTGCAAAAATTGTGCAAATTTAGATTAATCATCACTATTAATACTAATTGTATAGTGATTAAAGCTTAAAATTTTTAAAAATAATTGAAAATTCAAAACCTTTTACTTCCTCATACAAGATTTCTTAAAAAACAAGTTTTCATAATCTCACTCTTGCTACTTTCTATCATTGTTTTTTATCATAAAATCTAGCTAAGCTCTCTCTCTCTCTCTCTCTCTCTCTCTCTCTCTCTCTCTCTCTGTGATTCTAAAAGTTCCCTCCCTTCCTCTTTTTCTCCCTCTCTCTCTCTCTTTCTCATGGATGATCCTATTAGGTGCCCCCCATTCCCTCTCTCTCTCTCTCTCTCTCTCTCTCTCTCTCTCTCTCTCTCTCTCTCTCTCTCAGTGATTCTAAAAGTTCCCTCCCTTCCTCTTTTTCTCCCTCTCTCTCTCTCTTTCTCATGGATGATCCTATTAGGTGCCCCCCATTCCCTCTCTCTCTCTCTCTCTCTCTCTCTCTCTCTCTCTCTCTCTCTCTCTCTCTCTCTCTCTCTCTCTCTCTCTCTCTCTCAGTGATTCTAAAAGTTCCCTCCCTTCCTCTTTTTCTCCCTCTCTCTCTCTCTTTCTCATGGATGATCCTATTAGGTGCCCCCCATTCCTCTCTCTCTCTCTCTCTCTCTCTCTCTCTCTCTCTCTCTCTCTCTCTCTCTCTCTCTCTCTCTCTCTCTCTCTCTCTCTCTCTCTCTCTCTCTCTCTCTCTCTCTCATAGATGGCAAGCTTAATAGTGGATATTGATGATAAACCACCTAGTTAGATGGGTTCCAAGTCTACACTTATATTGGTGGTTATTTGATTGTGATATGGCTACTAACTTATTACTTATTATATTTATGTAATTATACCTACTTATAACTGGCATAGTTCTAGCAATAGACAATTAGTATAATTAGTTATGCACTATTTGATTTAGTAGGGTACTTTCCTTTATGTATCTTATCCATACTCTATGTACATTGTATTTTGTGGAGAAAGAAGGAAAAAAACTATCAAGAAAATATTTTGGCCTCGATCCCTCTTCTTGTTTTCTTGAGTGAGATTCTTCTTACATATATTATATGTGTTTGATGCAATTTCTCAAGAAAATTCCTCCACCTTGCAATTCACTACATGGTATTAGAGTAGCACCGCTGAGAAAGGCTAGTTTTGGAGATTGAAGTAAAGGAGAAGCAATGATTCAAGCAACCAAAAAAGTAGTAAGAAACTCTTGTATTCTCTCACTCTTTCCCTTGGATAGTGCCTATGGAGGCACTAAAAGCAAGACATAGTAAAAATCTCATATTACTATGAGTTTTGGTGTGCAAGTAAAATGGTTATATTTTGCAAGCAAGCCCTTATCCACTATGCTTTGACTATTTGAGGCCATTTTGGGGCCTATTTTAGCTTCATAAGGTTATGAATAGCAACTTCAAGTTATAATATAATTTTAATTGTGTTGGTCACTCTTAGTAGGTACACATGTTACAAATTTCAAATCAATAACTTCTAAAGTATTTTTTAGGAAGCAAACATGATGTTTATTTGTAAACACATTACAAATTACATGTATTATTGAGAAGTTTGTAAAAAATCCTATGAAAGATTGCAAGAATAGGAGAACAATTTTGTTATAATGGCTAAGAAAAGTGGAAATCCTAATGAGAAGCTAGACAAGAATAATGGAAGTTTCATGTGACAAACTTTCTTATTGGAAAAGGCCTCTATGAGTTTATTTCAAGTGAATAAAAGAAACTAGAGCTAAGGGATGGAAGGAATTAAATGCAAAAGACAAAACAAGTAATATATTAGTTGTCTACATCAGTCATTGATAACTCTATGTGAGGGTATACAAAAAATGCAAAGAATTCACATGTGCAACTTTAAAAACCTTTAAAAATATATTTTAAATAAATATAAAGACATGGAAGATTCAACTCAAAGACCTCAAAGAAGGAGAGATATCTATAAATGAGTATATGTTGAAGGTAAGGAGCATTATAGATACCTTAGTAGCTATTGATGCAATACCTTATGATGATAATTTGGTTTTGTCTACTTTAGATGACCTTAATAATGAGAAGGCCTAGAAATATTTTCATACTTATATATATATATATATATATATGAAAGACATTTCTAGATGTTGATTTAGTCCCTTTTATGATTACTGAAGAGATCCACATATTGGATGAATTGTCAGAAAAATGTGATAAAAAGATCCAAGTATTTTACTCAAGTTTAGGAGGGGATCTGACAAATCATCTTCAAGAAGCCATGTTATGGATCGTGTTGGTGGTAACTAGTAAAATAGGTTAAATCAACACTTTGGTGACATGTAAATTTTGAGAGGCCTTCGTAGTTCTAGAGGTAAGGATAACTCTAGAGGAAGAGATGGATAGAAGAACAAAGGTTCTAGCAATTTTGGTATTGTATGCCATTACTATGGAAGAACATGTCATATTGCAATCCATTATTATGATAAAAAGGATGACATTCACAATGGTAAATTACAACAAAGAATTTATGCATCATCTTCAAGTCAGAATAATGATAGAAACGAGCACTTATTTTACATGTAGCATATGATGAATGCTATTACAAGAAAGGGGACATGTGATAATGTATGATATATTAATTCAGGTGCATCAAATCATACGACCAACTATACTGAATGATTTAAAGAGATGCAGTATTTACAAAGTCTAGATTATATAGAGATAGATGATAATTCGTACCATCTAATTTTATATATTTGAAAAGTTTTCTTATCCTTGCATGATGATCAAACAAAGTGTCTATAAGATGTATTAGATATGCCATGTAGTCACAAAAAATTTGATATTAGTTTGTTAAATGGTAGAGCAAGGCTTGCATGCTAGATTTAATGCAAAGGTTTTTTTTATTGAAGACTAAAAAAATAATTGTAATTTGATTGCAAAAGAAAGTAGAGTTGACCGTATCTTTTCTTTGGGTGCTAAAATTCCTTCTATAAATGTTATTATCTATGCTAAAGGCGAAGGTGTGTCTGTAGACATTGAATTGTGGCATAAACATTGGACATGCAAATGTGTAAAGACTTAAATTAATGTAGTCCAAAGAATTGGTTATAGGTTTACCTACATCTAGGTTTCCTGAATTACAAAAAGTCTCTAAAGCATGTGAATGTGGGAAGTAAGCAAGATAACCTTTTTGCATGATAGAGATGTAAGCATGAATATACTTAATGTTGTACGTATAGATATTTGGGGGCCTATGTAAAATGTATCTCTTACTGGTAGCAATTATTTTGTTACATGTATTGATGATTGCTCTAAAAAGTTATGGATATATTTCATCAAGGATAAATAAAGTGTTTGAGCATTTCAAAACTTTGAAGACTATTGTTCAAACAAAACTAGGCTTGAAAGTTAAGTGCTTGAGGTCAAATGGAGGGCAAGAATATCTCTCTAATGAGTTTAGTGATTTTTTGAGATCTCATAGGACAAAAGTAGATCTATAGTCAACTAGGAGGTCAGGACTAGCCCCATATCTTCATGTGCATCTATTAGTATTGCAAGTAATGACAAAGGGAACAAAACGTACTAGATGGTAATGATGTATCCAACGGTTATTTAGTTATTCATGGAGACTCTTGTGGGTCAAAGATTTTAGATTATGAGTTTGGTATTCCTTCAGTCTTAAGACACCATATGTACAAAGAGAACATGGTAATATAAAAGCTCCATTGAGTAATACTATGGTACATAGGTCTAGCAAGGTGAGATACCCTATTAGAATACTTGCTTTTGAGGGTTATGCAACTCACCATTATGCTTATATGGTAAATATAGTTGAGAATGTTGAGCCTATTGGAATGCAACAATGGATGAGAAGATGGATGGATGCATTAGAGACCAATAGGACTTGGGATCTAGTACCATTGCCCAATGGCAAGAAAGCTATTAGGCTACAAGTGAGTCTATAAAGAAAAGCATAAGGCAAATGGTTCAATTAGTAGGTATAAGGCCAAACTAGTTATAAAAGGCTATGCATAAACGTATGGCATAGACTATAAAGTGACATTCAACCCACCAAAGGTTGGATTTTGCAACAAATGGATATGAAGAATACCTTCTTGCACATTGATTCACAAGAGGTGCATATGGAGTAGCGAAAAGTTTATGGAGGATTTAGAGCATTCCACATTAGTGTGTATAGATTAAAGAAGACACTCCATTGGTTGAAGCAAGCACCTAGAGAATGGTTTGACAAGATTGGAGAGCATCTTATTAACATGGCCATTTATATTTCTAATGCGAATTACTCACTTTATGTGAGGAAGTGTAATTTAGGTTTGGTCGTCATAGTCATCTATGTGAAGGGCTTGATCATTACATGTGATAATAATAAGTGGGATTGCTAATGTTAAGGGCCTTTTGAAGTAGAAGCTTAAGCTCAAGGATTTTAATAAACTAAGGTACTTTTTTGCTATTGAGGTGATCATATGCCTTAGTAGTATATGGCTATCCCAAAGACATTATGGCTTGGATAGTTATCTAAGTATTGTGTGATAGTGTGTAAACCTTTTTCTGTACCATTGGAGAAAAATGTAAATTTGAGTGTTGATGGGGATGAGATAGAGGATCCTACTATGTCTAGGAGGATAGTAGGTAGTATGATCCATATGACTATCAAAAGAGTAGGCTTGAGTTATACTACTGGACTTATGTGTCAGCTTATGCATGTACCTAGGAAGCCTCATTTGGATACATGCATATTAAGGTATGTCAAGTCCACCTTGCATTATGAAATTTTTAATGAGATAGGTAAGGATATACATGTGTTTTGATACATAGATATAGATTGGGCTAGTATCATAGCTGATAAAATTTCTACTAGGAGCTTTATGTTTTCTCTTGGTAATGCAATGTACTCAGAGCAGTAAAAGGCTGAGTATAGAGATGCTACCATGGCAACATGTGAGGTGATATGGCTACACAAGTTATTGGGTTGTTTAGATATACATGGAGATGGTCCATTTGTCATTCACTATGACAACATTAGTATACAGTTGGTTACAATCCCATTGTTCCATGCTTGGGAAAGTTACTATATGTATATCCTCTACATCACGCGTGTTCAAGGCCTATTTATGAATATCCTTATCTATGAATTTTTCTTGAATAAAACATAACCATTTTCTATTCAGTCTGTAAATGACCCCTTTATATTACACCCTTCTGTATGTAAAAAATATCTAAAAATGGTATTTTAAAATTACCTTACTTTGAACCCACGTGATGCACACATATATTCATGACTAACTTGCCCGAGGTTTCATGCTAGCACAAAACACATTAGGTGCATTACCATTTTGTGATGGAAGGTACTTATAGGTGAGATCAACTTGGTATATGTTAGCACACAAGATCTGGTAGATGACATTTGCACAAAGGCATTTGGTGCAATGAAGTTTTAAGGATTTCAAAGCTTACTTAGTTGTAGAGATTCAGTTGAGCTTGAGGGGGAGTATTGAGATAGCAACCTCAATACATGTAGACATTGATGATGGACTCCATGGTTAGATGGGTCTCCACATCTACACTTATTATGTCAATGGTCATTATGATCCTCACATGGCCACTTATCCTAGTCACCAATATCAAATGCTAAACTTTTATCCTTATCATTTTTATGTTACGTACCTTTATTTAGTACTATCTAGAATTGTTTGATGATTGCTAAATACTATTAAGTACTCTTAGCATTTATGTCTACCATATTTTTTGAAGATGATGATTACCAACTCTACTTAGTATACCTTAGTGGCATCTTATGTGTATTATTTAGTACTATTTGGTGTCATCTAGGCACAATGCATGATCTTCCAATACTAGGCACCAATATTTAGTGCTATTCATTATTGTCATAATACTTACCTATAGTATTGTCATATGCTTTCAATTTCTTAGTACTATCAAATGCTATTTAGTCCTATTCAACACTATTAAGTACTAATATCTTAATACAGGTGTCAATGTATTAAGGTTCTTTAGTACTATATCTAGTATATTTTTGTGGTTTAGCTCTTAGTTACTAGTTATTGTTATTGACTACCATTTGGTGTTAGTTATGTTTGAGGTACTATTTCATTTTCTTGTGATAGAGTAATATGCTCTTAGTGGCTAACTACTAGATCCTACGTTATTTAGTTCTATTTAGTACTTGTAGGTATTATTATCTATGCCAATTTGCCAATGTCTATGCCAAGTAGTACAACTTGGAAAGATGGCCATATTTTCAATAAGATATATTGGATAGACTTTTAAAAGTATCTTAGATTGCCAAGGTCATTCATTGCATCTATTGTTGTTAACTCATTCTAACAATTTCTTATTGATTTACTATACATGTCGAATTCTTCTTGAATTTTAGAGAGTTTCATCCCTTTGCAAACAATGCCTTTTGTGTATTTTCAAAATCTTAAGCCCTCTTTATGTTAAATGACTAAAGAAAAGGAATGTTTACTGTTGTGTTTACTGTATGACAATATATTGGCTATGATTGGTAGTGAATTTCACAAGACAAGATGCAATAAAGTTGCATGGGGCTACGTGTGATTCCTTATGTAGGGTTTATAAGGCACAAGGAGAAGAAACATGTGTTGACATAAACTCACTGTCTAATACAGAGTCTATTTAGAAGACTCATATAGAGTGAATCTAACATCACACTACCAAATAGTTTGCTAATCCTTCATGGTACAATCAATATCCCCATATATTCCAACTAAAACTTTGCTTCTTCTCTATTTCTTGCTTTTTTTTCTTTTTAGAAGGGAACATCTTATCTCATTTTTTAGTTTCTTTATTTAGCTTTGTATTTCTTTTTCTTCCTTTTCTTATCCCATTGAATTTTGAAAATTCTCATTGTTCCTTTCCATAGGGAAATTTCTCCCTTGATTCCCATTGAATTATAATTATTTTTAGGGACTATGGGTCTACCTTGAGTAGGTAATCTTCTAGCCCTAAAAGTTTGAATTTGATGTTCTATTTTGTATGTTGTGTTATTTCAATCCATTCAATTATGACTACTTTGCATCATTCTTGCTTCTTGCTGATCATGGCTGATTTTATGCCAACAATTACCATCCAAGTGATTGGTTTGAAGATAGAAAGTCCAAAAGGGTGGATTTTTTGGCATTAGCCTTGAAGATGTTGGGAATTTTGAAGCCATATGTCCATATCCACACATTTTCCATGTTAAATAATTGATCTAGCTAGATTGGGATTTGAATTAACTGAAGGTTGTTGCTGTGAAGCAATTGCTTGATTAGTTATTGAATAAATCTCCTTAAGGGAACTTAGATTGCACTCATTATCTCTCAATTTTTCCTAGAGACTTGGTTTTCACTTATCCGCTATGGATTAGCTTGATGGCATTGATGGTTTCTTTGTTTGCATCATATATGTAACAATCAATGCATAAGGATTTAAAGAGGAGCACTTGGCATATTTGAGCTTGCTACATTAGATGGTCTGAATGGCACCATTGCATATGAAACATTCCTTGATGCCCCACTTGAAGTGCTTAGATACTCCATCCAAGGTTCCTTGAATAAATATTTTCATCATTGTTGACTAAGTTGAACCTTCTAGAATGAATCTTTGCAACTAGAGTAGTAGGTATCTCTAAGCTCACGTACTGGTGAACTTCAGGCTTGAGTCAATATGTGAACTTGCTTTTTTGCATAGACTCATCCTGAGATGGGTCATTTTTCTAAACATTATTCCATCCACTATATAGTGGTCTAGACTCTCTGTTGCTTCTTGCAGTAGATAATCAAATTGAAGTGCTAGCCAATATGTAAATCCCTAATGTCTAGTTTCTCTAAGAAAGCACTAGATAAAGTAACATATGATTCCTTTTTGTACATCTAATCGCAGCACACGTACTTCGAATCGTCAATTATGAGTATAAAGTTATTTGTCCTAGATCCTTTATATTTGATAAAATCTACTAATTGCACAAGATTTTAAGTCACATGTTCTCAAAAAAGAAACTCACGCCCAAATCTTGTATTCCATTGAACCAATTAAGTTATCTTGAGTCATTAAAAAGTGATTGTAGTGCTAAATTTTGTGTTTTGACTGAGTTGAGCTATACAAGATTCATAAAACGATCCTTAATCCTAAATCATTTGCTCATTCTAACCAATGAGGTTTTAAAGGTTCTTTCAATAATCTTCCCATGTGGAATGAGTGTTCAGTTCCCAATCAAAATCTAGACTCTATACATTCTACCATAGCACATGAATCACTTTCCTTCTTATCACATTGTGTAGCCTTCTCAATAATAGGCTTAACCACTTTGTAAAACTGAAACTACTCTACCCCAATGGTATGATTTAGTGCGAACGATACTATAAGGGGCCTTATCCAGTTGTGTGTCGAGCACAAAAGATACTTTGTTTGTGGTAGATGCTATATGCATACATGAACTAAGAAATGCATTCACTATTCCTAATATTTCTAGTACCTAAGCTTCTATAAGGAAGCTTGTTCTCTCTCCTGCATTTCTCGAGCCTCTCTTTGCTCTCATCTTGAATTCTTAGCACTCATCCATTAATCTTAATCTAACTTAGTTATTATTTCACAAGTATTAGAAATAGCATAGAACATCACCTCCCACTCAATGCATCCATGAGGCTCATTCCAATTCTAGATATTTATGTATGTATTCCTATTCTCCTTTAGTGCAATTGGCTCCCAAAAAGAACGCCAACTAGTCAAGGCTAAAACACTTTCCACTAGGCTAATGATAGGTTGAATGCTTTGGTTATGCATTTGTACAAAAGTTATTGTGTCTTACAGATTTCTGGTTATGTACTAACCCTTCCCCAAGATTAATGGTGGGATTCCTTCACCAAGGGGCTAGTTTGACTATGTTAGAGGCTAGAACTAGTCCCAAATGCAAAATATCTCTCCGTAGGGAGGATGCTAAGCTAGGAGGCAACAAGGGTGCTAGGGAAGCACTGGTTGTAAATCCCTTGGGTCTTTTGGTCAAGGACGATGGACCAAAACCTCTATGAGTCTAGGATAGACTTCTTGGAAGGCATTGATTCTAGATAAGGGCGGATTAGTGAATTGTGTGCTGTGATATTTAAGCAAAGTTCCAAATTAAGGGATGGATTGATAGGTTGGTATTGCACCTTGGAGGTGTATATAAATATTGTTATTTTTCAACTATTTTCAAAAGAATATTTGATATTGTATTTGTGTTGTGGAGTAATTTACATGAAAGAACCTAGTTTTCTAGTATGGTTAACTAAGGGAGCTACTTTTACATATTGAAACATAAGTGTAATAGGTAATTAGATAACTAAAACACACCATCAAGAAAAGAAGTTTCAACGAATGTGCCTTACACGAAAATGTAGTTAGAAAAGAGGTGGTGCAATGGCTAGTGATTGAGTTGCAAGGTGAAAACATTCGACCTTTTATCGTTGCAAACTTTGTGTATAAGGCCGAATCATTTGTACTAAAAGAATTTAGTGCAAAGAGTGGATTAATACTTGGATGAGAAAATGGATTTTAATAATTAAGTTACTGTTATAAGATCCAAGATACACACTCAACCTTCTTATATACTTAAAAGATATATGGTGAATATTATGCTAGCACAGAGAGAGAACAAATGAGAGAAAAGAAACATGAGAGAGAGAGAGAGAGAGAGAGAGAGAGAGAGAGAGAGAGAGAGAGAGAGAGAGAGAGAGAGAGAGAGAGAGAGATTGACAACACACTAGGGAGTGGAAGATGGGCCAGTCCCCCCTTGTGGAGTTATATTATTGATAAGGAGCAAGCTCCTCCGTTACACATAAACCAGTTCTTAACTTGTAGATCTTGGAAACAAGATTACGGTTCCTTGCACGATATACAACCGGTTAACACTTGCACAACTTGGAAGTTGATACCTTTTGATCCTTCTTGAGTCTCCCCTTCTCTCCTACATAATATGTATAGGAATCTCCTGTTGGAGCTTGATTTCAACAAAGCTTTCGCAACACTTCCACCTTCTCTCCTACACATTGTGTAGGGATCTCCTCTTGGAATTTGATTTCAACAGAGCTTCTGCAGCACTTGCACCTTCTCTCCTACACTTTATGTGTAGGAGTCTCCTCTTGGAACTTGATTTCAGCAGAGGTTCCACAACACTTTGTGAGATTCAAACCACCTTCTCTCCTCCTCTTACATGCACGCAAAGTGATGCTTCCTTCACCTCCATCATACCCAAGGAGAGCCTCCTCTTTTATAGGCTTTAAGAACTTCTCTTCTTGGAGAGAGACTTGAGTGTCAAGATTGAAAATGTTGATCTTCATGCAAGATGTGGCTGTTCTAGGACCTACTATGCAGCACCAATTTCGGAATCTCTCTGTGTGTTACTCAGATGGAAAAATGTCCAACACAAAAGTTGTAGATCTCATCCTTTTCGATAACCCAAGCAGACAATTTTTAGATATTAGCTTTCTATCGCAATGTATTTTAAAAATGGATTCACCGTGTCTTTTTAAAAAAAAGTAGCTTTTTAAACTCTATTCTTAACTTATGGTCCATGCAACCACCTTGAGCCATAGATAAGGAGAGTTCATTAGATTGCTTTGGGCCTCAACCTTAAGATTGACTTCCACACAAAAGCTTGTGTCATTTTAGATCTTAGAAAGGGAAAATCACTTCTCTCCTCACTTCCAGAGGATCACATCTCTCGTCTTTCTTAGTGAGAATTACCTCTCATCTTTCTTAATTTAAAAAAAGACCTTAAACCTTGACTTGTAAGGGAGAGGATGACCCCACATAAATGCAATGCTCATTACATACAAGTAAACGCTCCCAGGCATCCATGGATGTATACATAAATACATATATACAATGCTAATGCACTTCCTCTTCTTAAAACTCAATTTATCTTCATTTATGTGTAACTCCTTAGTTATTGTGTACAATCTTGCACTTAGCAAACACTTCCCCCTTCATAACTTGTACTGTATATACCAGATATCCCTATCACAATGCTTTGATTACCCCATTAAGTGATGCACTAAGAATACTAGTCTCTAAATGGTCTCATGGCCATGCTAGAGCATCATCAACACTTAAAGAAAAGTGAGTCATTAGTTTATTGATATAACTTTACTAAATAGAGAATGTGTAATAAGCAATCAATTTAGTGACAGTTATAAAAGTAGAATCATTGAGAATGAATTTGTATTTTGAAAAATAGGTGGCTATATAGGGAGGTCACAACTCATGCTTTCGCACCTTGCATTGCACATATTTTGAACCTAGCTACATCTTCATAAGTACCCAAGACTTTCATGGTCTTTACTCACTTCCCTGCACTCACTACTAGCCACGGGGGCACTAAGCGAGGGAGTAAAATGATAGGGATGTAGTGCAAGGAGATCATAGAGAGTGAATAAACCCAAAGACTCATTTAAGAGAAGCCTTATTTAGAGATTTAACTATAAGATCCGCTGGGGTTATAGTAAGTGAAGACTATCACCACATCAATAATGCCAAGGTTTGTTCTAACTAGAGAGCCTCCTTGCAAGCCTCAATGGGCAAAAAATACTCGGTCTTTGTACTAGATAGAAGCATGCATTTCTACGCCATGGACATACAAGAAACAACACTTTCAGCAAAGGTGAAGGCAACCAAAGATGGACTTTCTATTGTATACATGTCTTACATTATCAAACTTGGTGTATCCCACGACTCGTGTTTTGACCAACTTAATAGATACATATAACTGTTGTGCCCTTTAGATACCTCATGATACCCTTGATGGTATCCCAATGCCATCAACCAAGTGTAGCCATATAGCGTGCCATAACTCCCACTACAAATGCTATGTTAAAACAAGTGACTATCATGGCATACATCAAGCTAACCCACTACAAATGCATAAGGGATCTTTGTCATCTTGACCTTCTATTCATCAGACTACAGACAAGACAATTGACCTAGCTAACATGTATGTGAAAAGATAAAGGACATTCAATAAGCTTAACATCCTCCATACAAAACTGCTCAAGGATATTCTAGATATATTGTTTTTATGATTAAGTAAAGGAGCCCCTTAGAGCAATTGTGCATAATGCACATCTTAAGAATGAGATATATTCCATGTTCTTCATCTCAAAGCTATTCTTGAGCTGATATTCCAAGGTATGTAGCTCATCATGAGCACACCCAACAATCAACATATTATTCACATAGAGAATCAAAATCATTATACTACTATCACAAGCCTACTTCTGTATAAACATAAATCCATATCACTACAAGATCTCTATGAATACATAAAGATATCAAACTTGTGATACCATTCCCTAAGTGTCTACTTAAGGCCATAATAATTGTTTCTAAATTTATATACTAGATATTCCCCGTCATGTTTTGCAAAGCACTTGAACTGCTCCATGTAAATATCATCATGCAAGTTTGCATGAAGAAAAGTCTTATAATCCATCTAATAAAGATCCAAGTCGAGTAATCAAAGTCAGTACCAAGTGTAGAGTAATGATATTCACAACAAAACATATTTCATCAAAGTCCACACCATGTTTTTGCTTGAAGCCCTTAACTAATCTTGCCTTGTATCCCTATTTTTGGGCATTTAGGAATACTTTTTAACTTATACATCTACTTACATGGCAAAGCACGCTTGCCACCACTAGAAAAAGAAACCAAATCCCATGTATAATTTTTTTGTAGTGAGTCATACTTTGACGTGAGTATACTCTGACTACATGAACCTCTCCCAAGAGTGGCTCTCTCTCTGTATGGCCTCATCATAAGTAAAAGGCTCATCAACATCTATAACTATAACATAATGCATAGGACTCAAACCGTACAGACTATTGTGTATCTCTAGTAGACCACCTTAAAGCTAGCTACAGAACTTGCATATTTTATGTAGCATCAACGACTTGGACCACCAAGACATCAATTGCTACTGCAAACTATCTCATTGGCTGCACAATAATATAAGGCCCTTGAAATATCACCCTATCACCAACAAAAAAACATTTTCTAAACTTAAGACCTAGCTTATTGCACTTATCCTTGGATACGTGGTAAAAGCCTCACAATAAAAAACATGCAATCGAGCATATGAGATTTTCCAAACCATACCTCCTTTGCAATCTGACACTCCATAGTAATACATAAAAATTGATTTGTTAAATGTACAATAATAATAACTATGTTAGTCGAAAAATAATGCCATAAGATTCTCTAGATAGTACCATGAACTTGCTCTTAAATTGTCCTATCCATATGCTCATTTATATCATTTTAAGGTGATATATACGAGACGATCAACTAACACTTAATACCCCTCTCCATCACAAAAGAGCTCAAAGACTTTGAAACATATTAACCAACATTATTAAACCTTAAGCATTTCAACTTATACCCAGACTGATTCTAAACTAAAATAAGCCAACAATAAAATGTAGCCAGAACTTTTAATTCTCTCAATAAAATATGCCCAAATCTTATATGTAGTCATCAATGAAAATAACAAATATTTTACGCCACCTAATGATTTGCAAAATATAAAACCATATACATCTGAATGAAGAAGAGCCAATGGCTCAACCCTGTCATGCTACATATTTTATGTGCATTACGTGTCTACGTACCATATAACAATGATTACAAGACTCAAAGTACTTAATGACCAACGAACAAAATATACTGCAAACAAATAAACATTCTCATTCCTTTCAGAAATATGTACGCAAGGCAATGATGCCAAATGTGAAACTACATCCACTACTAAAATATAGTTAATTGGCCCACATAGAAGCAAGGAATAGAGAATATTAAACTTAACACCACGTGCAATGACAAGATTTCCATAGGTAATCTTTCATGAGAAATCACTAAAAGAAACTAAACATGCATAATTCAAAGCACCTAAGAGCAATAGATATATACATTCACAAATAAAATAACATTCAATCCTATTATAAACATTAAAAAATCCCTGAAAAACTGAGCAAAAGAGTACTCAAATCAATCTAAAGCCATCTCACGTCAATACCATAACATCCCCCAAGTATCTAACATCAATACATAAATACACAAACATTTTGAGAAGTATATACAAGCTTCAATGTCTAAGAAAACTCTATTTAGATCTGTATAACAGCAAGTCTATTGTCTATGATAGCAAAAAAATACAGGTTAGCGACTTCAAAACTCAAGTGACCAATGTCAAGGAGTGTTGGAAATAATTACCAATGATTATTAAGAGCCGAAAGGTGTACCGAGAGTTGAACAATGGACAAATTGATAAAGAGCAAGGGAATAATAAACACACAAATCACGCCAATTTTGCTACCCTTATTATTGCTCCTACTACTCAAGTGTTATTGAGCACTTATCCAAGCTAAAACTAAAACAAGGGTTTCCAAGCTCTAAAACAAACCTTAAGTACAGGGAAAAATTGGAAAAAAAAGGAGAGCAAGATTGATACCTTAAAAAAAAAAGATCTAAACAACATTGAAGTTGTGAGCTCAAGCTTTTTTCTGCAAGTTATAGTAATGTCAAGTTAAGCTCTTCAATGCCAATACTATGACTTTGATACTAATTGAAGAAGGTAAATCCTAAAGTGAAAACAAAAACCAAAAGTAAAAGCTATTGTGGAAAGAGCAAGAGCAAGAAACATTCAATGTGAAAACTCCAACAGTCATAATGTGCAATTGACCTTCTCTTGTTCAAATGTCATTGAAAGAATAAAGAATAAAGTGACAATCATGAGCACCCGCCACTCGTAACATATAAGTGTACATGTATGTAAGTACAACCAATGTAACTAATACATGGACAACTAAGCACAAACATGAACAATTAGACATAGAGATGCACAACTAGAAATAGAGATGGACAGTCAGACACAAGCATCTTAACCTCCAACTACTCTTAAGCTCCTCTATGTAATAACACATTTTAAAAAAAGACTCCCTTTATATCAACTAATACATTGAAAACTTTTCATGTATTGTAAATGCATTAAGATTGTTTAACGTAATAAACATACATTCTCTAAACAAGCTCTTCTATAGCATCCTAATTCTTTAAGACTTCTATATTAAGAATAAAATCGTCTATTGTTCGAATCCTTTTAAGACTCCTACACAAACCATACATTCTTTTCCAATCATTTTATTCTCAATGGCTTCCATTCTCAATATAAGAGTTGAGACCTGAACAAAAAGAAAGCATATTTAAAAAAACATACCCAAGATCTGAAGACAATATTTTGCACAAAACAAGGTTATAATCTTAACAAGGTCATTAGTATATAATTGAAATAGGATAAAGAAATATGTAGTAGTTAGTAGAAAGTGCTCGAAAATAGTCTAAGATTGTTGTGAACACAAAGATATCAAACATACAACATGCAATCAAAGAACCATGAAAACCATACTTTCGAATTCAATTTTTGAGTTCTCATGTTTGAGTATTTGAAGTTTTTTTTTTTGTGGGTTAAAAAGTATCCCATGCATGTCTAAAAGCTGCTTTAAGCTGAATGTAAACTATTTTCATCTCTTTAAACTAATGCAAGCTTGCTGTAAATGAATACATATCTACTCTTTAAAAAGCAAAAAATAATGCTTTGCATTTTTTGCAAATGATAAATAGTGAATATACAAAGCGCAAGAAAAAACACTAGTATGGTTCTCACATCAAAGTGTGGAAAACAAGGATTCTAAAAAAATGACACACCAATTGCACACCATTAAACCCTACAAAACATGCAACCTTCAAAAAAGGCCATAACTTTCACTCTAGATCTCGAAATATATGTTGATTATGACCTAAACCATTTGAAATCATACATTAAGCTCATCTAATGGTCTTAAGAGAATCAAAATTCTTGCCAAAAATGCATTAAAGATCAGTATATTATAATAAAGTCATCCATCTAAAATCTTACATGATTTGAAATTATAATGATTGGTTCAAATCCATTTAACTCCCAACCTAGAATTGGGATTCACTTATACAAGTGCTTTGAGCCTACAAGGTAATAAGCAAGATACACAATAGGAAACTATTGCACCACAAGTTGCACAAACAATAAACAATAAAAGACACATTTCTATATTGGAGCAAAACGAATGAAAGTTAATGTTGTTAGAAATGGATATGGAAGCTTCACTCAATTATATTACTAACACACAAAAGAGAACACTAGACGCATACTTTGTTATTAAAGAGGATCATGAAGATACTTTAGTCATGTTAGACTGTACATTTTAGACCAAATTTTGAGAGCCCTTTTTGGGTTGACAATTCAAAGTTGTGCAAGTACTTCCACATGGTACCACATCAATTAACAAGGTTAACATGTGAACTAAACCACATAGAGAATGGCCACTTTGCTCTAGGCCTTATTTTCCAACAGACTATTAAAACATACAAGCATTGATTGTTTATCATAATTCATAAAGTAGACAAGAAAAATGATTACAATATCTTATAGTCATATAGATATAAGCATGAATACATAACCTGTTTGATAAACAAAACAATTGCACGAGGCATATTATGTGGTTTAGATGTGGGCTAGGTGCATTTCTCAAATCTGCATTTATAAAGAATGCTCAATAGTGTATGTTAAAAAGTATTTACTTCTTAACTTGCTAGTAGTTTGCACTTTCCTAGGGCGTTTTTTGAAACATCTTTAAGTTCTTCCAATTAAAGTATTTAAACTTACCTACTATCGCGATATTTATGTTTGAATTGGTACCCCACCACTTAAGTTATGCTGATATAGCTCTATGTTATCCAAACATGTAAGTCATGGATCCACTAGATTATAAAAATATTGACTTCATAATTAGATTATAAAACGGGATGCTGACAACTATACAACATGAGGGGAATTCCATTTCCTTATCGAACCACCATTTGTCTTGAGCCATGGAAAGCCTTTCCTTGAAAACAAGTTACAAACCTCTGAATTGGAATGAACTATAATCACCTACATTAACTTTTAAATGTATTAACAAGAGATGTTCAAAAAACTCACACTTTATATACAAATAGATGATTGTTGATCAAATTCATTTGAGAGTCAAATGCTGCAATAGACACAGAAGGCATTGTTTGTGTCATCCAGTTCACTACAAGGTTCTAATACAAAGATGTATTTTCTAATCTTTCCACATTGATTTAATTTTTCTAAATATAAAGATAACTAATGAATAACAAGGTCAGTAAGTTGTCGGTTTAGAGACTAGGAGTCTAGTCATAAGGAGCATAGTGTGTGTGGTGTGCACAAGCACATGTGCGCGGGCATATGCATGTATGGTGTTGTATTAACGTCCTTAGATGCCTGTAAGGCTTTTAGGATAAAGAGACAAACATCAACGCCTAAGTTACAATCCACATTTGGGGGGCCATTGACGTGGTGGGTGGTTTTGGTTCTTTCTCTCTCTTTTATTTTTTTTTGGGGGCGGGGGGGCGGCAGAGAGAGAGAGAGAGAGAGAGAGAGAGAGAGCGAGGCTTTTCTCCTAACAAGAATCTACAAAGCTATAGGAAATGCATAAGATTGTTTAGCCCAAGGAAATTTCATAAACACTCCGCGTATCCTTCCCGATTTCCTGGAGAATAGAGAAAGCAACCCTTACAGAGAGAACATGCTTACACAGGAGTCAGACATCTTCAGCTCCTACATTTAAATTCATATCACCCTCCGTTTCATCCTGCAAAGTTTAGCTCATCTATCGTCCATAATCTGACTACAAAACAAACAGTCTAGCCTGCTATTTATGCTTCTGATCAAACTTGTCAATCGCGTAACTTAGATGTCGTACGCAGGAGTGATGCAAAATCCTTCAGGTTCCCTATCCTTAAACCTCTTGGTTATGCAAAATAAAGATGGACTACTTACACCTCGATCTCTGCTCAGATCCACACCAGAAGAAAAGCGTGCTCCAATTGATGATCCTTCCATTGCAGGAGAGAGAGAACATCTGATAGCACTTCCCTTTTCCAGGAAGCTAGAACTAGCCCAGTGTTGTCTTATTGAACAATTCTGAAGTCAGGTTCGCTGTAAAAGCTGGGATACAGTTGAACCTCTGCAAGTAGACCTCCACCTGAAAATGAAAATTAGTGTACTTGTTTCTCTGCTGCATGGTCTGCATAAAAAACGATTAGCCTTCCAAACCCCTATCAAGCACACATGGGCATAATAAGCCAGATACGAAGCAGACATTGACCATTTCATTATCTGAATCTCAATGCACCGTCTGCAAAGAAAACTGTGCCTTCCCTTCTGTGGTTAATACTATCACGCTCCCAACCAAACTGCTTCTCTGAACCGAGAGCCTCAATGGTTTGCATTGGCCTTCACAGGCCACCAACCAGATTCTATGAGCTTCAGCTTTATATCATATGATACACATTAAATTCTAATTTGCATAACATCTACCAAACACATCTCAGAGTAGAGCTTCATAACAAAGCTTTGGTTAGGACAAGCACAGTTACGCACAGTAATCAGGTTAAGAATGTGCACAAAAGGATAAAAGGGAACATTTTCTTGAAGAATAACACTACGGTTCTCTTCTAGGTATTTGCATATTATAAGTATGGGCATGCACAAACGAACACAGTTCAATCATTGGTTACCGTCATGGCTATCTTGCAGGCTTTGGTATGCACGTATAACTAAACAATTTTCAATCATTGCTTAATCTTATGATACAGCTTATTTTGTGAAGCTATTATACTTTGTACTGGAATGACAGACCATTACAGGAAAAAACTAGAGCTTTACACTTCAAATAAACTCATTTCATGAAGTTGCTACACTATATTACATAAAGATAGCAAAACTAAACTCATCCCTTGTAAATTTTACAGCCCAGCATCAGTCGACATGTTATGTATATTATCTGGATTCTGACTGATATGTGGCCTATGAGACAAAATCCAGATTACATCCATGTCTAATGTCATCTCATCAGTAAGGTAAAGATAACATTACAAGTAAGTGGGTGGCCTATGAAACAATACTGAAAATAACTATACGATGGGGCTATACTAGGGTTGAACCATGTGCAGTGTTGTTCCATCGATAGAAAAGAAAAGGAAAGAAAAGGAGAACCAGATCTGATTTAGCCATGTACAAAAGTGTGGTGGAGACTATGGGCTGTAGCTGGTCTCAAGATCTGTACATGATCTCAGCTATGATGCGGTCCCTAGCTGTTTCACTGATATGCCTGGTGGTGAGTTTGCAGTGTCTCGTGATAATGGCTCTAATCCGACTGTGGTGTGGCCTCCTCGGACGTGGTCTTGGTAGACGGGGTCGTCGTGCTCGACGAAGGGAAATGGCTCTATCCAATGTGACTCCATGGTGTGGCCTCTAAGGTGTCTGGAGGGGTGGCTCTGTCTCTGCAAGGCTGGTAGTGTCAGTAGGGTCGGCTTTGTAGAAGGTCTGTCACTGCTCTTTGTGTGTGTCCCTCTGGGTGAACTGGCCTCCTGTTTTGCAGTAGTGCAATTCGGCGCCTCTCGAGCTCCAAGAGGAAGAGACCTAGGCATCTCTGGTTCTTGTACTCCATGACGTGATGAAGGGGTCCAAATCCATCCCGAAAGAGGCAGTGGTACCATCCTTGTATGTCATAGTATACTGTGCATCTGCATATGTAGTGCTTCTCCGTCTCAGGCTCTCGACCACAAAGCTGGCAAGTCCTATCCTCTACTAGGGTATTTGTCCATCTCCCTGTCTCCAACTGGAGCCTATGTGAGGAGGTGCGAATCTGTCCGATAGCAACCCGTATGCTATGGGAGAGATGGGTGTCCATATATGCTAGCCGAATAGTGAAACCATCATCAGAGAGGCACAAGAAATGACTCCTGTAGAACTCCATCCTCGATCCTGGAGGGAGTGGTGGGTGGATCCATGTCATTGCCGTCTCAATCCTCAAGATATCAGCTCTGATCACCTGGTTCAACTCTGATCGGCTACGAGAAAGTGTAGGGCAGTCAAGGCTATAATCCAAAGGAGGAAGACGGTCAATATCCAAACCATGTAGGCTCATCCAAATAGCCATCTGTGAAAACCAACAATTCTTCTCGCCTCCTGTTGCTAGTTGTCTAGATGAGGTTAGTGCCAATCTAGACTATCTATGGTGTGGAAGTTCCCATAGTCTGTGCCAAAAGGTCACTGCCCTGAAGAGTGTCTCCATGACTATGGGTGTTGCCCCTAGCTCTCCTTTGACAATGAGGTGTGGGGTGGAGGGCTTACTCCTAATCATGCGTGCTATCATCAAAATCAATGGCCTTTCCATGCTATCCCAGCCATCATAATAATCCCTCTCTACTCCAATCTGATCAGTGAGTGGGCTAAGGCGCCTATGGTACAAGTTGCAACCCCATACCTCTCCTCCATATAGAAATGTAGCTGTGACTAGGGTGTCAAATAACCAAAGTTTGGTGCCGGGCTCCTGGAGCTGTATGTGAGCACATTGACTCTCAAGTGCCCCTAGTGCTGCGTATCCACATGCCAGACGTGCCTCTGACGCCCCTCTCAACGAAAAACGTGGGCCAGAGAAAGTGACTCCCAAATAGACATATTTCCTCACATGCTCCAGTATGTCTCCCCAAAATGTGAATTGGTACACTTGATCTAGTCACCCATGCTGCTGAAGTATTAAAAACCATGGTTTTGGTCTTCCCAAGGTTCACTGTGAGGTCTTTATCTCTACAAAAGATGTGCAAAGCATATAGATGGCACTGCAAACCCTCCGGTGAATCTGAAATGAGAACAATATCATCTGCATACAGTAATATCGGTATCAGCACCCCTGCCATGTTGGCTCCAGCTCCTCCTCCTCGGTCTATGTAATCAGACACTTCATCTATCTATAGACCAAACAATGTGGGTGAAAGTGGACATCCTTGTTTCAGAGAGACTAACAAAAGAACCTCTTGTACAGACTACAAGTGAGATAAATAGGGCCTATGCAGAGAGCCCCACAAACCTAAGACTCTATTCCAACCAAGAAAGCAGTGCACAGCAGCCTTGAACTTTCCACTTACCTTTAGAGAGAGTCCAAACAACATTGGCTGGCATGGCTAACACAGTCATAAGTAGCTTCTCTAGTATGCAGGGAAAATCACCAAGACTAATTCATCCCAAAGCTAGAGGACGTATTTCACATGGATGCTGCAATCCTGTAATGGGATGGGTTCTACCCCCTAAGCTGCCTAATGTACTTGCTATTGAGATTCCATGGTCCATGTCCCAAGGCACAGGAAGCCACATCTATAAACACACTGCTTCTCGGGCAGAAAGTGTGTAATACCACGTCAAATAAGCCTGCAAAGTAAAGGCAGAGACACCATAAGAGAGGAATCTCCATTGGAAAGGAGGTACTTCAGAACGATGCCCATGTGCATTCTTGGAGTTAGGCAGCATCAAGCAGACGTCATCCATTAATGGCTTGTGATTTCATGTTGCCATCTCATTTGAAGATGTATGGTGAGATATCACAGTACACAAAAAGGAAAGGATACAGCAGTGAGAGGAGAAAATATTGGAGATTCATTCGGCATGTAGATATTCATTGACATGCTAGAGAGAGAGAGAGAGAGAGAGAGAGAGAGAGAGAGATCTGTATTAACATCTATAAACGGCCAAATCGGCCTATGAGACAAAAAGAGACACATCTTAAGTTCAAAAACTGTCATGTTTTCCCTCCCAAGTAGAATAATGAAACCATAATCCAAAAACATCTTGCTAGAAAACAGTAAATAACTGAAAATATTAAAAAGCACTATGGACAATGTTGAACTGACATGGGGATCAGCATCATCTTAGAACACCCCTCATGGGTCTGTGGAGCATGGCTAGGCTGAAGTATCGAGGTAGACCTGCTCCGAGACATGCAAGTATCGGCAATATCCTCCAGTGGTGTCTCAAGCTAGGACATGGGCCCGCAGGCCGTGGGGGGCATGCTGTGCATCTCTCAGTGGGAATGTCTAGGGTGACTCCATGTTGTGGAACCACCACTCCGTCTAGGGTATGCTCTGAGGTACCAGGTGTAGCTGTAGCTTCGAAAAAGTCAATGAGGGTGCGCTGCTCTGCACCCTCAAGATAGCTCCCTCGATACTATAAGAGGTGATCTCTATGTTGATGTGGCTCCAAAAGGAAGAGTGCAAGGCAATGCTGATCTAGGAAATCCATCACCTTCGATAATGGTCCCGCTCCATCTCAAAAGAAACAGCAGAAGTGTCCTTTGATGTCATAGTGCACTGGACATCTGCATACATACTGCTCAAGCTAGCAAAGCTAGGACAATAGTGCTGACAATCTCCTATGACATCCCACTTGGGACTTAAATTGACTCATACATTGCTAAGACACCCGACCGCATCTCAATAGGAACCTCCAATTCCTGTAGTCTCCTATTTTGCACACCAAGGATAAGATCTTTGAGGGTAATCGTTATATAGAGAACATGGATGCAAGGTTAATTATGCACTATTGAGATCACAATAAAAGCTAAAAGCAGGCAGCTGATCGCCATAGACGTGCTTTGCAGTTTGCAAAGGGCGATTCTGTAGTGCTGCGTTTTGAAAAAGCAAGGCTGAAAAAGATCAAAGGCAAAGAGAGATTGTATCCAAATCTGAGTATGTGTTATTATGGGCCCTTCCACGTGTTGGAGAAGATCAATGACATTGCATTTAGGTTAAAATTGCCTCAATACTGGTGCATACATAATGCCTTTCATGTGAGCTTATTAAGGCCTTTTTGTGGTGATGTGCAAATGGATGTATCTGCTGAGATTCCTTGTGACACTATATCAAAAGCTTTGCTGAAATCCCAACAATAGATCCATCTCGCCTCTGCTCTGCCTTCCTCAATGATAGCTTGAAGTGCAAGGATGTCATCAAGTGTGGAATACCCTCTTTGGCACCCTAGCGACCCCTATTGACATGCCTAGTGTTGGTGCATCTCTGCCCATTCGCTCCACTCATGCTCTAGTATGGATCAATGCTTGGTGGCTGACCATGAAGGTTCTATAGTTTGTGGAAACCATGGCATCTCCAACTTTTAGGATTGATACTATAGTATTAGCTAACCAACTAGTAGGGAAGCCTTCATAAAGGGCCCTATTGAACAGGTGGGCTAGGAGTGGTGACAACACATCTGAGGCATATGCAAGGTGCTCTACTACCAATCCATCATGGGCTTATGCTCAACCATTGTAGACTCTTATCAATGGCATCTCGAACCATATCTGTGCTGAAGGTGGTGAAGATGGGTCTACTCTCTAGTAGTCCAAGTAGAAGGGGCTCTACACCCAGTAGAGTAAGGTAGCCTATGTGTGCCATGTCTCTAGAGAGGTAATAGGGGCATGCGCTCTAGGCTCTGGGCTCCTAAAATTCCTTCCATGCCACCTTGCTGTCCTACCCCAAGAATAGCTCATAGAACTTATGCTCTGCCTTGCCAAGGATGCCTTACTCTTCCTTTGCATGAGGTGAGGAAAGATTGTGCATACTTGGCCAAGTGGTTGCCTTCTCCTGCTGGAGCATTAGCCTTGTGTTTCCATAGCCTTTTGGCAATTGCTAAATGTCTTTAAGTATGCTTGGTTGGCTAGAAGGCCTTTTGTAAATATTTCATTTTATTAATTCAAACTTATCCATGTGGGAGGGGGGGGGGGGGGTGGAGAGAGAGAGAGAGAGAGAGAGAGAGAGAGATGTTCAATACGTGAATATGTACAACATGAAAGGTATACAAAAATTTTGCAAGTAAAATACATTGTTTCCTAAATTCATTAAATTCATAGTTGCCTTCGTATGTCGTACCGTACTAATCGTATCGTACGACTTGTACCATATGGTATCGTAAATATCCATACGGTTTCATGTGAAAAACAGGTCCTCTTTCGTCACCACATCTTCCCGCATCTCCTTGCATTCCGCCTACGCTTTCCACTTGCCCCCGTATCCTACTTGGCACTTTTGGGAGGGTGGCAAGCCTTGAATATCTCAGCTCACCCCCTTTTCCAGCTATGCACCCCTCCCCCAACCCCCCTTGGATTCCATCCCATTGGCAGCCCTCTTTGACTGTTGACCCCTCTTTGACAGTTTGACCCTTCTCTTATCTACAAAATGTGCTCTTTGATTGTTTGGCTATTTACCCCTCTCTGTTTGGCCCTTCTCTTATCTACAAAAGGTGCTCCTCTCCATGCTTTCACACTAATTCAACAAGCATTTGCCATTCTCATCTCCCACTCTTGGATCTTGTATTGATTTGTGATTTGTAAAGATCTAGCCTCTCACTCTCTCTTGCCTATCCCATCCCCTTTTTCTCACTCTTGCTCTTTCAACTTTACCCCAACCCTCTCCCTCTCCCTCTCTTTCAACTTTCAAAAGTCAAGAGTCAAGACTCAAGCATCACACACACACACACACTCTTTTTTTTTTGGTAATATCCAGTGCAGTATATTTATGTGCTCACAAATTTACAAGTTGGGGACCCCCGAAAAAGGAGGCTATCCCAAACTATCAGAAACATAAAAAGAAAAGCTCTATGCAGGAAGCGTCCATGTCACCCTCATAGTTGGCATCATATAGAGATTGCCGCAGTGAGGCTCGGAAGGATTCACACACACACACACACTCTCTCTCTCTCTCTCTCTCTCTCTCTCTCTCTCTCTCTCTTTGAGCCTCTCCATCCATCATCAATGCCATGACTAGAGAGAACCACAAGTCCTTCAATTTGCACTCGATCCATGTGGAGAGGAACACAAAGAAGTCCAACTCCCACGTGCGAGTGTTGTGGGAAACACTATACAAGTGATGCAATGTGGCTTGTCCAACATCTTTCAAAGATGCGCGCGCACGCACGTGTGTGAGTAGGGGGGGGGATTAGAGTTGCCCCATGCAAGGAGATCCTTGAAAACATCGTAGATAAGATTCACACCAAGATGAGAGGGGGATCCACAAGAGGAGGAGGAAATGGCTTATCGACAGCAACTCCTATTCCCACTAATGAGGGAGTATCAAATGTGGACATATCTTCAACTGATGTAAGAGAGGCCTTTGAAGAGTGCAAGAGAAAGCACTCAAGAAATACACACGTAAATTGAGATGTGTGCAGTTATTGAGTGCAATTAGTGAGAGTGAAGAGTTGAGAGATGGGTATGTACCAGTCCAGTACACACAAATAATAAAATAATGTATTTATACTTAGGATACAGTATACTTATACCTACAAGGGTGTGTTCACATGTGTAAAGTAATATACACACGGAAGTAGTGGAAGGGCCTTTACGCCCAACAACCTCCCAGTTAAAGGTCTTAAGCAAACCTTTAACCAACTTCCACTAGTCGAGTGCAATGCTCGTATCGACCCTTTGCGAGACTTTTAGTGAGAACATCCGAAAGGTTATCCTGTGATTTGATCTTAGTCAATGTGACTATACCATCATCCTGAACCTGTTTGATAAAGTGATCATGCACATCAATATGTTTCGTACATGCATGAAACATGGCATTCTTAGCCAGGCATACAACACTCTGCCTATCACATCCAAGGTGGGTAAACTAAAATCCTTGACCAAATGACGAAGCCAAACAGCATCTTTTAAAGCTTCAGTGATTGAAATATATTCAGACTCAGTGGTAGAAAGTGCTACTATCTTTTGCAATCTAGAGCACCAAGAAACTGCCCCACTAGTCAAGGTAAATATGTACCCACTAGTAGACTTGCAAGTATCCAAGTCACCTGCTATGTTTGCATCACAATACCCTTGCAAACCTAACATACCCTTTCTATAGCAAATACATTTTCTTTGTGTGCCCTTAAGGTATCGTAAGATGCATTTCGCTGCTTTCCAAGGTGCTTTGCCAAGATTTGACATAAACTTGTTCACAACTCCCACTACATGAGCAATGTCACGTCTAGTGGCAATCATAGCATACATGTGTGAACCACAAGCTGAAACATAAGGAACACCCTTCATATAGTTGGCTGCCTCATCATCTTTTGGGCAATCTGCTTTGCGAAGCTTAAGGTATGGTGGTAAAGGAACACCAAGTGGCTTAGCATCTGCCATAGAGAAACAATCAAGTACTTTGCTGATGTATTTTTCTTGAGAGAGAAACAAGAGCTGCTACTCTCTATTTCTTGTCACACACATGCCCAAAATGTGCTTAGTTGCACCCAAGTCCTTCATGGAAAAGGCTGCATTCAGCTGTCTTTTCAATGCATTAACTTGGCTTTTATGCTTACCAGCAATAAGCATATCACCCATATAAAGCACAAGTATTTTAAGGCTTCCATCATCAGCCTTCTTTATATATAGGCAGTGATTTGCAGTGCTTCTTTCAAACCCAGGTGAGAGCATGAACGCATCAATTTTTTTATACCACTACCTAGGAGTCTCTTTCAAACCATACAAGCTTCTCTTAAGTCTACACGCCAAATGCTTCTTTCCTGGCACAACAAAGCCTTATGGTTGCTTCATGTACAACTCTTCTTCCAAGTCACCATGCACGAATGTACTTCTAACATCCATCTGATGAAGTTCAAGATCCATAGATGCTACGATAGCAAACAATACCCGAAGAGTGGTCGTTTTGACAACAAGTAAAAAGACTTCTTGAAAGTCAATTCCCTCTTTCTGTGTATAGCCCTTTGCCACAAGCCTAGCTTTGTATTTGGGTTTGCCATCCACACACTTGATTTTATAGACCCATTTTTTAGGAATAGCTATCCTATATTTGGACAATGCAAATCCCAAGTATCATTCTGATACAATGACTTCATTTCTGCCTACATAGCTAGCTCCCACTTTTTCTTTAACTCGCATGATAATGCCTTTGCATATGTAAGACTCTCACCTTCATCTGTGAGCAAATTGTAGTCCAAAGAGAGATCAAATCTTTGTATAAGTCTTTTGACACATGTAGACCTTCTTACCCAATGATTTGTGTTATTAGGCAATGGATCCACATCCAAAGGAATGTCGATGACCTCATTATTTGGCTGCTGAAATGCATGTTCAGATGCTGTAATACATCTTCACGCTGCTGTAACTCATTTTCAACACACTGATTTTGTTGCCCAAACTGGTTTTCAACATTGCTTTGCTGTCCATTTTCATTTGGCTCAATGATGATACACTGATTATCATAACCAACATCAAATGGAGCTCAATTTTCAGTCGACCGATGGTTGTTCAAGTGGCTGATCATACTGAAATTTCACTTTCTTTTTGTCCAAGTCATTAGATGAACATTTTTCAGCAACTTTGACTCATTAAATACCACATCCCAACTGCGTAGCACCTTTTTCATGCTTGGAACCCAAACACTAGCCCATTTAACCTTCATCTCCATAACTCATGAAGATGCCTCTATGGGATTTCATGTCAAGTTTGGTTCTGCTATCAATAGGTACATGTACATAGCCTTCGTAGCCAAAGACCCTTAAGTGGTCATATGAAGCAGGTCTGCCAGACCAAACCTCTTTAGGGATGCCACTTTCAAGTGCATGATATGGAGATCGGTTGCAAATACGCATTGCGGTTTTAATTGCCTCTCTCCAAAACGATTGCGGGAGATTAGTTGTGGACAACATGCTTCAAATCTTCTCACATAAGGTGTGATTCATTCACTCGGCCATACCATCAAATAACAGATCATAAGGAGTTGTAAGCTCCCATTTAATCCCATTGACATCACAAAACTTATTGACTTCTTTAGATACATACTCTCCCCCATTGTCTGTTCTTATGCATTTTAATTTTAAACCCTTTTGAGTACTAACAAATGCATAAAGCTTTTTAAAGACCGACAATGCCTCGTTTTTTTGCTTAAGCAAGTAAAGCCATAGCTTTCTAGAATGATCATCAATAAAAGACACAATGAGTTTTTATTGGCATGGTGCATATATCAAAATGGACTAAATCCAAGATATATGCCTTCCTAGAGCCGCCATGAGAGTATGAACTCTTTACATGTTTTCCCAAAACACAGTCATCACAAAAGTCATGCTTTGAGTTTTTCACATCAACTCTTCTAAGTGAAGAAAGTGCTTGTAAACCCTTTTGGCTCGTGTTCAAGATGCTTGTGCCATAACTCCATGTCTAGTTGCCCTTCATCAACTGCAACAAACTTTCCAAGAAGTGCCTTGTAGGAGAGGTAATATAGAGTTTCCTTTTTACCACCTCTAGTGACTAGCATAGACCTTTTTGATATCTTCCACATTGCACCGCCAAAGGTAGTGAAATAGCCCCTCCTGTCTAGCTACCCAACAGAAAGCAAGCTCTTCTTCATGCCAAGTATATACCTAACATCATAAATGATCAATTTCTGACCATTTTCAAGAGCCAAGTGTATGGTGCCCAACCCTTCAATATCATATGTATGGTTTTGCCTAGATAGACTATCCCAAGGTTACCTTCTGTATAAGAAAAAAAACACTCCAAAGATGGAGTTACATGATATCAAGCACTACTGTCAACAATCCACGATTGTGACAAACCATCCTGCGTTGACAGCAAGGCATCTATCACATCCCTTTTAGTGATATACATGTTTTCCACTGCCATAGTATGTGGATATGAAGATGCAGCCAACAAATCAACTACTTTATCTTTTCTATCTCCTCAATAACAACATTAGATACCACATTTGTCTTTTCTATTTCTTTAGAGAGAGCTATCATCCTTCTCATTCTTCTTGCCTTTCGCATTAGTCTACTTCTTGCATTCTTGCTCCTTTTTATAGTAGCTACAATCGAGCTTTTTATGCCCTTTGCGTCCACACTGATAACAAGTGACATCTTGCTGTCTTTCCTTGCTTTTGTCATGATTTTTGTTCTTGTAGCATAACCATCGCCTCTTAATTGTGTGTGTATGTCTAACATTACTATCGCCAATTGACCACGCCAGCTAGTCACCTATTACGTGTCTGTCGCCTCATCTTCTTGCCGTCAACGGGAGTCGCTTGCCACGTGTCCATATCTTGCAAGCCTGATGTCGACAATTTGTCAGACCTGCCGACAACTTGTCAAACTTGCGCATGGTCACGACTGACAATGACTCACTGTTCCGCTCCTCAAGAGTGCAAACACATTTTTCAATGCTCTAATACCAGTTTGAAGAGTACAAGAGAAAGCACTTAGGAAATGCGTGCATCAATTAAGGTGTATGTAGTTGTTGAGTATAGCGAGAGAGTGAAGAGTCGAGAGATAGGTGTGTACCAATGTGGCACACATAAAAAATAAAAGAATGTATTTATACTTAGGGTTTGGTACAGTTATACCTGCAAGGGTGTGTTTGCATGTTGTGCACAGCCCATGCGACTATGATGGCCACTCTCATGTATTCATCTTATGTTATAATGAAATGGCTATTTTCACTTTAAACATGTGTTTTATCATTTAATGATTTACGATTTTTTTAAAATCATGTTAATTTTTTTTGTACTAATATCGTATCGTAGCTTATAAAATCATAAGGTACCATTTAGTAGCGTATTTTATCACATCGTACCGTATCGTACCTTTCATACTTGACAACTACGATTATATTTTACACATAAATTGCATTTTCTAATAATGTACGTAATATGTACATAAAAACATGTTAATTACAAATAGAAAATTCAAAAAGCATGAACTAGAAAATAGTTACAAGACTACAAGTATAAGAGCCTAGTTCCAAGAGTCATATCATTAACTAGAAAACAGTTACAAGAATGTGACTATAAGAGTCGAATTCGAAGAGTCATGTTTTATTTTATTTCAAAGAGAGTCATATGAAAAGGCAAGTTTCAACTTTCATGTCAATGATAAACCTTGTCTTAAGCCTTTGCCAGACTTGAAGATACATTGCTACTTTCGTTGGACATGAGAGAGTACTTCCACCTTGCGCTCAAGGGATTTGGGATGTGGACCAAATTGTCCACCCACATTGGACAAGGGAATAAGAAGCCTACCAATTGCACTACTTGTATATGACTTTCTACAAAACTTGCAAGTCCATTAGTAACAATTAAACTTGCTCGAGGCCTTGTTAAGGTTTGTAGTGTAGAATCCAAAAAGCCTTGTGAAAAGGCTTAGGGATCGTGATAGAGAGACAATGACTAAGTAAAGGCAAGTCTATAGAGATAGAGGTAGGAAGGAATGAGAGATAGAAGCAATGGAAGTATACATTTGAGATAGATGAAGGGGAGGAAAAAGCACCCTCTTGAGGCACGGGGGGGGGGGGGGGGGGGTGTTTTGTGGATTTTGTTGTGTTGAGAGAGAGAGAGAGAGAGAGAGAGAGAGAGAGAGAGAGAGATGTGTATGTAGATCAAAGTGAGAGGAAGAGGGAGAGGATGACTAGAGAGGAGCAAAAAGACTCGTAGAGAGACATTTAAGAATCAAGACATAGATGATGAGAGGTGTGAAAACAAATTCACAATAATCCCTTTTTTATGAGGGTGAAGACTAAGCAAGAAGTTCAACAATCTGAATGGGTTGTTTGGGCCTCTATTTTATTTTGGATGGGCACATTGTACACCAACCATACAAAATGTACTAGTACCATTGGCCCCAAGTAGATCCCATTACATGGGCCTCATGTCTCCCATCACCGCTTACAACATAGGTCACCACCATAGGCCCTTGCTTGTCCACATTGAGGTCAGTTGGGACACACTATGGCAAAATGTCCTTTCGAAAAGCATGGAAACCATAATTTGATTGATAGTGTTGGGATGCATAATCATGATCCTCCTACACTTGTACCCATACATGCTTTGCCTACAAAGCATGACAAGGATAAGGGTAAACAATCGGCTCAGCCCTAGTGCGCTGTCAATTCTGAATGGCAAGAGCAACACAACAAAAAGAACAAGAACTCAAACCTGGTACATCTTGCTAGTAGCAAGGTAGACCATAATCAAGTGCCTTGCAGTTATGCAAAGTGGAAGAACAAACCCATTAGGGAGCTTGTGGTTAAAGACAAAGGGTCATCAAATACCATGTTTGATTTAAATTTGTGGCTGCAAGAGGTTGGATCGCAATCCACTTATTCACCTTGCCTTTCGCAAGGAACAGAAAGTGATTACCCCTTAGAACCACAAATTCGCATGTGAAAATACCATGGATATGGATCATTCATCTACTTCAACAAGAGACGGCCATGGACAAAATGCATTTGCATTGTTGACTAATTTTTGGATGAAGAGTTACTAGCTCCAATGGAAACAAAGGCAATATGGAAACAAAGGCAATTCGTTCTTTATGAAAATCACCACCTAGAATGTTCATGGCATTTTCTCTTGAAGCGAACAACATGATAAGTGAAAAGTGTTGAACATAAAATTCATAAAGAGGCAGAAGGATAGGACAATATCATGGCTTTAAATTATTTTATGTTGGCATTCCATTGATGGACTATCCGGCCGTCTTGACATTTGCATATGTGAAATTGCAGCTAGTCTTGAACAGATAGGATGTACTTGCTAGATTCCTTTTAGTTAAGATTATATATGAAGGTGAAGTTATGTGGGTAGTTAATGTCTATCCACTAAATATTGCTACAAATTGTCGAATTTGTGGAAACTTAGGCCCATCCCTATAGGTTGGTGGGCCTTGTTTATTGGTGGGTGACTTAAATATGTGTGTGGATCCTTCTCGATCTAAGACTAGACATGGTCTTGTAGACACATGAAGGCAATGACTAGAATACTCTTGTAAATGGCATGATATTTCCCTTTTACCAGAGGTGTTGAAGATTTTGATTCAACAATAGTATGTTCTTCTTTATCACTTTCTTCTAGAATTTATAATGCTAAAATAGGTTGTGCATTTCTTCCAATGCATAGTCACCAAAAATGTTTCGTCTTGTTTCATGTTTCAAGGTTTCAAGGTCTTGTATCACGTTTCGTTTCATTAGCCACCTTCAAGTTTCAAGGTTTCAAACATATTATTTATAATAAATAAAACTACCATATATTTTTAATATTAAAGGAAGGGAAATAGACCCATATAAAATAGATCCCATAAATAAAAATGTTCATTCCAAGTAGATCCTAGAGTAAAAAGACAAAACATTTGCTTTACCAACTCATTTAGCAATTAGCATTCATGATTTGCAAGTCAAGACATATAGGCCACAACGTAAATACAATACACAATGTAAGGCAAAAGCAAAAATTGATGTTCACTAGTGAAAACCTAGTGGGGAGGCATTTTCACTTGAGGTCAAGGCCCAACGTAGAGGAGAAGGTGGAAAAGGAGAAGTGTGTCGAAGAGGAGAAGAAAAGTAGGAAGAGATAAGATGGAGGTGGAAGAAGAGGTGGACTAGAAAGAGATGTAGACGGAGAAGAAGATGCACAAGCAAGAGCAGGTGATGGGGCATGCAAGGAAAAGGGCATAGGAAAAATTGGGACCATAATAGAAGACCAGCCCACATGTTGTCTTAGTAAAAGAAACACTTTTAAAAACCTTTTCGTTTCATGACCATGTTTCAAGAAACAAAACAGACTAGGATGAGATGGAGGGCGTGATTTGGCACAAGAGGGTAGCCTGCATGTTCTTTTTCATAAAACAACCCATTTTTTAAAAAAATCATATTGCAATTTTTTTTTCGTTTTGTGAGCCTATTTCGCAAAACAAAACGAGACATTTCACTTGTTTCAAGGTTTAACACTTTGGTAGGCCAAAATGTGTTTTTTGATTACTATGTTCCAACATCATTTGGACATGCTGCCATTGCACATCATTTCTTGAACATGATAGCTTTGATGCTTATACTTTGGAGCTTTCAATGTCGGAACTGCTGCGTATGACTTGCTTGTACATAATCTGCCAAGAGTGTCTATACAAAGTGGGATCCACCATGCTACACTTCAAAGGTAGAGATTGGCAACAACAGAGCAGCAACTACCATTGGTGCATTCACTTGAAACAATCATATCTTGCTTTTTGCATCTTTGCACTTGACAACTCTTGCTAGACATTTTCAATTGCAATTCTATCAACAAGCTAAGCTTTGACCAAGGGTTTGCACGGCGATAACTACTAGACACACAAGTTTGATCCTTGCCTATATGCTTCTTTTGCCAAGGAAAAGGTTGTGTGGTTGTTGAATTCCTTGAATCAAATAGTTGCAGATCCACAAAACATTGTGAACATATATAGAGATCACATTACGAATTTACTTGGGCCCTAGGTGTATGCCTCTAAGAGGGTTTGTGAATGCTCAATATATGTTTTATGATTGGTCAAGAACTAGGTCCCTCTCCCCCAATGTAGTTGAGTCCTTGGTAGCAGATATTAGAGGAGATGAGGTGGATGCAATTCTAGTGCAAATGTCGAAGGACAATGAAATGGCTAAGATGGCCCAACAAAAAAAATCTTTGCAAGGTATGCAAATGTGCTTCCCCTACCTGTGACCTCTTTGTCAGGGAGTTTGGGATATGGGAACTATGTCTAATTGTTAGAAAGTGGGAGCCATCAAATTGCTACCTAAGGTGCCCTCACCTTCTTCTCTTATACATCCATGGTGCATTTCCTTCATGGGTAGTATGTATAAGACTTTTGCCAACTGTTTGGCAGTAGATTGCATAAACATATCCCAAAGATATCCCACCTTGCCTAATATCAATTTATTAAAAGACGTAACATTTTGCTTCTAATCATTTGGATTGGTCTTTTATGGCATAGCTCATACAAAAGATGGAATTTGGAGCCAAAATCTAAAATTTGCTATGCTCATATGTATGGCTCATGCTCAATGGAGGGTATATGGACTGTTTTCACTTTCAGAATCTGTTAGACAAGAGTGTCCTTTGAGTCCTTTACTCTTGCTCTTGCAACGCAACCTAATTATAATGATGTTATACCATCTAACAAAAAAATGCTGGGGTGGTCATTCGTAGAGCCATCGACACAAAGAAATTATTTGCTCTAGCTTTAGGGTGGCACATGAATAGGCACAAATAAGCTCTCAAAGTTGCATGGAACTAGACCTACTAGCATCATAGATCAGAGATTGTGTCCATTGTTCAGGCACATGCACCTATGTCGTGGTTGCAAGCCTAGGCTTCTTACTATAAGTTCAACTTCAATGTTTGTGTTGTTTTACTAGCCTACCCATTTGGCTTTGCTAACATCTCAAATCACTAGAAAGAAACTTGTTATTTGAATGTTTATAAATTTGATGCACTATGCACAAATAGGCTTTCCAAAATAATTGGTGGTGCATTTAAAAACTCACAATGGTAGTCAATTAATTTGTTGTCCCCAACTTGAGTTTTACAATTCCAATTGTTGTTTTGGGGCTAATATGGACATTTGGTATGAACGTATTGGCCATGTAAATGTATAGTGCTTGAAGAATATGTACTCATGTAAATTGTGATAGGCTTGCTAAGTTCAAAGTGAATGATCTGTAAAAAGTTTGTGAAGCATGTTAATTTGGAAAAACAGACAAGGCATACTTTTCCTCATGCTAGACATATAAGCAGGCATTTAGCTTACATAAGATTAACTAAATGCATGCTTCACTTTGACCATTCACCTGTGAGTAATATAGTGATTATTTGCAGTGAATAACCAAAAATGTGGACACAACAATTGAGCTATCAGTTTTGAAATGCATACCTTAGTCACTCACATTTGGCAAAGGAGGTGTTAAAGCAAGGCAACATTACAAGATACTTCGCATATCCCATGGGTGTATATGTCCTCCCCACTATTGACTCATATTGTCCGCCCTTGGCATCCCCCAAAAAACTATCAGTCCATTCCAGGCGAGCTAAAACCTTCGTGACTTCTAGAATTGTTTCTTAGGATGCAAAACAAGAACCTCTACTCTAGTTGAAAGCAATTGTGAGACTTGGCTTACTCTCTATTGCTAATGCACTGGAGCCTTCAAGCACTACTTAACGGTCATTCCATTCCGTGCAAAGTAGCTTTGATGTGCTTAGAGGGTACTATGATCTATGGGCAACAATTTCAGATTCTTTGCTTGTTTGGCAATCTTGTCCTTCCTTGGACTTGGAGCTCCCCTAGCAAGATTACCAACTTAACAAATCAATTAATCTTAGAGCAAGCATATACAAATGAGATACACCATTTGCTTATGAAGGATCATGCATGTGATGGACAAGTGAAATTCTTTATGGAATCTCTACAAGGAGAGAGCTTGCTGGTAATCCACATTGATGGTTGGATCGCTTAATACAACCCCTTCTAATCGTAGGTGCTGGAAACACCCCGAAATTCCACATTTTGCCATTTCAAGCTTTTCGTTTCCATTTCTATTCTTGTTTCCATTTCTAGTTCTCTCATCCCTATACTTAGTGGAAACTCCAAATTTCTGCCATTTCCATTTCCATTCTCATTCCCATTTTTGTTTCTCTTTCTATTTCCCCATTTCCCATAACTATGCTTTTAATGCAAAGTCTTTACTTGGAAAATGTCAGTGGTTGGGTGGTCTCCTACTTGTTGTGGCCCTCTCAAGTTGCAAACGGCTCCTGCCTTCAATGTACTACAATTGAGGACACCTCACATCATATATTTTTGGCTTGCCCAATCACTCAATGCATATGGCCTCTTCTCTTTAGAATTTGTCATTCAGTTTTGTTAAAAGCTTTATGAATCCTTGCCATTGGGTTGTTTGAAAACGCCATATTTACAAGATTGGTGCGTTCATACATACTCGTGGTTTTCCACTTTCTACACTTTTGGGAATATTGAAGTAACTGGACTACCCGTAATGCTCTCGTTTTTCATTTTCATTCTCGCATACATAGCCATAACAATAGTTTGTGAGGTTGCCTTAAGTGGTAGTTGAGCACCATCAAGTATGCTAGCTTTCTTACCAAGGATGATCAAACTCACAAGTGTGTTGCCATCTTTATGAGATACTTACAAGTCGTATGAACCTTGTACACTCTTCATAATTAATATAATTACCCACTATGAGAAGAAAGAAAAAGAAAGAAAGATGTTAATGTCTACAACAGGCCAATGTGGCCGATGAGACATCCTAGTATAGTCTAATATCCAAAATCTAAAGATCTCAATATCTAAAATTGTATGTACAAAATATCTAGCTCTAAAGCTCCTCTCTATATCTCAAGGTCAGCACATGATCCCAGCTACGATGTGGTCCAAAGGCTACTCTACTAGTGTGCCGAGGGGTGAGTCTCCTATGTCTCAAAATGATGGCTCTAATCTGATAATGGCGTAGATCCCTCAATCATCGACTAAGTGGTCAAGGTCTCCATGCTTAGCAAAGTGCAATGGTCCTATCTAGTGTGACTCTACAACGTGGGGTAGGTCCACTCTCGAGGGATGGAATCTATGTCTGCTCAACTAGTAGTGCCTATGGCGTCTAGTCTATGGAAGAAATTCATCATAGCTCTCTACCTAGGTCCCTCTTGGTAGACTGGCCTCTTGTCTCGTATCAATGTTATGCAACGGCTCTAAAGCTCCAAGAAGGAAAGCCCCAAACATCTCTTGTCCTAATATCCCATGATATGGCGGAGGGGTGTAAAACCCTCACGGAAGAGACAATGATATCTTCCTCATATATCATAGTACATTGCTCATCTACAAATGTAGTGATCCTCTATCTCAAGCTCTCTATCATAGAGCTACCATATCCTATCTTTTCCTAGTAAATCTATCCATCTACTTGCCTCTAACCTCAGCTGATGGAAGGAGGTGTGCATCTGTCCAATAGCAACCTACATACCATGGGAGAGGTATGCATTCATATGCTATGGTTAGACCATAAATTCTTCCTCCCAGAGATATAGGAAGTGGCTCCGGTAAAATTGCCTCTTTGATCCTAGAGGGAGAGGTGGCTAAATCCAAGTCTTCTCTATCTCAACTCTTAGAACATCAGCTCTGATGACTAAATTCAGCTCCAATTGGTTAAGGGGAAGTGTAGGATATGTTGAGCTAGAAATGCATTAGCTTTACTTGAAACAGCCCCAAAACATGCTTAATTAATGAAGAAACCTTGTTTATTTAAAAGAAACGCGATCCTAGAGAGTTTATGCGTCCTATCAGCACAAACCCGCTTGGGAGGGCCCAAACTTTCTATAAATACGTATGTTGCCCTCCATTCAGCCCCTAAATCTTGTTTTTGCAGATTTCCGGTGTTTCCGCTTGCTCCCCACACCCCGCTTGTGGATGACATCTCAGCCGAAGCTGTCCATTGCTGTCTCCATCAATTGGCGCCTGATTTCCAGCCCTCTTCACACAGTTAGGAGTTGATTCTAACCAGGTGACTGTTGTTCCTGGGGAGAGCTGCTGCCGTACAGCCTGCCATGTCATCACAACGCTGCGTTTGCTTCCTGCAGGCTGTCGCCCAGCTGCCTAAGGTGTTGATTGGCAGTTTTTTCTCTCTTGCAAGCTATCCTGCTTGCGTTTTTAGTCTTTCTCTCTCCTACAAGCTGTCTTGCCTGCAATTTTGGTCTTTCTCTGACCTGCAGTCTGCGTTTTTAATCTTTCTCTCTCCCGCAGCTGTCCTGCCTGCGTTTTTAGTCTCTCTCTCTCTCCTTCTGCTTGCCTTTTTAGTCTTCTCTCTCCCCATTGTTGTCTGCATCAAATTCAAATTCTCACTGCTCTGTTTGCTGGTGTTCGAGATTCCGAGCCTGCCTTGCTGCGATTCGGGATCCGTTTAGAGTATGATACACTCTCCGGCTTATTATCCCTGCCCTGATTCTTGAGATACAGGAGTTCGAGGTACAGTATTCATTCACTGCATAGTGTGTTTGCTGCATGAGCATCTTATATTCAATAGTCATATCACTTCATTCATTCACTGTGTTCATAGTCTCTGAGTTACCCTAACGCTAACTATGTTCTTTTATCAATCTCTCCTTTGTCATATGGTTTCTGTTTATATTCCTGTGTTAGGGTACTTCTTTACATGGTATCAGAGCGTGGTACTCTCTAACAAACCTAGGCCTTCGATCTGAAAACTCTACACAAGAAGCAAGAACAACAATAGGTTCAAATGACTTCAAACACAACAATACAGATTCAGTCTCCAAAACCAACTATTTCAAGAATCGAGTGAGAGTGGGTCGATCAGCTTGCTCCACAAAGTTTCAACATGGTAGAAGACACTTCTGATTACATGGAAGAAAAACTAGGCAAGCTGACCTCTGCAGAATACAAACTGATCATAGCTTATAGACGAAAGAAGATTGAGGAGCTCGATTGAAGGATTGTCCTTCAAGAAAAGCTTCTAAATGAAGGTATGCATGAATTCCTCTCTTCAAATGTTGCACGTAAATCTGATGATGTTGCAAGGCCATCGAGACCTCCATAACGGATGGGCCCCCCTCTTGAAGGACAAGGCCAGGAATATGTTCCTTTCTTTCATGCTCTTCCGTCCACTCCGATACAAGGTACTTTAGATTCGTCTTTTGTTTCTTCTTTTACCTCTTCTGCTTCGCAATATTTTGGTGGAGATCATATGGAAGAAAGAGTCCAATCTCTTGAGGAAAAAGGTCCTCTTGAGGACCAATTCTTGTATGTTAACACACGTCGTGAGCCATTTTGACGATGAGTGTCTATCAAAGGCAAGAGACAGAGCACCAAAATCTAAGTCACAGACCCCCGCTCCTCAATTGGGCAACCCCCAGAAAGGTGAGGCAAGGTGATGGCAACCCCCAGATAGAGACATCCGATGCAAGTCTTGCCCACATCTTTGAGTTGCCTCTTGACGAGGTTACCGCAGAGGCGTGCCAAGCCCGTGCAACCGGACGGGTCAGCGTAGAAAAAAACTCCTCGGTCAAGATTCAAGCTCAAGGTTGCGGTAGTTTTGCCATTGACAAGGGTCCGGATCTGGCTTCGCTCGACAACATATATCATCTTCATCAGCTTGGAGTGAACATGTTATCTGTTCAGCAACTTTGCCGGTTGGGGCGAGCAGTCTTCTTTACAGCGACCATAGTCGAGGTCCTTGACTCTCAGACTGGTTTAGTGATTGCTCGCAGTGAGGCACAACCTAATGGCCTATACCACATAACACATTTTTTGACCAAGCCGATAGCTGAGGGCTTCGTGTTCCATAGCTTCCAGGCCTTAAGCACATCTCGAGAGGCTACGAACAATGTGCGCCTTTGACATCTTCGCTTAGGGCAATTTGGTTATGACTCTCTTTATGAGTTGTCATGCCATGAGTGGATTAAGGGCCTTCCATGCTTTAAGCTAGCTCAAGATGTCTGTAAAGCATATCAGCTTGAGAAGCAGCACCATATCCCATTCTCTCACAAACCTCACATCGTGCTTAGACGCCTCTTAGATTGATTCATGTTGATCTTTGTGGGCCCACATCCATTGCCACCTTGAATGGCGCCTTGTATTACTTCTTGATAGTAGATGATCATTTCAAATACATATGGGTGTATTTTCTCAAGCATAAGTCAAATGCTTTCACATACTTTTTTGCTCGGGAGCTGTTGGTTCATAACCAGACTAGTTGTTGAGTCAGTTGCATGAGGAGTGATAGCGGTAGTGAGTTTATCTCCCATGAGTTTTTTGAGTTTCTACAAAAGCATGGCATCTCCCGCCAGCTCACCTCTACCAACTCCCCTTCTCAGAATGGAGTCCTAGAGTGTAGGAACTGAACAGTCATGGAAATGGTACACTCTATGCTGTTTGCAGCAGAGCTCCCTGAGTGCCTTTGGGTAGAGGCTATTAACACTTCGGTGTACATCCTCAACCCGTGTCCCCCGACTATGGCTCTTCCTCAGAAAACCCCGTATGAGGCATTTTTTTGCTCTCGGCTTGTTATTTCCCACTTCAAAGTCTTCGGGTATCGTGCGTACACACACATGCCTAATGACAAGATAGGAAAGCTTACTCCCCGAGTTGATCTCCTTATTTTAGTGATATATTCCTCTGAAGTTAAAGCCTGTCATTTGTTTGATCCTCGAACACACAAGGTGATTGTTAGGCAGGATTTCGTCTTTGACAAGAGAGATATCGTGCACTCCTCTACACAGGACTCCAATCCGATTCCTTCTTCCACATCATTAGAGATGGTGCCTCTTGAGCCTGGTCTACTTCCCACTCTTGACATTTCCGCAAATTCTTCTACTCCCACGCCCCCTCCTCAAGACTCATTACCTCGCTGGTACCAACAGACCTTGCGGGATTCGGCATGCTACCACTGGATTCCACTTCGAAGGAACCTAGAAGATCTTCCCAGCTTACTCCTCAAGCATCATTTGCATCGCTGTTTATAGCTGCTTATATAGCACATTCTAAGCCGAATACATGGCGACAAGCTCTTCAGTACCCTAAATGGTGAGAGGCCATGGAGAAGTAGTCAAAGAGTATTGACCGAAATGAAACTTAGACATTACTGGATTGTCCGAGCCACAAGAAAGTCATCGGAACAAAGTGGATTTTTAGAACCAAGCTAAAAGCTGATGGGATCTCAGACAAGTACAAGGCTCGCCTTGTCGTGCAAGGGTTTCGACAGAAGCATGGCATTGATTATGAAAAGACCTTCGCCCGTACTACGTTGTTGACTTCCTTTTGGTTGCTACTCGCACTAGCCGCTCACCGCGGTTGGCCGATACATCAGATGGATGTTAAGAGTGCCTTCCTGAACGGTTTCTTGAAGAAGGAAGTCTATGTGGAGCAGCCATGGGGCTTTCCTTCAGGAAACCTTGGAGATACGGTATTCCACTTGCAGAAAGCTCTTTATGGGCTGAAGCAAGCGCTGCGGTCTTGGTTCCATAGGATGGATGAGTTCTTGCAAACTCACGGATATCATTTTACCCCTTATGACCCGAACTTATATGTTCAATCTACTGCAAAGGGGGTTAGCTATATCCTGCTATACGTTGATGACTTACTCATCACAAGCTCAGATTCTGCTGCCATAACGCAAATCAAGGCTATGCTTAAAGCTACATTTGAGATGACCACCTTGGTTTTTTGTCCTATTTCTTGGGGTTGGAGATAGTTTGTTCTGGGGGGCTGTATTTTTGTGTCACAGTAGATGTACGCACTTAAGCTCCTGGATCAATATACTACGGATCAGCCACGGCCAATAGCCACGCCTCTAGTTCCTACTGTCCACTTGTCGAAGGATACCCTACGACAGCCCTTCGATGAACATACATATCGTTTTGTTGTAGGAAAATTTCTTTGATTACTTCACACTAGGCCAGATTTAGCTTACTTAGTTAACATACTCAGTGAGTATTTCACAGCACCTAGCATATCACATTGGATTGCATGTCTTCGCATGTTGCGTTATTTGCGGTATACTTATTCTTATGGCCTGACATATGGTTCTCGTTTATGTTTGCAAGGGTACACTGATTCCGATTGGGTAGGAGATGTTGACACCCGACCTTCCCATGGAGACTATCTCTTTACCTTGGGCACGACTCCCATTTCTTGGTCCAGTCGTAAGCAAGAGACGGTGGAGGCTTCCACGGCCAATACTGAGTATCGAGCTCTCTTCGATGGCACCACCGAGGCTATCTATCTAAGGAGTTTACTGGCGGCACTTCACTTTCCATGTGACTCTCCCACAGTTGTCTACTGCAACAACTAGAGTGTCATTGCCCTTACGAGCAATCCAATCATCACACCACGGACACGACATTTGGGAGTCTACTTTCATTTCTCCAGAGAGGAAGTTGAGCTAGGCACTATTCGCCTAGAGTTTATGCCATCACCAAATAATTTTGCAGATATCTTGACCAAAGCGGTCAACCAGCCGGTTCTTCAATACCTACTACCCAAGATCGGCTTGGGTACACCCTCCCCTACTTCCTCAGCTTAAAGGGGAGAGGGTGCTTCCCTCTTGCTTTCCCTTCCAATTTGAGAGGAGGCGGCTTCTACTCTTCATAGTGATAGTGATGATGCTTACAATTTTTTTTAGACATTACATTCTTTTTTTTTTTTTGTATTGTATTATGGACATTGGTAACTTCATCCGCACTGTCAGGATAACATAATTGTAAAAGGACACTTGGACAAGTGAACAATTCTCATGCCACGGCATTGTTCCAGTGGCACCGTTGCACAACATATTGCATGAGCATCATATCTTGCATCTGCCTTTCCATTATCCTATGCATTGGCATTCTGTTCATGTAAACATGCATTTGTGCACATTTATTCCTTTTCGGTCGTTTGGAGTGGTCGACTCCAGGATCCACCATATTCATAGCATTGCACATGGCAGTCTCCAAGGTAATCTTTCCCAACTTGCTTGCTTGCTTTGCTTGTCCTGCTTGCTTGACATATTTACTATACACACATCCTACCCATTTTCTTCGTCACCACCACCTAGTAAGAGTAGGGATAGTATGCTAGTTTTGTGAAGGACTTGGGTTTGGCCATCCCTTATCGCTCTCCCATTTGGGGCACGAATACTCAATAGGAAGAAAACTGATTTGAAACCCTCCCTTAATGCTTAATCTAACAAACCTAAAAAGCCCTAAAAGAAAGAGTCCATAGCTGATTCCATCCGCCTTTGTAGGGCTTTGTAGGCCACTGGGCACCCGACGTACACCTTTTGTCTGATGCCATGTCCTCTCTAGGGTGATCACTTGGGCTCCCTTTGTAAGATAACCATCGTCTCTGTAGTCTTAGTAGACCACTGGACAGTCGACGCGCACCCTTTGTCCGATACTCTGGCTGCTTTGGGGTGGCACGCCTTCTTGGGATAAAAGATAAACCAAGAAAGAGCTTGGTTGGCCTCTATTCTCGTGGCACCATTGTTGGTTCTCAGAGGGGGTGTTGAGCTGAAAATGCATTAGCTTTACTTAAACAACCCCAAAAAATGCTTAATTAATGACGAAACCTTGTTTATTTAAAAGAAGCACGATCCTAGAGAGCTTTTCTATCCCATAGCACAAACCCACTTGGGAGGGCCCAAACTTTCTATAAATCCATATGCTGCCCTCCATTAAGCCCTTAATCTCGTTTTTGCAGATTTTACGACATTTCACCTTGCTGTCCACATCCCGTTCACAAAGGACATCTCAGCCGAAGCTGTCCATTGCTGTCTTCATCAATTGGCGCCTGATTTTTAGTCCTCTTCACGCAGTTTGGAGATTCCAACCAGGCAACTACTATTTCTGTGCAAACCTGCTGCCGTACAGCCTGCCATGTCGTCACAATCCTGCAGGCTGCGTTTTTAGTCTTTCTCTCTCCTCAGGCTATCATGCCTGCACTTTTAGTCTTTCTCTCTCCTACAGGCTATCCTGCGTGCGTTTTTTAGTCTCTCTCTCACTTGTTGCCTGCGTTTTTAGTCTTTCTCTCCCTCAATTTTTATCTGTATCATCATATCCAGCTTCTCACTGCTGCGTTTGCTAGTGTTCGACATCAGAAGGTTGCCTTGCTGCGATTCGAGATTAGTTCAGTGTACGACACACTCTCCAGCTCATTTCCCCTACCTTGATCCTTGAGATAAAAGAGTTGGAGGTACACTCTCCAGCTCATTACCCCAGCCTCATCCAAAGAGGCTAAGTTAGGTGTAATTGCAAACATCTCAATATCCCTCCTCGATCACAACCAAAAAACTACAAAAGTGTGTAGAGGCTTTAGTCAAAGCACCACCTGGAGAGTGTCGGCACACCATAAACATGGCAAACACTAGAGGTTGTCGTAGAAAAAACTAAGTGTGGGTTCCACCAAAGACGTGGTGCGAATCCAAAAGCTGTAACAGAGGCCTCACAAATTGTACAAAGGCTGTAGTACAACGCTACATGACGAGTTTACAAGCTTATATCAGAAGCATTAGGGCTAGGCATTACAAGGCTAAAAATGTCTAGTAAAAAAGATTTAGTCAAGGACCGACCTTGCGGTTTTCAGCATTTCTTTTGGCATAAATCTTCTGTTCATTTCTTTTGGCATAAATCTTCTATTCATTGCACGTCTTCTTGTCCTTGTTGATGTGTCCAGATTGCTCTGTTTGATCCTTTACTTCTTCTTGACTTTTCCTGCATTGATCTTTCCTTCATGGTCGTCATTTCCATGGACTTTGCTTGCATTAGTCAACTGGTTCTTTTCTTTAAGGTCCCCCTCAAGCAAAGGTACGATCTCTGAGCTTTGCATAGTCTTCACGATAGAAGAAATGTCTTCAAAAGGTTGCACTATCTCTAAGGTAGCATGCATGTCTTCAAGTTCTTCAAATGGAAACATGAATGGCACTTGAATGCTCACAACTCCATTTCTCCCTGCAAGTAAAGCAAGTACATCTTCTATGTGGTACAAGTGAGTAAAAATGATTGCACTTCTCTTTATGAATGGCATCTATATGAAAAACTTCATGTTTGTCATTGAAAATCAGCTCCAAATTTCTGATTTTCCGACCAGCAAAAGAGTTCAAACTTTATGTGTCAAAAGACACAAGAGATACCATTGCCAAAAGACACAAGAATTAGAAGATACTCGCAAATTTGAGCTTTTGATGTTTGATGTTGATGTTGATTCTTTGCTTGATGAACCCGTTGCTTGAGTCCCCTCCCTACTGGTAAAATCTTGCTAAGCACTAAGTAAATACTCAAATTAGAGTGACAGAACTTGCCTTGGCAAATGGATGAAAAATGAAGCAAAGAAAGAAGCTTAGGTGCTGATGCTACTGCTTGAGGTCTAAAGACTTGTAAAAAAATCTTCAAAATATCCCAATCTTTGCTAAAACCTTCACATTGAGTGCAATGAGAGTGGCATTTGAGTGGGAGGAGAGAGAAAATGAAGAAAATGATGAGTTTTTATGAGCTTGAGCTTAAAAGCTAAGGGGTCTCTACAATTAGGGTTTTGACCCAACTCGTTTTTGATTCAGTGCAGCTCTTGTATGCAACTATAGCACGAATGGTTTGGTGGGGAGTAACCTTACAAGGTAGGCATCATTTGCCCCATCAACAATGACAAATTCGCGTAGCGCAGGAGGAGAATGAACAGTACGAACGGAATCTGGCACAAATCAGGTACTGTCTTCAAATTCGTACAATGCTGAGCAGCTGGGAGGCCAATGTCCCACTATAATGTGCCAGGCAAGAGCGCAAGGAGTTCAAGAATGTTTCCCCAAAAGAGAGCTTGCAGAGATATAGCTTGCAAGTGGAGATCCAACTCCTCCAAGTAAGCAGGGTCCTATTTGCCTATAGCAACCATTGAAGCTTCACTGAAGGTAGAGTGAGAATTGGAACCATGAGCTTACCTGAGGTTACGAGATGCTAGAAGAGCAATCAGAAGAGAGAGTTTGAGCTAGGCCATGCCCAACTGGGCTCTGATAGCATGTTAAAAGATGCGCGATCTAGAGCATGACAGAAGCTATGGTGGATGCAAGATGAAGATTAAGCTCATGATGACATAGACAAAGACTTGACCCGTTACACAAGTGAATCAGGTTCCAAGATTGAGACTTGGACTCATAAACACAATCTTGTGTATAAGACTGGCAATGACCAAGACACTAACTAAAAGAGGAAAGCATTATGATATTGCATTCATCATATATGGAAAAATGATACTCAAGTACAATGCTTTATAGTTGCTAGATAGGTAGCAGTCTCCCTCTCTGTGCCTATGGGATTTAGTTTGCCTGCATATCCTAAGCCCAAAACTATCTCATACAAAGAGGCTGAGGTATGACAATAAATCCATCGTCAAAGACATGTAGAAAATGACACAGAGAAAACTCCATCTTTAATCCACGAGAGAGAGAGAGACTCATCGATGGTCTTATGTAAATATTGCCTTTTAATTCAATTATCTTCACGGAAAAAAAAAAGACTCATCTATTGAAGTAAATTTTTGTATGAAGGTTATGTATTGGGAGACTCTGACGATGTGATATACGCTCACAAGATATTCCATGGCAAATGAATTTTTTGTACACCTTGTAATGAGACCCTTGCTCATCTTTTCGTCTCATGCCTAGTTGCCAAACAAATATGGAACCTAATTTTCAGATAGTAGACCTTATTGATCGGTCAAAGAATGCTCGTCCATTCTTGAGTCTTGAGCAAGACATCATCCATAGCCAAGTCATAGTCTCATCATCCTTGCCTCTTTCAATTCATGCGATTGACTAGTCTTTGGCACATTTGGCCAACTCAAAATGCTTTTATCTTTTATCCAACCTCGGGCATCCGTGGTCGTGTGGGTCACACATGACGCTTGCTATTATGGAAGATTTCTTCCATGGTCTCAACTAGCTTCATACTTGGACGTGTGGTTGCTCCATGCATGGAAATTCTTTGCTCCAACACTATTGTGCCCACTTCATGATCCTCTTCTTTTGTTCTTGTAATATGGTGTTTCATAGCCTTTTGGCTTCATGAGTGTTTGCTGCCGTCCTTCGTCAAGCTTTGCTTCCTTGAAGGCTTTATCTAGATATTTCTACACATTAATCTAAACTTCTTTACCAAAAAACCAAAGAGAGAGAGATACACCAAGTTTAATCCAATGGTATGACTTGGTTTGCTTTAGATTGCTAATGCAACAATGCAGGCACCGTGTGTATTGATGTCATTTTGCACAATTCAATAGATTTCTCATATCCCTTGGGCCTCCAGGATAATGTGACCTGTGGGACAGACTTTCCTTAGCTTTGCAAGGTCAGTAACGTTTTCCTAAACTTGTTCTATGGACAATCCCGGGCAGGATTGGATACTTAAGGGGTGGCTGCATTTAGAGTGTGCTTCAGTCAGATTTATCGGGATGGATCAATAAGACTCCATTCAAATGCAAGGTCTACCTTTGGACAATGCTGATTGGTGGCTTGCCCGTTGCTTCAATTGTCTCTAGATGAATATATCATTCCATTTTCTCCATTTCTGGGGATGTTGGCACAACTATGTTACTCAGATGAATATATCATTCCACTTAGCTCAATTGTCCAGCATACATGCAGGGCTTCTGCCTCAGACATTTGGTCTCATGGCATACAGCAGTTTCCTCCATTACTCTGCTGTCCATTTAGCTCATATGTGGATCTTGTACTTTTCCAGTAACTAAATTAATAACCCTTTCCGATGTGTGTGTGTGTGTGTGTGTGTGTGTGGAGAGAGAGCACTCTACCAGCTTGGTTAGTCAGAACACCCTTTGTAAATATATCCATTTATTATTTTAATATCCTCACAAAAGAAAATAAAAGAGCACTTAATATTCTTCACTTCAAACAAAACAAAGATTTAAGCTAACAGAACTGAAGATGGCATGGTCCAAAGATTACATCAAATCTATGTGTGTTGAACATACAATGTAATACTGCACAATTAAGCGAAGTGGAAACCTTTTGAGAAGCACTGGTTAAAGATCCCTACCATCCTTGCAATCTCTGGTGTGGACGTGTAATCATTTGCCTGTCATTTAAGCAATTAAAGAATCATTCTCTTTGATCCAAAGGCCTTAAAACAATTCCATCAGGGAAACAAGATCACTATTCCAAATTACCAGTAGATTCATGTGATTAGACTCAAATTGAAATGCAAGCTTTTCATCTTCACTCTGTGCATATATAGATTGGAGAGTAAACAAGGTGACTGTCATCCCAGTGGATAACTGCTGCTCTTCACTCATCTCCACCTATAAGAAACATATTGACAAAACATATTTCTGATAAGCATACAGTATGTATAGCCCTGCATGCATGCATGCGTGTTTCGTTTTATGCAATACATTATTTCATTGGTCTAAAATGTACATCCTTACTTGGCGCCAATGTGCAATGACTAAGATCAAAGGCCCAAAAAGAAAGGAAAAACAGTTCAAATTAAAATTGTGGAAGATCTCCAAGGGAAAGAGAATCCCAAAGAGACTGGAGCAACAAGGATCAGAAAAAGGCACACAAATCCATGGAATCCAGATTAAACTGCCACACAGTCTGATATCAGCATGCCCACACACACATGCATGTGCCCACGTGTGCGCATGCATCCACACACACGCATGCACATAAACCCTAGACTTGTTTCCTCGTTGAAACTACTCTTTATGTGCTTAACTGTAAAAAGAAAGAGCTTCTCATCATGATGGGAGCTCTAAGAATTAGAATCAAAAGCAGTGCAAAAACAAATCAAGATGTTGCTGACACAGTAAAAGGCCATAAGAAATCACTCAAAGCCCCAAGTCAACAAGAGGATGTTTGCATATTCAGCTATTCTAATTATATATCATCTATGTTAATCTGAAATCTTGAAGATCAAATTTTCCTCAAAATCTACAGGTTACCTACATTCAAAATCTATCCAGAAAATTGTAGAGCTAGAACGTGCGGAAGTCCCTTCTCAAACTAGAGCATATGAAAAGTTGATTTTCCTTTGAACTAGAATAATTATGATGAACAAGAGCAGAAATTCTTCCCAGGTTTGTCTCCTACTTCATGTGGCTTAAGATGACATCCCCGTATGTAACTAGCTACAGCAATTGTGACATGAAGTTATAAGAGGTGCCAATGCAATCCTTCAAAATCTCAAACCATTTACCTTTAAGATTGATTCAAGGCACATACAGTCTCCCAGTGAGGTTAGCTGGGGTGGGCGGTTGACGGTCGCCGGTGCGCTTCGACTGGTAACATCTCACAAGATTGTGCTTTGTCTCTGCTTGTCCCGTGCTGAATGCTTGGCTAATCACTGCTGTTATGAGACCATCACTGGCAGCCCATCATCGATTGAGCAAACGCTCTTCTCTGCCGTCGGCAAAAAATGACACTCCTGCAACACGACTGTGAACCAGAGACAGTCAGGCTTTCATTCAGAGTCATGGCTTTCAAGCTCGGTCCTATCAATTTCATTGCTGTAGCTCAGATATCTCCCCTTCAATCCAGAGTACTGGCTAATGGCGCTCTCCACACCGGTCGCTGATTCCTTCACCTCATGTGCATTGAAGAACGCCAGCACTAGCCTCACCTATATATCTGCAGTTTGACTCAGGTATATAATAACAAAAAGCAGAGTACAAATCATCATCGAGATTGGGATGCACCATTTGCTTGCTCTTGTCATCTGGTACAAACCTCGTAGTAAATTTCCAACATTTTTGGTCTGTGCGCTGGTCTCTGACTCCAGCAACCTGATCTGCACCCTGCTTCGGCGCCCCTTTCTCTGTGTATTCCTGCCCGGAAGTTCCCTAACACGTCCCGCTGCTGCTGCCCTAGGCCTGCTGTGTGTAGCAATAGGCAGCATCTGGGCCAAACAGACAGAAAGAGTGAGAGCGTGGGAACTGCAACCCTGATCTGCAGCCGCCCATCCCGTGGCCCCTGCAGAGCATGCCTGTCTGCTGTGTCCTGGAACCCCTGCAGGGCATAGGAAGAGACAGTCACCCCTTGATCATAGACCTGCTATGGCAGTTCTGCCCTCTGCCTCAGGCACGAAAGACCTCCCCAGTCGACTTGCTCCGGTGCCTCCATCCTATGCTGCACGTGCATACCACTAGCATTCGTTGCTTCCTCCACCTGCAGAGACATCCCCCCCAGTATCACAGCAGCTAAATTGGTAGCCTCCAGCAGTGACGCACAATGGAAACCTCTGGTCAGATGCCAGAACCCTCTGAGGGTGCCCCCCCCCAAAGTCAAACACCTTGCATGTCGTCCTCTCTAAGGAACAGCTCCTTTCCATCCGTGCCACAACTGGAACTGAAAGAAGCAACAATCTATGGACAGGTCGTAGGACACTGTCCACCATCTAGGGCCCAACTTCGGGATTGGCTTCACTCCACCCTACGCATTGGCACAGCGCAGATTGCGGAGGCAATTCTCATGGGTCATGGCATCCTCATGGTTCAACTCACCTCCGTGGATGCAGCCCGCGAGCTAGTGGATAGCTCACCTTAAGCCTCCACGAAAGGGGTCATTTGCGCTCCACAACAAATTTCCTAGACACTCGATCACCCTCTTATTCCTCGGACTAGCAGTAGAGTATCATCAATTAGTGGAAAACTTTGAACGGCTTTTTCGCATAGTTCTTCCTCCCTCCTTCGCAGATGCAATGACAGCTGCAGGAGTCACAAAGGTACGGATGGTTGTAAAAGATACAAAGAACATGCCCAAGTTTATTGAGATTGAGGCAAGCAAACACTCTTTCACGCAGCAGGTTATTGTGACAGGGCAGCCTCGCCAATGCCTGCGATGCCATGAGTTTGGGCATCATGCAATAGAGTGCACACATTTCGGAGACAAGGCGTTAGCCGGCAAAACCACAAGTGAATGCTGATGGTTTCACACGGGTCCAATGACTACAGGGAGGGAGACGGCAGGGGGGGCCTTAGCCAGCCCCTCAAACAAAGCCACGGCAACAAAGAGCAGGAGGGCGAGCGATGGGCCCCGTCAAAAGACCCTGCAACAGCCCCGTCCCCCTATTCGTCCCACCCAACAGGATCACAGGCCTCCACTCCCACCACTCACTGAGGCATCTCAAACCCCCCCCCCCCCCCCCCCCTTCCCCTCATAGATCACCACTACCCCACAACCTCCCCCTTCCGAGGCCACTTGCCCCCCCATCACACCCGCCTCATACGGCCAATCACCCCACCACCCCCTACTTGTCCTCTTCCCCACCTTCTCCCCCCCTAATCAGCACACCCCCCCCCCTCGATCTTCGCCCAATACATGTGTCCCCCCCCCCCCCCCCCTCCATTCCCGCCCTTCCCACAGGAGGTGACAAGCCTCACACCCCCATATCCTCTCCTCGCCACCACCAGTCCAAAACCCCCCCCCCCTCTCCCCACACAGCCATCAGCTCATCTGGTCCAAGAGCTCGTCATACCTTCCCTCAACAGGCACAATTGCTCCCCCAAGAGTTTTTCCACAGTGGTCCGTGATCTTATTTGAGAGTTGCGAAGCGCGGAGAGCTTCCACTACCTCTCGAGGTGGGGATCTTCCTAGTCCGCAAGTCAAAGAGCAGCAAGGTCCATTTACTACCAACACCGAATAGACCAAACTATGCTTTCTTGTTTCAAACCTCTCATTTACGAGACTGGACGATTACATAGAAAGAGGAGGAGGTGAGGGGCCAAGTTGCACACATCATCTCCCAGTGGATGGAAGAAGGAGGACTAGCACTTTCTTCCCAGCAATGGCCAGCGTGCATGATGGACATTAACTGGTGGGCTGGAGCTTAGGTCTCACATCTGAGCATTATTTTTTGAGCCCCTCCATAATGGAGTTCACCGATGGATGTGATTGAGTTGCCCCTCGCACAAGTTGCAAGCTTCTACTATTGTACAAAGTCACGCCTCTCAGCCTAGCCGATAGATGCCTTGGTGGTGCCGCTTGGAGCATCTATCACCCCCATGGTCCATTCGAGAGCCACCATGGGGGAATGGAGTCCACCCTCCAAGCCTGTGGCTAAGCGCATTCGCATGCCACATAGCTCTTTCTCTTCATCAGCAGCTTCCACACCGAACAGATGCTTGTTCAGCTAGTCACAACTTTCCCAATGGGTCTACACCTAGCATCCTAGAACGTGAACAGCCTCCACTACAATGGGACACGTGGTTCTAGGAAATTGATTGTTTCTTAGGAGCTGCAACTTGCTCTTGCCGAACGGATCGACATCTTACTTCTTCAGGAACACAAGCTCACCCCCTCACAAGCCTATTAGGTAGGGAAGGTACTTCCAAGCAACTCACACCCCTACTACGAGTACTTCATCGGTGCCCACGGCAAGAGTGTATTAGACCACGGGACGATTCTGGCACAGAGGATCCTATGGATCAAACTAGATATAAGGGACTCGTGCCTTGGAGTCCTCAATGTTTATGCTCCTACTGAGGTTAAGGCACGGAGCAAGTTCTAGATGGAGATCGTAGCAGGACTTCCAGAGTTGGACTCTTGCATTGTTGGAGGAGACTTCAACAACCTAGAGGCCTTACAGCACCAACAAGGCACAGGCATAGATTACCAAGGTATGGCAGGGGAGGAGGAGAAGGCGGAGATCTTTCTCCTCGCAATAGGAGCACATGATGCTTGGCAAGACTCAGCTTTCCACAAGAGGGAGAGTTCGTTGGACTTCTCTTGGGGATACAGGCGGCTGGGCGGAGCTCTTCTAGAGGGACTAGACAGGTTCTATGTGGGAGAGTGGGGGTGCTCTCACGAAGGCCAGGTAGGGCAATTGGCCGGTACCACTTTGTCTAAGCACTGCCCAGTTCTCCTCACTCTCGATGCTCCTGCTTCAGCCCATGGCACTCAATCCTGTCGGATCCCAGACTCGATCCACAGGAGGGAGGAGGTGAGGAGGCAAATTGAGCAGCTTTACACTAGAGAGTGGGCCAAGGGGCACCAGATCTCGCAGAGGAGGTTGCAAAGGCCTTAGCCAAGTCGAGCAGGATCTGCCATCAAGCAACCCTAAAGGCCAGGAAACAAAGTTGGAAGGAGGAGTGAGCACTCTGGCGAGACCTAGCAATGACGCAGAGAGTACTCCAGGAGGCACCAAGGGATCCCACTCTACACACGCAGGAGATGCGCGCACGGGCAACCCTCGCCGACCTTAAGGAAAGGCGCTTTGAGTTGTCCTTCTGTACCTCAAGAGTTTATTGGGCGCGAAAGGGGGACACGATCTACAGGGAATTTTTTCAGGTGCATCACCCTCGCAGTCTCCATGATCAATACGAGAGGATTTGCTCTAGCCCAGATGAGGTGATGGATATTGCCACTAACTTCTACAGACAGCCTTTTAAGTAGGAGGCAACCTCATCCAGAATACAGCAATGTAGACAGCACATCTAGCATTGCATTCCGCCCCTTGTCACAGAGGAGATAGGACACTGCCTCCTAGACCCCTTCACAGAGAAGGAGATAGCTAACGCCTTCAATGCATACGATGGGCAAAAATGCCCAAGAGAGGATAGTCTTTCTAAGGCCTTCACTACCTACTAGGAGGTAGTGAAGGACCCCCTACTACTGGCCTTTCAAGAGATTTTCGGCTTAAGACAGAAGCGAGGGATTTTATTGACAGGTCTTATTAGTCTCCTTCTCAAAAGGGAGGATCGGTTGGAGCTATCCCGATGGAGACCGATCACCTTGTTGTTAGTGGCCTATAAGACCCTGGCCAAGATGATCCGGAGTGCACTCTGCCCTGTCCTTCTAGACATCATTCATGACACACAGACAGGTTTTATCTAGGATAGGAGCATCCAAGACAATGTTTTCACTTTTTTCGAGGTGACCGAGTGGGCTCAACACACTGGTCAAGGATTGGCAATACTCCTCGACTTCGAAAAGGCCTATGACAAGGTCAACTAGGACTTCTTAAAGGGCACCATGGCGAGGCTGGGTTTCCCCCCGGCATGGATCTGCGGGGTTTCGGCACTTTACAGATCGGCTAACTAGCAGGGTTCTCATTGGTGGCAAGAGGGGGGAGGAGTTTCGGCTAGAGAGATCTGTCCAGCAAGGCTGCCCTCTTGCCCCATATCTCTTCCTATTCTTTGCGAAGGAATTGTCATATTTCCTTCACTTGCGAGTGAGAGCGCTACGTGGACTGCGACTTCCAGTGAAGGAGGAGACTGAGCTGTTGGACTCAAAGTACACAGATGATACCGCTCGTTATGTGGAGGATGATGAGCTCATGCTGGAGAGAGTGAGACTAGCTCTAGAGGTATTTTGCACTGCAGCTAGAGCGAAAATCAACTAGTGAAAGTCGGTTGGTTTTCTTACAAATCTGAACTCCACTACAGGATGGTGTGTCCACTTGGGGTTGAGATGGGCATGCAGCGACAGACCATCGGATATCTAGGGTTCCAAGTGGGGCTCGACATCACTCCTACCCAGCAAATTCTTCCAATTCTTGACTCTACTAGGCAAAAACTGACCTACTGGAGCACTGTCTGCCTTTCTTTAGCAAGCCGAGCCCTAGTGGTCAACCAAGTCCTCCAAGCGACGCCTTGATACATCGGCTCTTGTGGTGTTTCTCCTCGTCTTGTGTGGTCAACTTCTCCACTTGGTGCGGCATTTTCTCTGGGCTACCTCAAACGATTCCAGGGACTCTCGGGCCAAGGTAGCGTGGGTAACCATCATCTGATATTGGTTTGAGGGAGGGCTTGGGACCATTCACCCAAGTTCCAAAGCTTGGCCCTTTTGAACAAGCTAGTGGTCCGTGGTCTCACACTAGGCGACCAGACTTGGAAGGTCCTTTTGCTGCAAGGTCTCCAGGAGTGCGGACCGAGGCTTGGCGAGGGTTGGAGGCCATTCTTGAGATGGATCTTCACCACTACCCAAATCACGCCACCCAAAACTTCCTTCCTCTGCAGTTTACTTCGAGTGTGGCAGGGCCTTCGCAAGGGCCCTAGCTCAGAGACCCCCAAGACGCCAGAAGGAAATAGATCACCAACCAGTGGTCTAGAACCCCCAAGTCACGGATCGAGACATGATACAGATAGATGAGTAATCCCACATCCAGTGGGCTGGCTAGGTGGCTGGCCTTGCTCGTACTATCAAGAGATCGAGGGAGGTGTATAGGATGGTGGATCAAGAGGTATTGCAACGAGCATCAAGATGTCAACGAGGAGCTGAGCTGAGGAGGAGGGAGACTGACTCAAAAAGCCCTCAGGACTGCCTAGATTCCCCGATCCGAGAGCCCATGGAGTTTGGGGAGGTGTGGGCTGCTAGATTCTCACCACGAAGTATTCCCTTACACGTGGCACGTAGAGTGGGTGGTGCCACCTACGAGACCTTCTTTACTGTGCAGGATGGGGGGGCGCCTGGTTCTTGACGAAGGACAACAGCATGAGGAGATTGCTACCCTTTCCTGGAGGAGAATTTGTGTCGTCGAACTCCACACGAAGTCTTGGCGACTAGACCCTTATATGCCGTGGGAGAAGCTTCGGGAGTGGCGCCTTTGGATATTGGAGAGCACGCCACTTCATGAGTTGGAGTGGGATCCCGAAGAGTGGCTATGGCCTGCCACTGCGGGTGCCAAGAATCCTCTGAGGTTCTTGGAGTACATAGCGAGGATTCGTAGACATGTACTGATGCACAAAGACATGGATTGGGCACCTTCGCGCAGCAAATAATAGTGGGCGGAGCATAGCATCACGGATACCTTCCGTCGGACATTCTACGTTGCCTGTGGGATAGCTGGAGGCCGAGGAGAGTACAATATTTCCTTTGGCTTGTGGCACATGGGGGTTGGGCTGTTGGGAGTTGGTTCGCCCAGATGCAGTAGGATGGAGGTTGTAAGCGCCACCACAACAGCATTCGGAAACTCCCTCCCTCCACGGCCCATGGGACCAGGTGCACAATGAATCTCGAGCTCGTCAAGAACTTCGTCTTCACTTTCTACGCACTTGGGGCGGCCAATACCTATTCTTCATGATGCAGGAGGGCAGCCCAAGATGGCGATACACCCCCGCTCCATGGCTTCTTGCCCCCATCCCCCCCAGCCCGCCTTGAGAGGCTTGTATACATTATGGATTTGTGATTTGTATCAGCTCCTTCTGAGTAATATAATTAGCCACATTTTACTTGCAAAAAAAAGCCACAGACAATCTGTGAAGTGGCACATATGATTCTTTGGGAAACTCTATCTTTGGCAAGCCCTTGTCCTTTCTAGGTCTCTTTGCAATAATATACTTAGCCACTCTTTAGAACCAAAAACTGACGTTGTTGTTGAGCTAATAATGCATTACATGCTGATTAGCCTTTTAAACAGCCCCAAAACATGCTTATTTCATTAAAAACGTAATAACGGTGCACAGTTCGAGAGAGTTTCTATAAACGTGAAATTGGGAGCGTCTATCCGCATCTATAAATAGATAGGCTGCCCGCATTCAATCTTCATCCTTTTGTATAGGTTTCTCAATCTACTGTGCAAATTTCAGCCATCAACCACTTACCATCTACTATCCAAAAATCACCGAATGCAATCCATCACTATCCAACCCTCGACAGCCTGTTTTCAATCATCGCCCTGTTATTTGGAGGTCTCCATCTGCTACATCATCATAGCACCTGATCACCTAGCATTTTCAACATCTAGTGCTAGGCGATAGGCTGCGGCCATCTCTCTCACTAAGCGAGTACTGCAATACTTGTGTTTTTGCTGTCCAACAGGCCATCTACATCAGCACACACCTATCCTATTGTCGCATGATAGTTCTCTACCTTAGGTGCCAGTTTTCAACCTTCTATGGTGATGCACTGCTACCTTCACCAAATTTCAACCTTTGACTGCTATGCTTTTATGACCCGCCTGTTGTACTTCAATATTCAACGCTCTCTCGTTTTCAATTGGTAGTTAGAACACTCAGCATCCGTCTCCAATGGACATTATGTTCAGCTAAAGCACACTTTATAGCTAGAGTAGCATTCTTAAAAAGCCCCAAATCACGCTTAATTAATGAAAAATACAAATTTGGTATGCGGTTTGAGAGAGTTCAAATGCTCCCGAAAAACCCTAATTTTTGAGATACGCTTCAACATATATAAAAAGATGATGGACTGCACATGACACCCAGTAGGTGCTAACCACTCAACCAATAGGTGGCAAGTTTGTTGTGCATGACCACGCGACACGGCAGGAGTTGGGCAGACGACGCACATAGCAAGGACCATCCTCGCTGCTAGTCGACAGTTTGTCACAAGGACCAAGCGCCGGCAGGTAGCGACCAGGTGTGACTACCGTCACTTACACGACAGGGCAAAGTCAGCAGACCCCCCTCCTCCCCGGTCTGTTTCTTTTTTAAATCAAAAAATTTTCTTTAATCATTTCAATTACTACTTGTCTTGGCAGGGGTACACACACTAGAGGCACAGTTCTCAGATTTGTGTAAATTCCAGCTCCAAAATTTGGGGCTTTTCCTAGATTTGACCTCATCTATGCCTGGCAGTGATATTCAAGTCAAAAATTGCAGACATTCGTGTGGTGACCTTAATTAAATTCGAGATTTTGCGAAATTTTGCGAAATTCTTGACATTGGATCCCAAAAAATTCAGGCTTTTCATGTATTTGTAAAATTTTGCTCAACTGTGTCAGATTGACTGATAATGCAATTTTGGACCTGAAATTTTGGAGGTTTGTGCAGAATTCAGTAAATTTCTGTATTTTTGCATGTGTGTTGGTTGGTTCATGTACAAACGGTAGAGATTTATTATTGTTTGAGAAAGAACAGCAATGTGTTTGGTGGTGCAGCTTGTACTTTTGCATTTCAAAGGCATTTATTCTTGTGTTCGTGATAAAATGGCTGCAACTTCTTCCAATTCAAACATCAAAAGTTTACTGGAAATCAAACGGTTTGATGGTCATGGCTTTGACCTTTGGAAAGACTGTATCCAAGGCATATTGTTCCTAAAGGATTGTGAGGATGCTTTGCAAGAAGATAAACCCGCACTATTGTCTGATGCAAATTGCGCCAAAGTCAACAAAAAGGTCTCACTGATGATATCTTGATAGACATCAAGGGTTTAGATACAGGTTATGCAATATGGGAGAAGTTCAAAACTACCTATGAGATCACCACATCTATTAATCAGGTGCATTTAATGCGCAAGTTCGTGAATATGCAATTGGATGAAAGTCTACAATTCAGCACTTGATGCATTTACAGGGATTTTAAATCAGCTCAAACATGTAAATTTGGACATTGATGATAAGTTAAGGGTGATCTTTTTTATTATGGCACTGCTGACTCTTGGGAGACCTTGATGGTTTCTCTAAGCAATAACCCAATCTCTCATATGATGGGGTGAGGGGCTCAATCTTGAATGAAGAAATTAGACATATGTCTAGTGGATAAGGCAGCAACTCAGCTTATAATGTAAGAGGCAGGGCTGAAAACAAAAATGCAAATGTAGGACACAGAAACGGGAGCAAGAGCAAAGGAAAGGAAAAGAGTGACAGTACTTGCTATCACTATGGTCGGAAGGGCCACAAGAAACCTGATTGCAAATTTTTTGGGTGATAAAGATGCCCTATTCGAGCGGTTTACGACTATAGCCCACTTGGATGAGTTTAAATTGTAGAGTTTGTTGCACCAGGAAGTAGCTAAGCGTTGCATGAAGCGGCTGCATGATCTACAAGCGAAGAAAAATACCTTTAAGAAATGACAGTTAGTTCTATACTACGATGCGCGTAGGGAGCTATTTCCAGGAAAGTTGGAACCTAGATGGGATGGCCCTTACAAGATAGTTAGGATAGGTAAAGATAAGTCCACGACTTTATTAGTTGATCTATAGGGAGTGAAATTTAATAATAAGGTTAATCTTAACAAGATTAAAACTTATTTTTTTTGAGTATGCTAACGCGCTAAATGCATTGCAAGTCCATGCTGGGGTTGATCTGAGACCTACACGAGAGCTTAAACTGGTTGATGGAGCGGTTAATCCCTTATTTGGAGGAACAAGAGAGAAAGAACAATGCAAGTGATGGACTTTGATGATAAGTTGAGGGTGATCTTTTTTATTATGGCACTGCTGAGTCTTGGGAGACCTTGATGGTTTCTCTCAGCAATAACCCCAATTTCTCATATGATGGGGTGAGGGGCTCAATCTTGAATTTAAGAGGCAGGCCTGAAAAAAAAAATGCAAATGTAGGATAGAGAAACGAGAGCAAGAGCAAAGGAAAGGAAAAGAGTGACTTTACTAGCTATCACTATGGTCGGAAGGGCCACAAGAAACCTGATTGCAGGTATTACAAGAAAGAACAAGAGAGAAAGAAGAATGCAAGAGATAAAAAGGAGGAGGAGGATAAGACAGATGCATCTGAGGCAGCTAAAGACAAGGAGAAGGCCAATGTGGCCTCTAGTGTGGTCATAGAGAAGCTTTCCGATATACAAAGGCTGATGTATTATTTGCAGTTGATTATGATGCCCTTGTATGTCACATGCAGAATATGCAAATTACCAAGGCTAATGTGATTGATGCACTTTTGTCAGTTGATAATGGTGTCACTCAGACTTGGATTGTAGACTCTGTTGCCTCTTTCCATGTAACTCCTTACTTGGAGTGTTTTGCTATGTTCAATGCAGGCAGTTATGGAAAGGTGTATCTTGCAAATAACCATGCTTGCAGGACTGATGGAATTATCTCCATACACTTGTCTTTCGACAATGGTCAGGATTTTGTGTTCAAAAATGTCAGATATGTGCCTAACAGTAAAAAGAGTTTGCTATCTATAGGTCAGCTTGACTTGCATGGTTACACTACGTTGTTTGGTGGTGGATTGTGGAAAGTGAAAAAAGGTTCCATGCTCATTGCAAAAGGAACCAAGAAGGACACTTTGTATTGTTTGCATTGTAGAGCCTTGAATGGCAAGTTTCTTGAAATTCCTAAAATTTGCAGTCACTTGGAGTTATGGCATAAGAGATTAGGCCATATGAGCCAGAAAGGACTTGATGTCCTTACCTGTTTGAAGAGGGTTAATGCAAAAGATTCTAAACTTGATTTTTTTAATGAGTGTCAGTTTGGAAACCAAATAAAATTTTTCTTTTACTCTGATGTCTCTCATAAGTCCCATGTCTTGGACTTAGTGCATTTTGATATATATGTAGTATGCCCCTAAAATCGTTCGGTGGTGCTGCATATTTTATCTCCTTTCTTGATAATTGTTACAAAAAGATTTGGGTATACATGTTGAAAAAGAAAAGTGAAGTGTTTTCTGTTTTTAAACCTTTTCAGGAATTTGTGACCACCAGACAGGTAGAAAGCTGAAATGCTTGAGAACTAATAATGGGGGTGAGTTCACATCTACTGAATTCAAGTCTTTTTGTGACTTGCATGAAATTAAGAGGGAGCTCACAGCTCCTTACAATTCTTCTTCAAATGGGGTGGCTGCTAATGTCCCTCATTACTTTTTGGGGAGAGGCACTTAAAACCACAGTTCACATTTGCAACCGCTCTCGAAACAAGTCCTTAAATAATGGCATCCCTAAGGAGGTTTGGTCTGGTAAATCGGCCTCATATGACCATTTACACATATTTGGCTATGATGCTTTTGTGCATGTTTGAGATTAGCACAGATGAGCTGAGGAACAAACTTGACCCAAAATCCATCAAAGGCATTTTCATGGGCTATGGTGATGAGGATGAATTTCCCTACAGAGTGTGGTTACCTCAGTCCAAGAAAATTATTCGCAACGGTAATGTTGTGTTTAATGAGGCAAAATTGCTGAAAGGTACTTTAGCCTCTAATGAAGATATGAAAAAGGTCAAATTTCAGAGTTTGCAGCCACCTATTACTTCAGAAAATGAGTCTCATGGTGTTGTACCACAGGTTGAAACTGATGATCAACCGGTTATTTTTGAGCCAGATGATGATGGACAACAAATAGAAGCACAAGGAGGTCATGGGCAGCAAGATAGACTTGCTGATTATGAAAATGCAGGGGCTGGTAATGAAAATGAAGGTGATGTACAACATGAACAGTATGCTGAAAAGCCAATAAATGCTGAAAGGAATATATCTCGAGATGTAGTCCAAATTCTTGAAAATGTTGATCATTGGGTACGTAGATCTACACGTGTAAGAAGGCAACCACATAGGCTCGACCCCTCCTTGCATTATGTGATGCTTACAAATGAGGGTGAGCCTCTTACATACAAAGAGACCAAGTCATGTGAATTCAGTAGTAAGTGGAAGCTCGCTATGCAAGAAGAGATTAAATCTCTATATGCAAATGATACTTGGGATCTTGTGTGATTGCCCAAGGGAAGGAAGCCCCTTCCAAACAAATGGGTGTACAAGGTAAAGACAGTTGATGGGAAACCCAAGTACAAGGCAAGACTCGTTGCCAAAGTGTATGCACAGAAGCAAGGGATTGACTTCCAAGAGGTCTTCTCACCTATTGTGAGGATGACCACTCTACATGTGCTTTTTGCTCTCACAGTTGTATTGGACTTACAGCTGTACCAAATGGATGTAAAAACAACTTTCTTGCATGGTGACATTCATGAGGAAATCTACATGAAACAGCCCGAGGGCTTTGTAATTCCCGGAAAAGAGCACATGGTGTGTAAACTAAAACACAGCATGTATGGGCTGAGGCAAGCACCACGGTAGTGGTACAAAAAGTTTGATACTTTTATGTTATCTCATGGGTTTACACGCAGCCATGCAGATCATTGCTTGTACATGAAAAAGGATGCAGATGGCAGCCCCATCATACTTGTTTTGTATGTGGATGATATGTTCCTAGCTGGGAAAAGAAAGACTAGCTTGGATACTCTCAAGAATCAGCTGAAATCAGCTTTCTCCATGAAAGATTTGGGGAATGCATGGCATATTCTGGGCCTGAGGATTCGCAAAGACAGAATGCAGAAATTGTTGTTTTTATCTCAAGAAAAGTACATTGGAAAGGTACTGGACAGATTTAACATGGCTGAAGCTAAGCCTTTGGGGGTACCCTTACCTCCTTATCTTAAGCTTAGTAAAGCCAACAACCCAAAAGATGACGTGGAAGCAAATGCTATGCAGGGAGTACCTTATGCATCTACTTGTGGCTCTCTCATTTATGCTATGATTGCAACTCGTCCACACATTGCTCATGCAGTGGGAGTTGTTAGTAGGTTTATTTAAAATCCTGGCAAAACACACTGGGAGGCTTTCAAGTGTATTCTTCGATACCTAAAGGGTACACAAAGAAAGTGTATTTGCTATAGGCAGCGTCCACTTAGTTTGCAGGGTTATTGTGATGTAGACATGGCAGGTGACTTGGACACTCGTAGGTCCACCAACAGGTATGTCTTCACGCTTGCTGGTCGGGCTGTTTCTTGGTGTTCCAGGTTGTAGAACATCGTTGCACTGAGTACCATTGAAGCTGAATACATATCAGCTACTGAAGCTTCCAAGGAAGCTATATGGTTGAGCAGACTTGCAAAGGATCTCGGCATGTCTATGGGTATTGCAATTTTGGGACGTGATAGCCAAAGTGCTATGTACTGGCTAAGAATGTCACGTAACATTCACGCACAAAGCATATAGATGTGCTATATCACTTCATCAAACAGATTTTGGAAGATAGTCTAATCACATTGTGACCAAGATCAAAACATAGGACAACCCTGCAGATGTTTTCACTAAAACTCAGCAAAGCTCAACATGAGCATTGCATACAACTCGCGGGAGTTGGTTAGAGGTTCACTTCAGACCTTTAAGTGGCAGGTTGTTGGGATAAAGGCCTGTTTAGCCTTCGTGTATAGCACATGCACACACATTATTTAGCTGTACATGTGAATGCACCCTTATATGCCGTAAGTATAAATACATTTTATTCTTTGTGTACCAACACATTGTTGGTACACTCATATCGGATTGTACTTTCACTCCTCTCTTTTTTTTTCGTAAAACTCCTCTCTTCTCTCTCTCTCTCTCTCTCAAGCTGTTACTCTCTCACGCTCACTCCTCGAACTTCTGCACATCCACAACTGAGCTCCAACACTAGCCCACACCTCAATTCCCTCTCTTATTTATTCCAAAACCTTGGATTACACTCTGCATCTATATCGCCATCACTTTGAGTTCGAACCTTCGTTTCTGCTCCTAGGACATTCTTATTCTCCATTCCATATTCACATTTTTCTATCACTTCACATCACAATGCATCGTTACAAAGAATACCACCCTTTAACAATGTACCCTCCACTTATCCTCAAGCACTTTGAACCATAGGGCTTCATTATAAGGCATGCCACCCTTTAACATAGTTCCCTCCACCTTTTCAAAAGTAAGCACACCATTTTCCACTGGGACAACTGTGGTGAGCATCCCCCTCACTAACCCCAATCACACACATCCTTTGACCTCTCAGATGCAAGGATTTCCATCCTTTGCTTATGGTGTGCCATCCCACTTTGCATGGGTCACTCCTACGCAGCAATTCCCATCCTCTCCTCTATATGTCCCCATCCCTCCTCTAGGGGCTCCTTCTATAGTTACCATGTCCATGTCTAACCAATCCATGCCCACATTCAAATCCACTATACAGAGTTCCCACATGCATGGTGGACACTTTGGGATTGATTCCCAAGTGTACTCCAATCCCCGCCCTACCCTCATTACACACCTTATCCATCTCCTAGCACTACTACTCTTGTTGCAATGGCGAAGAATGCCTTCATGGATAAGCTTCGTTTCTTGGTCAAACTTCATGCAACAAGTGCTTGAATCTCAAAGACTTTGGAAACTTGTCATTAGTCTAGAGCCTATGCTGAACCCTCGATTAGGTCACCCTAATCACATCCGTTGATGGAGAACCCACACTACCACAACCAATGTTGAGTTAATGCAGAGGGTTGATTCCTAAGTTCCACTCACAATTATAGCATTTTCCCCTTGCATCTAAGCATTGGAGTCATCTCATTGACCGCTATGCGGCATGGGATCACATTCAACATATCAATCTTGATTTTGAGCTTACGAGTTTTCCATTAAGGGATGACCACTATGCGGCATGGGATTGCACTCGACGTATCCATCTCAATTTTGAGCTTCATAAGTTTTCATCACAGAAGGGGATGATTTGAAAGTCAAGTTGGCCAAATATCATCGGTTACTCGTCAAAGTTGCCACTACTGCCTCCCCGAAGTCAAACAATAATGAGTCATGTTCTTCTTGAACAAGTTGCCATAAAAATACTTCCATTTTATCCAACGCATTATCTCACTATCTAGATTGCCAACCTTCTACAAGTTGGAGTGCCAATTCTTGCATTACACAAGCCTGCATGACCAAGTCCACAAGAAATCCGCCACACACACTTATTCAAAGAGCGGGCTTATTGCATTTTCTTCTCGAGGTAACATCAACAATGAAAGAACTTGCAAGATGCGAAGGCAAGCCGAAAGAAGGGTTACTGCCTTTCATCAGATGGAACCAAAGAAACAAAACCCATCTGATAACAACTTCCCAACGAAAATAGATTTTGCGCACACTGGTAAAGATCCGGCCATGTGGACATGTGTCGTACCAAGGCTCAAGGTCTTGCTCCTAGGAAACCTCAACAGACCACTACCACTACCTCCACTCCAGCTGAATAGAGCAATGAGGCTATGCTTCCTACTGCTACTACTTGGATCCCCAACAGACATATGGCACACGGATAGTCTCAACCGCCATCCTTCTCTAATATTGAGTGATTGCCTAATTGGTTAGGCGTTTCATTGGCACAGACCTAGTAGTGGGTGTACACGATGGTGGCCACATTCTTAGATTATCTCCATCTTCGCACTCTTAGGCCTTTACTATTTAGCCTATTGAATCGGCCCATATGGATTTGTCCTTACATTTTCCTTCTTGGGACTTTTGCTACGTTTACTCACATGCACGTACACATCTCCCTGATTGGATTGTTCATTCTATAATCTTTTCTATTTAGTTTTTTTCTTTGGATCATCTCACTACCGATCTCTGTGCGAGCAAGTTTGCACCAATCTTGCTTGCGCTGAAGACTTGGGATACGTGCCATTTATTCATGGTTTCATCGTCCTAGGAGTTTCGCTCTTCTACCAACATGGAGGCTTTCCCTCTCAAGGAAAATCGTGCAACATCTCTCTTGATGGTATCATCGCAGTTATTTCTATCTTGTTCTTCCCTAATTTATGGTTCGCTTTCTCCTTCAGCATTGGCATCCAGCACCTCTTCCTTCTTTTGCATCGACATTGAAGGTTGAGAGGGAATTGCTACCCTTCTTGGTATTCTATAGGTTTCGACACTTCTCTTCCATATCAACTCTCCCCTCTCCCCTTAATTTTACATCCTTTTGCACTGTATGATTTCATCATCTTTGAAATGAGCCACATCAAAGTGGATTCTACTCCATGACCATTTCACCACATGTAGCATCCTCATTATGCAAAGCCTAACTAGACGGATCCTAAGTTGTTTCCACTAGCGGTTTGTACACCACACCACCATTACTTCATCACCCTTCCCTTGTCATCAACACCCTCTAGTGGATGGGTAGGTTGTCTATTTTGTCATTGGTCAGACCTAACCATCCCTTCTCATTCTCCCATATGGTACAGTTACGAAATCGACTCCAAACCAGCTATCAAATCACCTTTAACAAAAAAAAGAAAAAATATTCATTGTGGTTCCATTCACCTTTGCAAGGCTTGAAAGGGTAATGTGCAACCGAGGAGCATCCTTTGTCCAATGCCATGTCCTCTCTGGGGTGACTACTTGGACTCCCTTAATAAGATAATCATCGCCTCTATAGTCTTGGTAGACCACTCGGTAAAAGCCGTTGTGCATCCTTTGTCGAATGCCTTGGTTGCTTTGGCTTGCCTTCCTTTCTACCCCTATTTTGGGCCTAAGAGAAGGTCTTGAGTTAAGAAATGCATTAAATATTGACTAGCCTAATAAACATCCCCAAAACATGCTTATTAAATGAAAAGCGCAATAATGGTACATGGTTTGAGAGAGTTTGAATTTGGAAGGGCCCATCCACATCTATAAATAGACAGGCCACCCGCATTCAATCTTCGTCCTTTTGTGTAGGTTTCTCACACTACCAGGTAAATTTCAGCCATTAGCCACCTACCATCTGCTATCCAACCATCACCGACTGCAGCCCATCACTTATTAACCCTAGTTAGCCTATTTTCAGCCACTGCCCTGCTCTTTGGAAATCTCCATCTGCTGCGTCATCATAGCACCTGATCAACCTCCATTTTCAGCATCTACTACCAAGAGACGGCCTAGTGCAATCTCTCCCACCAGGTGATTGCTGCAGTATCTATGTTTTTGCTATCCAACAAGTTGTCTACATCAGCACACACCTATCCTATTGCCTCATGGCACTTCTCTAACTCGAGTGACCAGTTTCCAGCCTTCTATGCTAGTACACCATTGCCTCCACCAAATTTCAACATCTGACTATGGTGTTCCGGTGATCAACCTGCCGCCCTTTATTATTCAAGACTCTCCTATTCGATTGGTGGTTACAACGATCGGGATCCGTCCACGATGTACGTCACACTCTGACACTCTATTGCTCTGCCCTTTAGCATTCCGTACACCCTTACATTCATTTACTACATTGATTCATTCACTTCAGACTTCTTCTTTCTCTGTTTGTGTTTGTGTCGTGGTGCAAACCCTAGCAGCTACTCCACAGTTTTCTTCACAAGTAGCATACTGCAAGGGCCTGGAGAGGAGAGGGGAGGAGAGGAGAGGACAGCAGCAAGGGTAGGGGTACATGTTAAACACTCTATATGAGCATCCAACAATCTCAATATATGCCAAATTCAGTAACTACGCAGGAGCTAATAAATCTAAGGCATATATCTTCTCTGAACATATGTCTTAGTTGTGCCAAATACATGCAATCAAGGGATAGTTGAATCTTGAGCTTGGAAATGTATGCCTTGATTGCAATCAAGGGATAGTTAAATCCGGTAAAGCAATCATACAAAACAATCTGAATGATCATTCTTTCACCACACAATACATCATAAACATATACCATTTCTCACCAGAACTCTGATCTAGCAATCATACAAAACATTCTGAATGATCACTCTTCCCCAGCACAAAAAACCGTAACCTCTAAACTAAGACCAACATTTACAGTAGGAACACATGCTCATCCTATATCCATTAAACTTAAAGGTAATAAAGTCCCACTATAACCGCCATTTCCTAGCATTAATCAATCAAACAAAGTTGAATGCCTCAATTCTATTGATAACACAGATGAAAGTTGACTGTTGAGAATTGGAGCCCTAAAAACCACCAACTACAAGAACACGAGATGTATGCCCTAGATCCAACAGGAGGATAAGCACTGTAGATTCGCAACATTCTTGTCAGATCTGTAGCAGATATTATCAGGATTTCAGTTCAGGTTGAACAGAACATTCTCCTTCTAATTGGATTTGATGTTTGTAGCATAGGATCATTTGTTAGTTATGTATTTATTGATTTTTATTATAAAGAAGCAATACGTGTCTGATGTTGATACATTTTGGCGTAAAAGTTCTGTAAATGTACAAGTTATCATACCTATATCTCAATTATACAAAGCAACACCTAATTTTTAGCATGTTTATTCAAAAGCTGCATGGCGGAGTAAAAAGATCATGCCCCCTTCTACTTTAACGGTGTATCTGAGCAACTCGACTGAACAAGGAATCCCTTACTGTGTATCCAAATAATAAGCAGCATGCTTGCCTAAACAGAGAGATCTTTTCTGCAAATATTTTCCTGTACCTGCACAGACATTGTGATTTCAGAAATCATATGATTTAACATCTCTCTTTTTTTTTTCGTAAAATTTAACATCCCTCTCTCTCTCTCTCTCTCTCTCTTTTTCATAAAAGGTAATTGTATTAATTACGGAAAAAAGGTACAAGTTTACATGATTACAAGATACACGAGGGCTCTAAGCCAACGTGTGTAAAATACCAGTACTAAGCCACAAAAAAGTTACACAAGTCATGGCACAGACCCAAAGGAAATTGCCATATGCCAGGGAAGCAAGTCATCCCAGGGGAGCAAGTCCGAGTGCCGAATGAGATCTATCTACCAAAGCAAGAGACCTTTAAGCCGGGCAATGTGTCTCGGTACATTAGAGGCCGAATCAAAAAGAAAGGCATTCTGAGTGGTCCAATTGTGCCAACATCCCCAATATCTAAAAAAGTGGAATAAGATCTTGATATGCAAGTGTGGAGCTGTGGGGTATTTTGGCCGCACGAAAACCCAATCGAAAGGGGTTAGAGAGGACCCCACCACTGCACGCCAAACCTGTGACAAGAGTGACCAGATATTCTTGGCGAGCGGGCAAGAAATAAATTGATCTCGAGCGGATTCCACAGTAGTGGTACAAAAGAAACAATTGCCATTCGAGATTCGACGCTTGGAAAGGGCCGAGGCAAGAGGAAGAACACCAATCATCACCCGCCAAAGAAAGACCTTACATTTGAAAGGTGTCTTATTCAACTAGCCCTCCATCACAGTTGCCTTCCACCATGACTGAGATTTCTGCAATCCCCATACAGTATTAGCTTTAACACCCAGCCATTGATGATCTTCAAATTAGAAGATGATATACCCGATTAGCACAGGCCTTTTCCAGACTCAACCAGCCTGCAAGATCCCAGTCCTGCCAAGGACGATCGACAGCAAGGGCAGGAAAGGGTTGCCTGCCCTCAAGTACCAACAAAAGTTGTTCCCATAAATCATGGTATCCACCGGTTTGATGACTGTTGACACGAAGCACTAGCGAGCTGCATACTGGCGGGGCAGCAGCTGACGTCTGGCACTTCAAGCTGAGCAGAGAGCCCCGAATGCTGAACGGAGCTGAGCTCAACAGAGCCAATGCTCTGATACCAAATGTGAGAGTGGAGGTCAGGATCGAAGCTCAGCACAGGAAACAGTAGATAGTAGAGAGTGAAGCACGACACCCAATGCAATAGATTGAAAGAGTGTAAACTGAAAGTACAAGGTACAACCCTTAAACCTTAGGGTTGTAGGGGGGTGTTTACACCGGAACACAATAAGTGCTCGTAACACTTTGTCACAACCACATATGAAATAATACCATAAGTTTGGGGGAAAAAACCTCTCCTACCGAGAGTAAAAAGTGCCCCAGTGTCCTACTAACCACCGACACTCCGATGTGAGCGTAGGCATAAGTGAGCCGTGAGTGAAATACCCAACAATGAAAAGCCAAAAAGGAGCTAATAACCTCCTAAGTATTCACCAATTCATCCAAAATCACTTCCTCTACACAACCAAGAATATCTCTATGATTATGCTCGACATATTCCTCCAAAAGAGTTAGCAAACCCTACTAGTGGCTCCCCATTTGGCTTTGGCAAATCCGACAAGCGAGACGCCACCTGTGCATATGAGCATACGGAGAATCACCTGGATCACAGGCCTCAAGGATGAGGAAGCGATCTCATCAATGCAAGGGATCATGTCTACTTCTACAGTGTTAACCTTAACATCCATGGTCAAGTCTACGACCACGAGAGGAAAGTCAACACAATCCATGAATAGGCATCAGGCTTAAACCCACAAGGCGCAACACACCCTCCAAAGAGCAAGGCAAGGGTACATAGTATGCAGCAAAGGAGCTAACATCCCACACAAATTAGGCCAGACGAACGCACTTGCACACTGCACAAGAGACGTTGCCTCCAACAGAGAAACCAGGTCAACTGCACAAGAGACGTTGCCTCCAACAGAGACAAACCAGGTCAACAACCAGGAGGTTAGGAGGTTGCAGGTAGTGGGACACAGCCATGCTGGTTTGCAAGGCAGCTCCTTGTACAAACATCGCAAACGCTAGAGTGAACTCCAATCCACAGGGCAGGTGCAAGGTTGCCTCAGGTGATAGGGCAAATTGTATCCTACAACAAGAACCCTAAACAGCAAGGCTCGCAACCTCCCAAAAACAGAAACAGGGTCAAGCGACTCTCTCCCTCCCTCCCTCCCTCCCTCCCCCCTCTCTCTCTCTCTCTCTCTCTCTCTCTCTCTCTCTCTCTCACACACATATGAAGATAATTGAATTGAGTAGTAAATATTTACATCAAACCATCAGATTAGCATAGAAATAACCATCATAAACTCTCTCTCTCTCTCTAGAGATATTTACATTAGGCCTTCAGGACAATGAAACATGAAGGAAACAACTATAAAGAAGCAAGCAAGCTATCAGAACAACCTATTACATGAGTAGCACTAATAAATCACACCGAAAGGACAACTGGAGTAGAGCGAACAATAGCCATCTAGGGAGCAGCAATATCCGCAAGAACCAAGTCAGCAAACATCATAGAAGAGATTGGCCATAGCACTAAACCACGCACACGGGCCACTTCCCTATGGATGCTCGATGCTGAATCAAAAATAAAGGCATTTTGAGTACGCCATATATGCCACACGGCTGTCCATCTAAGAAAACGGAAAAGGCAAGAATAATCAGAATGCAAAGAAGACATAGAGGATATATTTCCCATAATCCAGGAATGAGCTGGTACACGGTAACGACCACTCTTGGGAAATGAAATTCCATATCTGTCGAGCAAGGGCAAGTGACAAAGAGGTGAGTCAATGTCTCATCACATGTAGTGCAGAAAACCCAACTACCTGTGCAGAGATCTCTCAAGCACGGAGCACAACTCCCATTGGAAGACCCCCAATAAACAGCCTCCACATTACCACTTCACCCTGGTACGGAATCTTGGACTTCCAAAGTTGGATAAATATTTGCCGCCACTTCTTGTTCCTATCCTGAAGATGCCATAATTTATTAACTTTCAGGGTAACCTGTATCTTCACTTCCACCATCTGATGATATATCTAATTAGCTGACCTTTTCTCAAAATCATCAAGAAGCACAAACATCGAGTCACGCCATGGATGCAATGGCTGTAACACAAGCAAAGGAGAGAACCTTTGAAAACTGTCCTATATAGACGACCAAATGTCGCTGTATCCATGAGGCACCCTGCAGTAGTGACGAATACGCCTGAAAGAAAGAAGACGGGGCTGCCCAAGAATAACACCATCCAGAACTGTCTTCAACCCCAACCGAGCCATCCAATTAAACTTGTCTCACTGCAAATCTTTATGCGGCCAATCCAACAACCTTGAGGAAACTAGTACTTCTCGCATCGAATTTTCCTCTTTTACGAATATTAGGAGGGCGCCAAACTACAAAACATGCAATCAAATGACAAAGGATAAAAGACTCGGAGACCTTAATAGGCCTCCTAGCATTAAGTACATGCCACCAGGAAGCGTGAATAACCATGCTACCATGAGAGATACATGTCTTCTCTATGAAGAATTTAGCAATATCTGACAAAAGATGACTCTAAATACATAGACTCTGCACAAGGGATAGCCTCAAAGCAGTCATATGCAGATTAACATCCAACAAAGCTCCACCCCCATCATTTTCGAAGTAGTCACATGCTGCCAAGAAATCCATACCTGACCAAAACGGTTGCCTTTCTTTTTTCAGAGCATGAATCTGATAGACTGAACTAATTCCAAAGGGGACTTCTTAGCCCAAGGAAGCAATGGCAGAAAGAACGAAATCATATTGATCATAATGCATTGAGCAACTTTTAGTCTGACATGTAGAGGCCAACTCTGAGATGAACCTCTCATCAATCCGGGAGGCCATCCAATCCAGCAAGGCATGGGGAGCTACCTCTACACCAATAGGATATCCCAAGTGTCTGGTTAGATTGCCCCTTGGGATCACAATTCCATTGCAACCCAAGGAATGCAAATCATTCTCCGTACAGGAGAGAGCGGTAGATTTCTGAGTATTAACACGAAGAACCGATGTCAAAGCAAATAGATTCCACACCACCATTGCTCAATTAACAATAGTGTGATCAGCCTTGAGGAACATAAAAGAAGCATCTGTTAAAGATCGACCCGCAAGCTGGTCACCGCACGGAAGAGATAAGCCAACTATGTCACCTTGAGCTGCCAACTTATCCAATAATGAGAGCATGGGGTGAGTAACCAACGCAAACAACAAAGGGCTGGGAGGACACCCTGGCCGAAGAGACCGAGATAAGTAGATTTCCTTTGTACTCCCCCCATTAAGAGCAATGCGAGCCACAGCACCCTGACTAATTGTCAGATGGGAGAGGATCGAGGTGCAGCTGAAGTGCAGTAGACAGTGTGAGAGTGAGAGACAGAGTTGAGCACGACACCCAATGCAATAGTACTGAATAGAGTGTAAGATGAAAGTACAAATGATAACCCTTATACCTTAGGGTTATAAGGGGCTGTTCACACCCGAACACAGTAAGTGCCCGTAAGTGTGCACCACAAGCACATACAAAATAGTACACATAATCTGGGGGAAAAAACCTCTCCTACCGAGAGTAAAAAGTGCCCCAGTGTCCTAGTGATCACCCGCACACTCCCATATGAGCCTAGGCGTAAGTAAGGCGTGTGAGATACCCAACAAACCCCCCTGGAGTGAAGAGTGATCAAGTGTACAAGGATCATCCGCCACCAAAGGGCGTCAAATTCAAAGCATCGCGAAATGCTTCAAATTTGTCTCGTGGAAGAGCTTTGGTGAAGATGTCTGCCACATTGCTGGTGGTAGGACAGTAGACAAGGCTGATATCACCTGCATGTAGCCTCTCTCTGACAAAGTGGTAGTGAATCTCTATGTGTTTCGTGCGAGCATGAAACACAGGGTTCCGTGCCACTGCAATGGCACTCTGACTGTCAGTATATAAAGGAGTAGGCTCCGTAACAGATACATCCAAATCAACAAGTAAGCGTCTAAGCCATACGCACTCAACTGCAGTAGTGAAGGCTGCCTTGTACTCAGCTTCACATGACGACGTGGCAACAGTGGATTGTTTCTTGCTAAGCCAAGAAATGCATGACGAGCCAAGAAAGAAACAATTGCCACTAGTGGAGTGACGAGTATCAAAATCACCAGCCCAATCAGAGTCACTGTAAGCATGTAACTGCAGTGGTCCCCCCTTGGCATAAAGCAATCCAAGAGTTCTAGTACCCTGCAAGTAACGAAACACACGCTTCACAGCTTGCCAATGCGACATACGAGGCTGATGCATGTACCTGCTCAAAACTGAAACGGCAAACTGTATGTCTGGCCGAGTGTGGCATAGATAGATGAGACATCCCACTGCTGGAGCATAAGTATGGATATCAAACAAATCACTGTCATCATGTAATGACAGTTTGAGCCCAGGTTCCATGGGTGTACAAACTGGCTTGCAATCCTGTAAGCCAAACTTCTCAAGAAGTTGCCCAATGTACCTTGACTGACATAATCCAATGCCTCTAGCATCATGTACAAACTGGATGCCCAAGTAATAGTGCAAAATACCCAAGTCAGACATGTCAAAAGTTTGCTGTAAATTATTTTTGAATGCTGAAATCTGATCAGCACGTGTTCCAGTGAGCAAAAGGTCGTCTACATATAGACACAAAATCAGCATGGATCCCCCTTCTTTATGTACATAAAGGGTAGACTCAGATGGGCTGTTTACAAACCCCTGACTAAGCAAGAAAGCATCTATCTTTGCGTACCAAGCTCGTGGAGCTTGTTTCAAACCATATAGAGCTTTTTTCAGCTTGCATACTAAATTTTCTGAGCCTTCAACTGCAAAACCAATGGGCTGCTGTACATACACTTCTTCCTGAAGTTCCCCATGTAAGAATGCAGTCTTTATATCCAGCTGATGCACTTTCCAACCAAAATGTGCAGCCAAGGCAATCATAGACCGAATGGTCATCATACGGGAGGTAGGAGCAAAGGTCTCCTCATAGTCAATGCCCTTTTTCTGTGCGTAGCCTTTAGCTACCAGCCGTGCCTTGTACTTATCTATGGATCCATTTGCATTCCTTTTCAATTTGTAGACCCATTTCGTACCAATGGCACGCTTGCCAACTGGCAAAGACACCAAATCCCAAGTATGATTCTTATGAATAGAATCCAATTCAGCTTGCATGGCTGCCATCCAATGCACACTATGTCGTGCATCCTCAAAACATTCAGGCTCCTCATTATCATGAGTACATGCTGCCATAACAAACTCCATGGAATGTGCTGAATCATGCAGTCGAGTTTGCCTTCGAGTACGACCAGCCAAGGGTGTTTCCAAATGACTATCTCTCATAGTCTGCGTGTACCATCTAGGCACCTGTCTTGCTTCCTGACTGTGTACAAGTTTCTGCTGAATCTCAGTTTCAGCAATGTGCTGATTTACTGCATGTTCCATAGGAGCAGCTGGCTGAACATTAGGTTCATTTGCTGAAGTACCAGCTGAATCACCAAATGTGATGGGCAGCAGCCCTTCAAAGACATCACGGGCAGCCTGATATGTATCAAAACCAGCCAAGGATAATTCTGATTTTTCATCAAATACAACATCCCTGCTGACAAAAACCTTCTTGGTCACGGGATCATAGAGTCTGTAGCCTTTGCTTTCGCTGCTATATCCCATAAAGATGCATTTTACAGCCTTGTTGTCCAACTTCTTTCGAAGTACCTGTGGAATATGGGCATATGCAAGACACCCAAAAGTACGGAAGTGGCCAACAGAAGGTTTGCGGCTGTGCCAAGCCTCAAAAGGTGTGACGGTTTTCAAGGCCTTGGTAGGGCATCTGTTCAAAATGTGGCAAGCGCACATGACGGCTTCCATCCAAAAACTATGAGGCAAACTCTTTGCCTTCAGCATACATCTGGCCATCTCCATGAGTGACCGATTTTTCCTCTCTGCTACCCCATTCTGCTGTGGAGTATATGCAGTAGTGTACTGATGGATAATGCCCTTCTGCTGCAAATAAGAATTCAGCATAGAGGACATGTATTCCCCCCCTCGGTCCGAACGGAGAGTCTTAATCTTGCAACCAGACTGAGTTTCCACAAGTGCACTGAAAGCCAAAAATGCATCATACACTTCTGACTTCTTTTTCAAACAGTAGACCCAGCACAAACGTGTAAAGTCATCAATAAATGTTACAAAATAGTAACAACCACCCAATGACTGTGTCTGCATGGGCCCACAAACATCCGAATGCACAAGCTGCAATCTGGCTGTTGCTCTAAAAGCAACATCACGGGGAAAAGAGAAACGATGCATTTTCCCCAAAATGCAACCCTCGCATAAATGCTCAGGAGGTCTCTCCAAGAGAGGTAATCCTTCCAACATCTGAGTACGCTGTAATAGCATCAAGCTGCCATAGTTTACATGCCCCAAACGAGCATGCCATAACTCTGCCTCTAACATAGCAGGAGTAAGAGTGGATGTCAAATATGCAGACTGATCTACCGAAAGAGCATCCAACTCATATAACCCATGACACAGAGAACCTGTCAAGACCAATGTCATGTGTTCCTTGTCACGGACCATGCAACGGTCATCATCAAAGGTGACCTGCAAACCACAACGTGCCATAGAAGAAATGGAAAGCAGATTCTTCTTAATGCCAGGCACATACAAAGCATCCTGTAGGCGGAGAATAGAGCCATCAATGGCTGTAAGCTGAATCTCCCCAATACCACGAACAGGGTATGATGCATTATTAGCACACTGAACAGACTTCTTAACGGGAGGTGCACCAAGAGAAGCAAACAAATCTCTACGAGATGTGATATGCCGTGAAGCACCACTGTCAAAGAACCAAGTGTCAGCATCTTCTGTAGAGCTAAATGCTCTATCAGCCCAAGAGACATCATAACTGCAAGTGTAAAAACAATAGTCCCTGTCTGCAACAAAGGACGCGGACTCACTAGCAGTGGAAGGAGCTACAGAAACAGACATCCCTGATTCCTTCTTCTTCTCTTTGGCGATGCGCTTCCTGCACTCAGTGATGTAGTGGCCAGGCTTCTTGCAGTAATGGCATTTTCCTTTCTTGGCTTGCGTGCCCCCCTGTTTCTGACTTGTCTGTGAAGTGTTACTACTACCAGAACTCTGCGAAGCATTTTTCCCTTGGCTGTTTTTACCCTTCTGCCTTGACATAAAAGCCTGCTCAGAGGCTATACCATCCACACCACTGTTCCGTCTAGTTTGTTCCTCCTCTAGAAGCAAACTGACAAGCTGAATGAAAGTGATGGGCTCTTTCGAAATCCTCATAGTGAGGTTCAAGGCAGTATGAAAAGCCAAGTAAGAGGGAGCCAGTGAATTCAATGTCGTAGAAATCAGCTGCGCATCTGAGTAGTATTCATCCACATTCATGAGTTGCTCCCGCAAGTCCTGAATTTTGTTGAGATGATCCTGCATAGAATCACCCTCATTCATCTTTAGAGTCTCTAGCTCTTTCTTCAAGAAAGAGATGCGAGTCTCATTCTTTCCTGCAAACATCTGCTCCAATATCAACCAAGCTTCTTGTGAAGAAGCTGCTGAACGAATATGAGGAATGATAGAACGCTGAACTGCCAATGCAATCAGCGACATAGCCTGTGCATCCCGTGTATCCCAAGTTTTCTGAGCTGCAGTTCTTGGGGGAAGTGGCTGAGCGGGCTGAGGTGGAGGGGGCTGAGGTTGCCCTCTTGCACGTCCTCCTGGAGGAGTAGCGGGAGCCACAACTCCCGGTCGAGCTTCCTCTCCACTGACATAATCCCACAAATTTTTTGCCACTAATACATTCTTCATCATGAAAGACCAAAGGGAATAATTGTTCCCATCCAATCGGTCTTCCTTGGACACATAGGTGAATACATCTCCTCCCTGATTTGCCATTATTTCCCAAAAGGCAATTGAGCAATGTCAATGCAGTACGGGCTGGAAATCTGCAAATTTCCAGAAATTGCAGCAAACACAAGTCTGCAATTAATGTGCAAAGGGTACTCTGTCACAAAAAACTGTCACTGATGCACGCTTCCCAAGGTGCAATTAGTGCTCAGCAGCACTAAAACATCAAAAGCCCCAAAATTTTCTGCCCAAAATTTCTGTCTCAAATGTCTGTTACAAAAGCCCCAAAATGTGCATTCAATGTGTCACAGACAGACACAGCACGTTTCCCAATGTGCAAACAGTGCAGTGCAACACTGTTATGAATAAATCCCCAAAATTTTGCCAAAATCTCTGTCAAAAACAGTCGGTCTGTGACTGTATCAGCAGTTTAAATGCATCTGTCCTCCAAATACACAAAAGCCCCAAAATTTTCTGACCATTCAGTCAGAAATTTGCATGAAATTTACTTTTCCAGTAAATTTGTGCCAACCGCGTGTGAACCGCCGCTTCCAGAATTTTATTCTGGGCTGAAATAATAAAATTTTTGAAAATTTTACCTGGTCGTGCAGCACGTCGCGAGCTGCTGACGTGACAAAGGCAGGCGGGCAGGCGGGAGCAGGTTGTCAGACGGGCTGACCAGTCGCGATGGGCAGGCGGGCTGCACGTGGTCAAAAACGGCGGGAGGCTGATTGGCGGGCTGCGCGAATCTGAAGCGGTGCACGAAACAGGGCCCTGGCGAAGTGGAGCTGCTCGCGAGCTGACGAGCGACTGCTGACGGGCAGCTGCTGACGTGGACGACTGTAGTGAGAAGACGGGCAGCTGCTGACGTGGAGATTGTGAGCTGCGCGCAGGGCAGTACTGGGCAGGTCTAGAGCTGGCGACTCGGGGGCAAGACTGACGGGGACTCCAGGCTGCTGACTGAGGACAGCTCTGATACCAAATGTCAGATGGGAGAGGATCGAGGTGCAGCTGAAGTGCAGTAGACAGTGTGAGAGTGAGAGACAGAGTTGAGCACGACACCCAATGCAATAGTACTGAATAGAGTGTAAGATGAAAGTACAAATGATAACCCTTATACCTTAGGGTTATAAGGGGCTGTTCACACCCGAACACAGTAAGTGCCCGTAAGTGTGCACCACAAGCACATACAAAATAGTACACATAATCTGGGGGAAAAAACCTCTCCTACCGAGAGTAAAAAGTGCCCCAGTGTCCTAGTGATCACCCGCACACTCCCATATGAGCCTAGGCGTAAGTAAGGCGTGTGAGATACCCAACACTAATGGTATCAACCAAAGAAATCATACGGGGGCCGAACCCATTCTACACATTAATTGCCACAAAAATGACTAGCTAACATGATCAAATCCCTTCTCAATATCTAGTTGAAGCATAACAACCTCCTCGCCACAAGCTTTGGCATAGTCAATTCCCAGTTGAACATTCAGAATGTTGTGCATTATACTCCCACCTTTAATGAAACCATATTGGCGTGGATGGACGAAGTGCGGAAATACTTTCTGCAATCTAGTGGCAATAATTTTAGAAAAGATTTTATATAACGACCCCATAACAAAAATGGGTCTCCATTGTTTCAAAGAGGTCGAAGAGGGAACCTTGGGCAATAACCTAATAACAACAATCTTCCAGCCTGAAGGATCGTACCCGATTTCCACGCTTGCTGACACAATCGAGTTAATGGGTCCTTAAGCAATTCCACATGGGCTGAAAACAACTCATTAGAAAGCCCATCCCAACAAAGACTTTTCCTAGGAGGCAAGTGGGACAGCACTTCTTACACTTCATCTTCTAAAATATCGGCATCCATTAAGTTCACCCATTCTGGCTTAACCTGATTACTGACAAGGTCACAAATATATCTTCGAGCAGAGAGAACAGCATCGGAAAGAATCTCTTGCAAACCCAACAAGGACCTATAAAAGTCGACACTCATCCAAATGATGGAGGCAAGATTAGTCATCACCATAACACCTTGCCCATCCTTTAAGCGCACAATATTTTCCCGCGCATATTTCTAATGCAAACAAGCAAAAAATTAATGACTTTGACAGTTATTATCGTTTAAATCTTCAGCTCTGGCCAACAGTTTGTATTTTGCATATTCCTTTTTCTGAAGAGATTGAACCCTGCCTTTCAACAATTTAATGCATGTGAGCAAGTCATCACTGGAATCCCCAACCTGACACAGAGACAAAGAATGGGCCAATAATGATTGGGCATGTTGCAATTCATCTCGAAAAGAGGAAGCATACTAAATATCATACTGTCGGGATAATGCTCGCGCATTACCCCTAAAAACCACCAATGCTTCCATCCCTATAGATAGTACACTCGAGCTAAAAGAAGCTATCAGTTGTTGGACACCATCCAAAAATTGGTTTTGCTGCAGAAAAGATTGATTAAAACGAACAGGCAAACCTGCAAGGAGCGCCTTAAATGCACGAACAAGTCTATGGCTCTTTCCAAGACCAAAGGATAATGAATTGACAAAACATGCATCCTTTCCACCCACATATTAATGACTGCATGAAGAAAAGAATCACTTTGGCAAATGTAGATCCTATCCAACATGGCCCAAGTATTTGCATGCTAAAAAGAACGATAAGTATATCTGGCTTGTGATGGATACATCCAGGACCACAAATCCTGTTTTAAAGATACTTCTGCAAGAGCATCCCAAGCCTATCACTCAAGACCATCCATAACCGATCCATAACCAAATGCGGAGAAGTCACCTGACCCCCAAATACACATGCATTAAAATCACCCATGACAAAGCCTTGATGGGCCATGGCTAGGCAGTGCAAGTCATCCCAAAGCTAACGACGTTCCCTTGCAGTAGAAGGAGCATACACGCCTACAAGCCACAAAACCTCTTCCTCATAAGGTATTTCCAGGATCTCAACCACTAAAAAGGACCGCATAATCCTTGTATACGGAAGAAGATCCAGCCAAAGCGTGCAGTTTGTGTTCTACAGCACAAAAACATCCCAATTTCCAGCTAACACAACTTTGCACAACCAAAACTGCTTGCCACCTAAAGAAATACCTTTCACATTTCACGAAGCAATTATCATTATGAATCACAAATGAGAATAACTACTCAACCACCACTTTCCCTTTCCCTTTGACATCAATACCCTTGGCAACCTGGAATTTCTCCATTTCACTTCGGATAACATCAACAAGAACTACCCTCTACAAACCTACAACCTAAGCATGGCAAGGAAACTGCAGTTGCTGGGAACAGGAAACATCCTGAGGAGGCACAAGCCTTCCACGCGCATCAAAGCACAAAACTGCCAGAACACGCGAAGATTCAGGTTCCATATAAAACCCCTTACCTCTATGTTGAAAGGTCTAAGTGATTGGGGGCGGCGAAGGATGAGCAAGATTCGAGCAAGAATCTTGTGTAGCATTACGACGAACCACATTGACCCAAGAATTCACATGAGGAGACAAATTTCGCCCAACCGCAATCAAAGCACCCTCTCCACCAATGTGGGGAGCATCCCTCTTGCCTTCCTCATGACCATGTGGGAAAAGCAGCTCTCGATCAGTTACTGGCTGTTGAATCATCTCGTGAGGGTGGTGGTCTTGCATTTCCATGTCTTGATCCATAGGGCACTGCACTACCTCCGTATTTTTGTCGCATTCCAAAATAAAATGGCCCAACAGCCCACATTTGAAACAGTGTCCTACAAAAGTACACCATTTCAACTCATACACCAATGTTTCTAACCTTGGAACTTAAAAACGAATTTTTGTCGGGTGAGGTTTCCCTATATCCCACAGCATACATGCCCTATTCGTATTGCGGGAAGCCAACCGAGGTTCCACCAAAACCTCCCCAAGGGTTCTCAAAATCAGAGGGAGCAGTCTCCAAAGATGTGTACGGAAATCAACCACCCCTACCCAAATTGAGCATGCATGTCTTACCACCTCCCAAAACTCAGCCATGGGCCTCCAAGGGACCACATGAACTAGCTGCCCATCCATAAACAAAGCAATGTGTTGCATACTAAGAGCCTGTACTTCCGTAGAACGAAAAAGAACCTCAAGAAACTCCTTCGGACCATCACAAATCTCTTCAACCAGTGGGACCTGCATACGCCCTGAAGCATCATCTAAGCACGGTTCAAAACTAAGAAGCATCAACTGCAGCCAAGCACGAATTTTAGTGATCAAAGGAGTCCTTCCAGTAAAATAAAAGATGGCTGCTCTCTCATGGAAAGCAGCAATCTACTATAAGACCAGGTTGATTCCCATGACTCCAACTACATGATCCCCATCTGGTAATGAGTTAGCTTTACCCACATTAACATGCACATAATCCGACATAAGATGATTGGCAGTGGCCAACATGAACTAAAGAGACCCATCAGGCTATCAGCAGGAAACATGGGCCGCTGGTGGGGGCAAATTTGTGCCTAAGACCGGTTCTTTAACCGACATCCTATGAGGTTTGCCCATCTCCTCACCAACCAGCAATGGCCCGAGTTCTTCAGCCGATGAATCACCATGCGAGTCTGCCAAGTCTTTGTCATTTCCTTGCCAAATCTGCTAATCGAGAAATCCCATATCGATACCATTAGATTCCTGCAAATTTGCTATAGCAGAACCAAATGCCTTTGTGAACTCTGACTGGCAAAGTCACAACTGAGCTAGGATTGCCTCTTCCAAGCACTACATGGAACTGTCTCCGTAGGTGCAAAAACAGAGGACAGTCTACGGCTACCTTTTAGTCCGGGCCGCTTCAGAAAGGTAGAAGGAACAGGTGTGAGGTGGAGGTGTAGGTCGACACTTGATATTGCAGCGGCACGCGAAAAAACGAGGTGTGCAAGCAGGTTAGGCAAGACCTGTACTAAAGAAAACGACTGCAATGCTTGATGCTCCTCATTGTCAGACACGGCCGCCCTTGCTCCCGTTCAAACAGGGCCTTGGATCGCCCTACACACTGGGACAAAATGGATGAATCGGAGGCATTCCTTCTACACGCAAAGCCGAATCCTCTCTCTCTCTCTCTCTCTCTCTCTCTCTCTCTCTCTCTCTCTCTCTCTCTCTCTCTCTCTCTCTCTCTCTGTGCGCGCGCGTGTGTGTGTGACTACCTCAGCACGGCGCGATAACATAGAGCACGATTGCACAGGCATTCAGGCCCCGACAGAATCAGAGCGAAGGGTCAAGTCGCCATCGCTCACTCTCTTGTCCAGCTGTGTGTGTGTGTGTGTGTGTGTGTGTGTGTGTGTGTGCGCACGTGTGCGCGCGCGCGCGCCTCAACACGAGGCGATAACGCAGAGCACAATTGCACAGGCATTCAAGCCCCGACAGAATCAGAGCGAACGGTCAGGTCGCCATCTCTCTCTCTCTCTCTCTCTCTCTCTCTCTCTCTCTCTCTCTCTCTCTCTCTCTCTCTCTCTCTCTCTCTCTCTCTCTCTCTCTCTCTCTCTCTCTCTCTCTCTCTCTCTCTCTCTCAAATCTGTCGAGCAATAGGGCAAGAGATGAAGAGATCAAGCAATCTCTCACCGCACATTGTGCAAAATACGTAGTGACCACGAGAGATCATGTGAGCACGCAACACATCCCCAATTGGAAGACCCCCCAATAAGCAACCTTCATATACAAACTTTCCCCTCATAAGGAATCTTAGACTTCCAGAGTTGGAAAAATCTTTCCTGCCACTTCTTATTGTTATTTCGAATATGAAATATTTTATTGGTCCTTCTAGTGACCCATCTCTTGTCCTCAACTATCTGATAATAGATCTAATTAGCTGACTTATTCTCGAAAATCATCAGGTAGCACAAACATCCAATCTTCCCAAGGAGACGAGGGTTGTAAAGCAAGCAATGCAGAGTACTTCAAAGAATGCTCGTATAAGGACAACCAAATATCGTGATAGCCACAAGGTACCTGAAAGTATTTATGAATTCACCAAAAAAAATAAAGACGCGGCTGCCCAAGAATGACACCATCATGGACTGTCTACAACCCCAAGTGAGCCATCCGATTAAACTTATCTCGCTGCGAGTCTTTACCAGGCCAATCCAACAACCCGGAGGCAGTCAACACTTCTCCTTGATATGAGCGAAGAGCTCGACCCCACATGAGATTATCAGAGCTGAGTTGGGAGCATCACCCATGGTGGCTGAGGCCTTGGTTCAGGCAGTGACTTTCATACATAGACTATGGGAGCTCCCCCAAGATAGATACCCACCGCTAGCCCTGGCCTCTTCTAGACAACTAGAAGCAGACGGTGACAGACACTGTTGGTATGCTCAGATGAGTACATGGATGAGTCTACATGGGCTGCAGATTGACAGACTACCCCCCTTTGACTATAGCCTGGATTGCCCTACACTTGACCTAAGCCGATCAGAGCTAAACCATGTGATCAGAGCAGACATACTGAAGTTAGATACGGAGAAGACCGCGATCAGACCCCCCTCCCCACATGGCACGAGGATGGCACACTACCAGACCCACTTCCTTCAGGTATCTGAGGATGGTTTCATCACCCGACCCAATTACATGGACACACAGCTGCCTCATGAACTACGCACAGTTATTGGTCAGATCCGCACCTCATCCCACCACCTGAGGATTGAGACAGGCAGATGGGAGGGTATACAGACAGAAGAACGCATATGCCCACTATGCGACAAAGAGACAGAGACAGAGAAACACTACATCTACCATTACAATTTGCACCACTGAGAACCCGACGCTCTTAAAAGAAATCATGGTGCGCCTTGCGCTCTTTTACAAAAGTATTGACTTGTCCTTTTTCTTGCACACCTCTCTCCTTGATTTATGACTTTTTTGCACTTTTTGTGTTTCCAGATTTTTCTGGGCGCACCTTTGTCTTCCGTTTCACTTTTGCCTTGATCTTGTCTTCTACTTTAGATTTTTTGGATTCTCCACCTCATTCGTTTAAGGGTTAACAACATATCTACATCAAACCATCAGTTCAATAAAGAAAAAACAAACACAAATGAAAGTCTACCACGATCCTAACACAAAAATGTCACATTGAAAGGACTGCTGATATGGAGCGAACAATATCCAGCCAGGGAGCAGCAATGTCAGCAAAAACCAGATCAGCTGACAGCATAGAGGAGATCTACCATAACACTAGACCACAAACACGGGCCACATGACCATGGATGCACGATACTGAATCAAAAATGAAGGCATTCCGAGTTTGCCAAATATGCCACAAGGCTGTCCATCTCAGGAAATGGAAGAGGCAGGAATAATCTGAATTCAAAGAGGACACAGAGGTCACTTTTTCCATAATCCAAAAACAAGTTGATATGCCGTGCTGAGTCGCCCAAGGACCACACACAGGTAACAAAACTCCAAATTTGTCTAGCAACAAGGCAAGAGACAATAGATGAAGCATTGTCTCATCACATGTAGTGTAGAATACACAACCACCAACAACGATCTTGAGGACACAGCACATCCCAAGATGGACGTCCCCCAATAAGCAACCTCCACATGAACACTTCACCCTTATACAGAACCTTAGACTTTCAGAGTTTCATGAATCTTTGCTGCCGCTTCTTTTTGCTATCCCAAATGTGCCATATTTTTTTAGCCTTACGCGTTACCTATTTCTTGGCCTCCACCATCTAATGATATATCTAGTTAGCTGACATTTTCTCAAAATCATCAGGAATCATAAACATCCAATCACGCCAGGGAGATAATGGCTGTCACATAGACAAAGAATAGAACCCCAAAAGTCTGTCCTATATGGACGACCAAATGTCATGATACCATCGGGGCACCCGAAAGTACTGACAAATATGCCAAAAATAATAAAGACATGCCTACCCAAGAATGACACCATCAAGGACTATCTACAACCCCAAACGAGCCATCCGATTAAACTTGTGTCTCTGCAAATCTCTATTAGGCCAATCCGACAACCAAGAGGTAGCCAGTACCTCACCTAGCAGCAAATTCTTCTCCTTACGAAAATAAAGAGGGCGCCAAACTACAAAATCTAACATCACCTGCCAACATGCCATCAAATGAGAAAGGACAAAAGACTCGGAGACCCTAATAGGTTTTGTAGAATTAAGCACATGCCACCAAGAAGCATGAATAACCAAAGCTGCTCCTATCATCCTTTTAGCAGAACTCACATGCTGGCACCATAGTTGCCTCCGTACGACGAACGATAGTGTTCGTACAGTACGATTTGTATGGTACTACACTGTACATATCCGTATGAATTCATACATTATTTTGGGTCCTTTCTGACTACCTCACATGTGTATTCCGCATCTCAAGTCTCGCGTTCCTTGCGGCCCTACCTTAACTCCCGCACGTTCCACTTGCCCATGTGGCACTTTTTGGGGGGGTGGGAAGCCTTGGATACCTCATCCCAACCCCTTTTCCAGCCATGCCCCCCCCCCCCCCAAAAAGCCCTCGTTGGATTCCATCCAGTTTGCAGCCCTCTCTCTGACCGTTGACCCCTCTTTGACACTTTAAACTTTATACCTTCTCTCATCTACAAAAGGTGCTCCTCTCCTCCATGCTTACACACCAACTCAACAAGCATTTACCAATCTCATATTTCTCTCTTGAATCTTGAATGGACTTGTGATTTGTCATCCTCATCTCCCATCACCTCTTTCCCACACCCTATCATAGCATTTGCCATTCTCAAATCTCATCTCCCATCCATTCTATCCCCATCCCAGTCTCATCTGCCATCCCCTCTCTCTCACTCTTGCTCTTTCAACTTTACCTCAACTATCAAGCCTCTCAAATCTCCCTCCGTTTCAACTTTCAAGAGTCAACACTCAACCATCACACACACACACACACACACACTCTCTCTCTCTCTCTCTCTCTCTCTCTCTCTATGTGTGTGTGTGTGTGTGGCCTCTTTCTCCGTCATCGGCACCATGACTCGTGGTGCAACTCAGCTTCTCCAATATCTTTCCAAGACTGGGGGCCAAGTTCCTCCATGCAAGGAGATCCCTCAAAACATTAAAAAGGAGATTCTCGCCAAGATGAGAGGCGGATCCACAAGAGGAGGAGGAAGTGGCTTATCGGCATTAACTGCTATGCCTATTAAGGAGCAAGCATCGAATGCGGGCGTATCTTCAAACGATGCAGAAGAGGCCTCTACCATTGGTGGTAGGGGCTCCACATCCGCATCCAGCTCCAGTAAAACACAAAGAGTGGAGGCTCATGCAGTGTCAGAGAGACAATCCTCTCTCTGAAGCTCCCAATCATGTGTGTGGATCGGTTGCGTTTCTTAGAGAAAGGCAACGACTTGCGGACATTGAAATTGCATGTACAGTGATTAAGTGCAATATTGGATTCAATGTCCTAAAGCAAGAGCAATGGAAGAAGATGGTACAAGCCATTGCCAATGTGGATCCATGCGAAGAATGGACTAATGTGGATCCATGCGAAGAATGGACTGGTGTTACATACAACAAACTAAGGACGAAAAAGATTGATGAAGAGAAGGAGAAGATTGATAGAGCCCCTGATCCTATTCCGGCCGCATGGATAAAATATGGTTGCTTCATTCTCACCGATGGATGGAGTGATTGTAAGAAATGGGGCATCATCAACATACTTGTCTCATGTCCGCTCCGCACTTACTTTATACGGACCGTAGATACGAGCAAGAGAAGGAGGAAAACGACAGGCGCATTCATCTACCACCACGTTCAACAAGCTATCATTGAGGTATACATTGCCTCTTAAATTTGTTTCACTTTCATTCATTGTGATAATTGATTTATGCATAACTATCTATCTCCCCGTTCTACTATGTCTCTAATATCTATCTCGATTCTTTCTTTCCCCCCGGATCCCAAGGCCCCCAACCCCCATCTCTCTTCATTCTTGAATCTTGAAAGTTGAAACTTCAAAGGCTCAAATCTCTCTTTCTCTCTCTAACCTCCAAGTATTGTTAGTATACTTGTAATTTGTAAATTGTGGTTGTAGGTGCGTCCCTCGAATGTGGTGCAAGTTGGTATAGACAATGCATCGAATTGTCAGCGCATGGGCCATTTGCTTGAGGCCGAGTTTCCCACGATTGTGTAGACTCCATGTGTGAGTCATTATTTGACTTGCTCATAGAAGACATTGCGAAGCTCAAGTTGATGAAGAGGATGGTCCGCAAATCTCCATCAATTGTCACCTTCTTCACGGTAAAGGTAAAGGTGCTTGCAATGTATCATGAGCATATGACACTGGAGTTAAAGAAGCCTTCTTCAACTCGCTTTGCTTACATGTGATTATTGTTGAAGCGCCTTTATGAGATATGGTCCGCACCTTGCGCCAAACTGTGGTGTCCGCTCTATGGAAAGAGTGGGATGAGCATGAGACAAAGAAGGCCAAAGCCATGCAACACTTGTGTCTTAATGAGCAATTTTGGCAAAAAGTCCATGTCATTGTCATTGTCGTAACTCCCTTTTATAGGGTGTTATGTATGAGTGATTGCAAGGGGTCCACCATGGACCTTCTTGTTCAGTTCTTTAGAGGAACATTGGTGGAGGCACATGCTTGTACAGTGATCATAGAGACAACGTGTACATTTTTAGAGATAGCAGAGAGGAGATGGGCATGGATGCATAAGCCCATCCATGGTTTTGCCGCATTGGTACATCTAGGGCTACAAGTTGCTGACAATCTCACGGATGATAGAGAGCTCCGTTCGGCCTAGCTTGCTAATTTGACTCGTGTGGTCCCTATGGATGACCACAATGCAGTGCTAGAGGTGCTAGAATGCTATGCAGGTTAGAGAGGGCATGTGGCTTTTGCTTCCCCCACTTATTGGAAGAGAAAGTCACTTGTGAAGCCTTTAATTTGGTGGCAAAACTTTGAATACACATTGGAGACCATTCAGTCCTTAGCCATGAGGGTCCTTGCGTAAGATTGCTCTTCGCGTACATGTGCCAGAAACTGAAGTGTCTATTCTCTCATTCACACAAAGATTCCCAATCGACTTAGCACACGACAATTAGAGTGGCTAGTCTATTGCCGCACTAACTTACGCATAATGAGGGCTATGATGACCATGGGAAGTCCAAAGCAGATAAAGTTTAAACACTTAACCATAAAATTTTAAATTTGTTTTTTTAAACTTTGAAGTTTATACTTTACAATTTAGACTTTAGCATTTGCAATCTTACGTGCATCACAACATTGTGTAGGTGAATGTTGATACATTCAAGTTGACGGGCAATACTCTTCTGAGTATACATTAGGAGGTTAACGAGGAGAAGCAAATGACTTTTGTAGAGCTTTATAGAGAGCTCATAGCACCAGATGCTTGTGACACTTGCAATCAATGTGCTCCTGACGAGGAGTTCGAGTAGGTGGTAGCAAAAGCATGGTCATTCAACGCCCTCCATCATCAAGGAGGGGTGGTTCGAGTGGCCTGCACACATATGTAAGGCGGAGCTCTAGTAGCTCACATATTGTGCCTCATGATGACATCTCCCCTTGCCAACACAACCGCCACCTAGGAAGCAATCATTTGATGATGATGGTAACCTCATCAGTGAGGACGATGAGTGTATCTCATCATCCAATGTTGAGGAGTCATCTTCAAACTCTCTTGATGAGCACTCATATGGTTCTGATGATGATGATGATGATGATGATGATGATGATGATAGTGATGCGTCATCATAGATTCATAGGTCTCTCTTTTTTGTATCAGATATACTAGACTCTGGTGTATCGCATGTTTTGCGCAGCCCATGCGACCACGATGGTCACCCTCGTGCATTTATCTTATTCTATAATGAAATGGCTATTTCAACTTTAAAAATGTATTCTATGATCTATCATTTAATGATTTAGGATTTTTGTTATTTAAAAAATCATCTTAATTTTTTTTCGTACTAAAATCGTACCACACCTTATAAAATCATAAGGTACCATTTAGTACTCTATTTTATCGTACCATACCATATCGTACATTTCGTACCTGACAAGTATGGTTGCCACGAAATCCGCACCTAGCCCAAATGATTTACTTTCTTTTTCCACAACATGAATCGGATAGGTTGAACCAATTCCAAAAGAGACTTTTTAGTCCAATGAAGCAATTGCAGGAAAAACGAAATCATGCTGATCATGATGCATTGCGCAACTTTAAGTCTCACATGAAAAGGCCAGCAACCTCGAGATTTCCAATACATTAACCAATCATGAATACGAGATGATATCCAATCGAGCAAGACGCGAGGCGCTACATCCACACCAAGAGGATAACCCAAGTGTCTGGTTATATTTCCCTTAGAAATCACAATTCCATGTAGACCCAAGACCTGCAAATCATTATCCGTACAAGAGAGCAGTGTAGATTTCTGAGCATTAATATAAAGTCCGAATGCCATAGCAAAAAAATTCTACGCAACCATTGCCCGAGTCACATTCGAGCAATCAGCCTTAAGGAACATGAAGGAATAATCATCTGCCAAAGATTGACCCACAAGTTGAGCCCCACTGGGAAGAGACAAACCAACAATCTCACCTCGATCGGCCAACTTATCCAACAAAGAGAGCATCCGGTGAGTGACTAAAGCAAACAGCAAAGGGCTGAGAGGGCAGCCTTGCCGAACTGACAGAGATAAGGCAATTTCATCTGTGATCCCTCCATTAAGTGCAATGCAGGCCACAGTACCCTGACTAACGGTATCAACTAGGGAAATCATAAGAGACTGAATTTACATGGTGGTCATTAGCTCCTGCCAAAAAGACCAGCTAACATGATCAAATATCTTTTCAATATCAAGTTGAAGCATAACAACATGTTGGGCTGAAGCTTTAGCATAGTCAATCCCCATTTGAACATTTGAAATGTTATGCATTATATTCCGGCTCTTAATGAAACCGTATTCACATGGATGAACCAAATGTGAAAATACTTTCTACAATCTGTTGGCAATGATTTTAGAGAAGATTTTATATAAAGAACCCATCCCAGAAATGGGTCTCCATTGTTTCAAGGAAGTAGAAGAAGGAACCTTAGGCAATAACCAAATGACAACAATCTTCCAGTCTGAAGACATCATACCAGAATTCCACACTTGCTAACACAAGTGAGTCAATGGATCCTTAAGCTGCTCAACATGGGCTGAAACCAACTCATTAGGAAGTCCATCCCAACCAAGGCTTTTCCTTCGAGGCACATGGGATAGTACCTCTTCCACTTCATCCTCCAAAATATCAGCCTCCATCCAATCAACACATTCTCGCTTAACCTAGTTACCAAGAAAATTGCAAATGTATCAGCGGGCAAAGTGAACAACATCAAAAAGAATCTCCTGGGGGCCCAACAATGATTTATAAAAGTCAATAGACATCTGAATGATGGAAGCAGGATCAGTCACCATAACAGCTTGCTAATCCATCAAACACACAAAATTTTCTCGAGCATATTTCTGGTATAATCGAGCAAAGAACTGGTGACATTGACAGCTCTCTCTCTCTCTCTCTCTCTCTCTCTCTCTCTCTCTCTCTCAAAACACCCACCAAGTAAACTCAAAGACAAGTTGAAAACCACACAACAAGATAGAAGGCCACAAAATACAAGGCTACAATGATAAGAGAAGGGAATCGCAAAGGAGGCACAATCGACACAATGCTGATTATTTCCACACATGGAACAGCCGACTCTCTAAGGACCACACCAGCATGGAACTAGATTGCCTTTAAACTCGTCTAATGCAAGTTCATATGAATACCTTGCACTGAAAAGTATTTCAGTAGTCAAAGCATCCACCAATAAGATTTCAAGCACCATGCTCGGCATTTGACTTCCAAACCTATTTGCTTTCTTTGAAACTCAGTGTTTTATCTTCTAGAACATGTAATGGATAGCATATAAAGACTAAGCACTATACTAAAATCTTAAAGTCCTTCAAAAACAATGTCTATTGTGCATCTAGGGATGGGATGTCTCCCAGACTAACAACTTATTTTATCAAATGAATTCCAAAGAACTCTATGGCAACAGTAGCATCTTTATGGTTGACAAATATTCCTAACAATACAAGAATCAAACCCTGTGGCAAGATAACAATCCCAAGAGCCAAATGCCAAGCATGTCACTAATGTACCACAAGCTCTTCCCTAACAATCTATAATCAAAGAGATTTTTCAGACACTATTTGGAAAGAATTAGCTTGTTTACGGGTTGGAGGTTTGCATTTTGAAGGTCAACACATCCTCAAACAAGGCAAGGGATGTAACAACTCAATGTCTGAAGTATTTCAGCAACCATTGAGGGTTTTCATTTATATGAAAACATAGCAATACTATGATTGGCAAGCCTTGATTGGTCTCTGTTCTTCCAAGAATGAAATGGTCCATCCATCATCGACTCCTAAATGAATAGTCTCTCACCCAAGAAAGAGAACCAAGTCTAAGTAAGAGCTTTGTTGTCTAATACCTATCTCTTTGGGAAGGACTGGCAGTTGCACGGCATTAGAGTGAAGTAAACATGACAAAATTAGAAAGCTTAGCTTCATTGGACATTCCACTACTCACCCATTGTCATTAGATTAACTTTTGCTGACAAAGCATTCCCATCAATGTGTTAGATGAAAGAAATTTGAAACCAACACATTAGGGTTTTCTGCAGCTTTGACTAAGGGAAGGGATACAGAGATTTTCCCATGGCACAATTCCAAGGAAGAGTCAAGAACAATAAGACTTTCTCACCATAGGATTTCACAAGAAAGAGTCAAGACAACATTTTTGCAACTTCTCATACCAATCAAACATAAAATATCTATCCTAGAATACATTCTCTGTGAAAAAGTACGCATGAGCTTCAAAACCTTGAGACGAGAAGAGAGACTATAATAGATATCGACAACACTAGAAATAGCTAGGAAAGAAGGCCTCAAACAAAAGCCAAAGCCTAGTACTATAAGGGGGAAAAACGAAATTAGAGGTTTTGCTGCAAGTAGAGCCGTAAGCCAATATTGTATGTCCCAAACCCTCAAAAAATGACCAGTCAGTATTTTCTTTCTAACATGCATCCTGACAAGCATAAATTTGCTTTTTAGACAAGTGCAATGCGTGCATTGTAAACTTTAGACGCTTGCTCTTTTAACTTACAGAACTTTAGACAAGAATGTCTTGCAAGTTTTAAGAAGTCCAAAAGCTACTATTTGACTATGTTTTTTTTGCATCGCATAAGTGCGAGCATATGTGGAGGGTGTTGAGCTAGAACACACTTTTCAGCTGATTAGCATTCTTAAACAGCCCCAAAACACACTTAATTAATGAAAAACCCTAAAGAGGAGAGCGGTCCGAGAGAGTTTCAGCAGTCCCCCAAAAACCCTGATTCTTCGGGGCACTCTTCAACATCTATAAATAGACAAGCTGCCCCCATTCAGCCTCATTCCGTCTGTGCAAACTTCACACCCTTGAGTGCAAATTTAGCCATCAATACACACACACGTGGCTGTCCAGCGCCAGATACTGCTGCCACACCTACTACTACGTTTACTCCTCCAGTGTGTAGGTGCCAAGTGGCAACCCATCTCCATCATTAGGCGATAGCTTCCTCTATCAGGCGACCGCTTCTCCACACCAGGCGACAACTGCCCACCCTCTTCATCATCTGTCCAGTTTGCATTTGGTCCTCCATGTCCTCCTAAGACCTATGTTTGCTACATCCTCTCCATCCTACACTCTAACTCATAGTCACACACTTGGGATCCATCTCCGGTGGACGTCACACTCCGACACACTGCTCTACCCTTGAGTATCTATACACTCATACATTTATTTGCAGTATTCATTCACTTCAAAGTTGTGTTCTTCTTTCCCTTCTTCTGTTTGTGTTTAAGTTTCTGTGTTTGAGTTTTGAGTTTTACATTTAGGGTTTGAGTTTTCAGTTTTGCATTTAGGGTTTTAGTTTTCCTTTCTATGTTTGTGTCTGTCTCTTTGGGTTTCTGTCGTGGTTGTAAACTATGTTTCCTCAGTGCAAACCCTAGTAGTTTTCTTCAAATGGTATCAGAGCTGGTGCTTCTGTAAAGAGTATCCTGCGGATATTGTGGAGAGCTACTCTTTGTGTGACGCACACAGTACGACCCGTAACCAAATCACAATGTAACAGACACCTTCTTCTCCAATTCCTTTCGTCTCCTATCAAGCTTCTCCATCATTGGAGGCGCTCAAACGGCATTATGCACTCCATGAGGAGGACGACACTCCACTTTCACCTTCTTTTTCTACTCCTATTCCAGATTTCACTAACATGACAAAGAAGGACTTTGAGGAGTACTATCCCAACAAGTACGGTAATGTTTACACCCCTCCTACAAGCTTTGCTACCACATTTGGACCGGTTGGTGAGGCTAGCCACCTCTCCGATCATGGAGGACATACAACATTTGGAGTGTCTGGCGATTCATCTTCATCATTTCAGCCAAGTCAAGTGTCAAGTTCGTACAACCCTTTTGAGTTGAATGAATCAAAACTCTCGCCGGTTTCTTCTTTTGAGGTGCAAGATCCGGATGGCTTTCCGTATGTGAACTTTAATAGAGGGGACTCTCTAAGCAAACAGAATTAAGATACATCTACAGCTTCTGTTTCATTTGAGCATGTAGCACACACTTCTCAATTCCCTCCCATCCCACCCTCTTCTATATCACACCTTGATCACCTCTCATCATCTTTCCAAAATCTCGGATTACACTCCACATCCGCTTCACACACACTAGGGATTGGATCTTCTATCTCTCCTCCTAGCACCTTCTCCTTCTCTACCCCATTCTCTACCTCTTTGCACCATGGTACTTCGTTAGAGGGAATGCCACCCTTTAACACACTGTCTCTCACATTTTCACAAATGAGCACACCCATAGCACCTGGGACGGCTGTGGGCATGGGCATCCCCCTCACTAACCCTAGATTCACCTCTCACATCACCACTCAGACGCACGCGATTCCATCCCCAGTCATCCAATTTACCTTCGGTTACACCTATGCAGGGATTTCCATCTTCTGCTCCATGTGTTCCCATCCCACCTCCACCTTGGGCTAATCATACAACTACAATGTGCATGCCTAGTCAACACATCCCTACCTATGGATCCACCTTGCACACTACCCGCATGCTTGGTGAGCACTCTAAGACCCATTGCCAAGTGCACTCCATTCCCACATCTTACCCCCATTACACTTTTTCACACTACGCATCTCCCAGCACTACCACTCCTCTTGCAACGGCCAAGAATGCCTTCACGGATAAGACTCTTTTTAACAGGTTGAATTTCACCACTCGTGGAATTTCATGCAACAAGTGCTTGAGTCTCAAGGTCTTTGGGACCTCATCATTGGTCTAGAGCCTATACCAAACCCTCGACTAGCTCACCCTAACTACATCCGTCAATCGAGAGCCCGCAATGCCACAGCCAATGTTGAGCTAATGCGAGGATTGCTTAGTAAATTTCACTCTCAATTACACCACTTCCCACTCACGTTAGAGTATTGGAGTGACCTTCTCGACCGCTATGCGGCCCGAGATAGTACTCGGCACATAAATCTCAACTTTGAGCTTCAAGAGTCCTCTATTGAGGAAGGGGATGATCTAAAAATCAAGCTGGCTGAATATAGACGATTACTCGCCGAGTTCACCACTTCTTGAATAAGTTGCCCAAAAAATACTTCAATTTCATTTAGCACATCATCTCACAGCCCCGATTTTCAACCTTCAATGAGTTTGAGCGTCAGTTTTTGCGTTACACGAGGCTGCATGATCAAGTCCACAAGAAATCCTCATCACAACCTTATTCAAAGCAGAGGGGATTGGCTGTCTCTTCTTTGGGAGAGAAAACCAACAGTGGGTAGAACTCGCAAGATGCGAAGGCAAGCCGATCAAAGGGCGACTCCTCTTCGTCAGATGAAACCCAAGAACCTAGATCTATCTCGCAGCAACTCCCAAAGAAAAATCAGTTTTGCACACATTGCTAAAGAGCAAGTCATGTGGACGAGGAGTGTCGCTCCAAGGCCCAAGGTCTTCCACCTAAAAAGCCTCAGCAAACCATTGCGACCGCACACTCCAGTGGGGCTATATCTTCCACTCCTGCTTCATCTGCTCCTTCAACACCCGCCGTTGCTGTTGAACATGTGGCCCAAGCACAACCTCAACAGACACTCTATTTCACCACCCCTGAGGGATTGGTTGATTGGTCTATAGGTTTCGATCACATTGCACTTCATGCATCCATCTCATCCTCCTCTCCACCTCGTCACACGTCCCCTTGGCAAAGCCCTGCTACTGGACGTACGTGATGGTGGACACCTTCTTAGATTAGCATGTCTCTAAGTCCTTAGAATATCCTAGGTCAGTCTAGCATCCATTTTTCACACTCTTAGAGTCGGACCCATAGGATTCATTGTCCTTGGCTTTTCCATTCTTAAGTCTTCCGCTGCATTTACTCACAGACATATACATTCATTGCATTGTCTTTTGAGTTAAATTTTCGCTCTGTTACGTTTTGCTTTGGAGCATCTCACCAATGATCTCTTTGTTTGCAGATTCTCATCTCTTTTGCAAGGTTTTGTCTTTCAATGTAGAGCTCACTTGCAAATTGCTTTGGTCCTACCTGGGCTAGAGACGTGGGGATGCGCACCGTTCCTTTCATGGTTTCATCATCCTAAGAGTGCTTATTCTTCTTCGAGCACGAAGGTTTCCTCTCTCGAGGCAGATCGTGCAGCATCTCTCTCGATACTATCATGGCAATGACTTCTATCTTGCTCTTCCAACGGGATGCTTCATCCACTTCATCTTCTTCCATTCCTTATGCTTCTCGATACCACATGAAGACCGACATCAAGCTCCTCTTCCTTCTTCCTCATCCACATCCAAGTTGACAGGGGGTTCCTATCCTTCTTGGTATTCTACAGGCTTTAGTACTTTGTCTTCGATATCAACTTCTCCCCCCTATTGTACTGTACCTTTCCCCTTTGCATTGCATAATTTCATCATCTTTGTACTATGATACTTGGGCAAGTAAACAATTTCCCCATGGGGAACACTATCCAAGTGGCACCTATTGCATAAGCATTCTTCAACATGTAACATACTTTGCATCTCATTGTGCAGAGCACCACTTGAGCAGATCCTAAGCTATTTCAACCAGCGGCTGTTGTCACCACACCACCATACTCCATCACATGGATATCTCATCACCTGTTTTTCCTCGTCATTGACACCCTTGAGTAGATGGGTAAGCTTGTACTGTTTTGTGATGTGTTGGGTGTATCCTCCCTACTCCCAGTTTCTGGGTCAATGTTACTCAATTGGCCGCATCCCATTAAATTTAACTCATTCATTTCTCAAAAAAGAAAAAAAAAGTTCAGTGTGGTTCCATCCGCCTTTGTAGGGCTTGGAAAGCCACTGGGCAACCGACGTGCACCCTTTGTCCGATGCCCTGTCCTCTCTGGGGTGACTACTTAGACTCCCTCGGTAAGATAGCCACCACCTCTGTAGTCATGGTATGCCACTGGACAGCTGACGTCCACCCTTTGTCCGATGCCCTGGTTGCTTTGGGATGGGACGCCTTGGGTTAAGTAAAAATCAAAGTGGTTGGCCAAAACTTTCGACTCAATTTTAGGCCTGAGAGGGGGTGTTGAGCTAAAACACGCTTTTCAACTGATTAGCGTTCTTAAACAGCCCCAAAACACACTTAATTAATGAAAACCCCTAAAAAGAACAACGGTCCGAGAGAGTTTTAGCGGTCCCCAAAAACCCTAAATCTTTGGGGCACCCTTCAACATCTATAAATAGACAGGCTGCCCCCATTCAGCCTCATCCTATCTGTACAAGTTTCACACCCTTGAGTGCAAATTTAAGCCATCAATCCACACACACGTGGCTGTCCAGCCCCAAACACTGCTGCCACACCTTTTGCTGATACATTTACTCCTCCAATGTGCAGACGGCAACTGGCAGCCCATCTCCATCATCAAGCAATAACTTCCTCTATCACGCAACAGCTTCTCCACACCAAGTGATAGCTACCCACGGTCTTCGTCATCTGTCCAGCTTGTGTTTGGTGCTCCAAGTCCTCCTAAGACCTGCGTTTGCTGCATCCTCTCCATCCTACACTCCAACTAGTGGTCACACACTTGGGATCCGTCTCTGGTGGACGTCACTCTCCGACACACTACTTTGCCCTTGAGTATCTATATACTCTTACATTCGTTTGCAATATTCATTCACCTCAGAGTTGTGTTCTTCTTTCCCTTCTTCTGTTTGTGTTTGAGTTTTGAGTTTTATGTTTAGGGGTTGAGTTTTGAGTTTTGAGTTTTGTGTTTCGCACTTAGGGTTTGAGTTTTGCTTTCTGTGTCTGTGTCTATCTCTTTGTGTTTCTGTCGTGGTCGTACACTCTGTGTTCCCTCAGTGCAAACCCTAGCAGTTTTCTCCACAAACGGCCATGTTACTACCAAACAGAGAAATGTTCTAGGGCACGGGCTCAATGGCGTGTTCCTTCTTTTTATGATTGTGTATTCCCAATCATACAATCTGTTTCCTCAACAGAGATACAAAAATACGTCAGATTGTGCTTTTATTGTTCATTATCCTTACAATTCATAATTTGAATAAAGCACAACCCTTTTGTCTACCACTCATAGTTGGGGTTATGATTTATTTATATTTTGCCATTGCCCATAAAAGGTTTAGCTAAATATTAACAACCCTCATTAGATTATACATATAAATTCCATCCACCTACCCTTGGAACCCTAGGTAGTAACAAGCTCACCACTAGACATATTTGGTAATCTTGCATAATTCAAGTGGCAATATATGTCATAGATACTCAGGCCCTAAGGAGGCCTGGGTATGTAGTCGTGTTCAGAGGATTTGATGCTCAAATCTAAATCTACAGAGAACATCCTCATCGCATCTAACAATCAATTTCCTGTTTCAGACAATCAGGCCCTAATTCTTCGACGAACCTACTCGACCTCATCAGAAGTGCATGTTGAAGGGGAAATCACCAAAAAGCAGTCAATTCCTTTAGTTACCATTAAAACAGCCACTAAAAGCAATTGGAACCTGCTCGGAAGTTATCTAATTGAACTCAATCAAGTGCAACACACAAAAGATGAGGTATAGAACCTTCATGGCTAAGTAAATATGGGGATATCTTTATTAATTAAACTACCTCATGAGCATGAAGCAGACCATGAGATCGAACTCACACCTAGAGTCGAATTGGTCGCCAAAAGACCATATGAGATGTCTATTCTTGAAGCAATCAAACTAAAGGAGCAATTAAAGTAACTACTATGTCAAGGGTACATAAGTCCTAGCAATTCACCATGGGGTGCTCCTATTCTATTCCAAAAGAAAAAGCACAAGGCCCTCCGACTTTACTTGGATTACAAGAGATTGGAGCCCAAAAGAACCCACAAGCTCATGGGATGCATGTTACATGGTTAAGCAGTTGAAGCACTCTTCAGAAACACATTATGACATTAATAAACTAAGTTCCAAAGGCTTGAACTTGAATATGCGGAGAAGCAGTTACTATGTAAACAGTGCAGCATTGTGGTTACCTAGCCTCCCGCTTTTCAAGTGAGCTGACTTGTTCCTTCAGCGCTGACACCTCTGTATTCTTTGCAGCTAGGTTTCCTGGTAGAATGCAGAAAAGATTGTATGCACACATGATAAATATGGTGGATGACATTTTAAAATGGTATCTTAACAGTAAAACAATGATGCAACAAACTCAATTTGGCAGCTTCTTCCCCTACTTAACACAATTGCTTCCAGAAGACCAAATCACAACCTAGCCATTAGTTTTCAAATATAGCCTGGCATGCGTCCAAACACTTTTGCATCCTAAAACAATAAACTGATCTGGCAGAAGATAAGTTTTAGTCCCAAAGGTGATGTTGTCTATTAAGCCAGATGGTGCTACAATCTTGACAATCCGGACTCAAGTTTTTAAAACCAGTGCATTATATACTGGACTACCTTCAGAAGTCTCAAACGGAATTTATCATTTGCTCAGATAGTAGAGATGAACACTACATACTTAAGGTTAGTTGGTATCCTTCAAAAAGGATTATAAAACTACTCATATAAAGCTAACAGGGGGTTGGAGATCAACATCACATTGCAAAGTTTGTATCCAGATTAAGATTGTACAATCAGCCTTAGATATCACAAGCAGACCAGGCTATCTTATAAGGCTATGGACTACAAAAAAAAAGGATACAGACTACAACTACAGATGAATCCATATTACCTGTTATAGCACTGTTATTCTGTAAAAACTCCACCTTTTCACGCAAATATTGGATTTCTGATAGGAGAACCAGCTTCTCAGCATTCACATCTAAGTTCTCAATCATGCGAACCACCTTGGTGCAAGAAGGGTCATAATCCCCACGTCCCAACTGTGGACAGAAAGACCAAAATCAATTGGTGTGTTTCTCTAAACCATACTGTCCAAAATGGCAACAAATATTGGCTTGCCACTAATCTCTATATTAGTTAAAACAAGGTTCCATGTATTTTTGTTGGAGAAAGGGAGATTATTTTTGAACCCACACATAGGACCAAAAAACAGGTGGGATTTTCTTATCTGCAGGATGCTACAAACATCCTAGCCCTTAGTCCAAGCTCCACAAGAGCCAGACATGTTCACTGGACAAGATAGACACAGTCCTTTGATCCTCTCCCCTAAGCAAGTGTAATTTACTCTAAGAATGTCATTACAGAGGTTGCATATTGAATATTATTACCTAGCGCAGATAGTAGCATACACTACTAGAAAGATGTTGGATCCCACAACAATTCCGTGTATTCCAGCAACCCTTCCCTCCCTAAAGAAATAACCTTCAGTCATCAAAATCAAACCCCCCCCCCCCCCCCAAAACACACACACGTGCACGCGCGCACACAAAGGGAGATACCTCTCAGCAAAGAACAAAGTACAAAGAACAACACATGGGAGCCAGGGCGATATTTTCCTTGTCAAAGGTGAATCGGGCTTTGCTTGTTCTCACCAGTTAAAATATATGGCCATTCAAGCCCATCAACTTCAGAAGACAATCCAAATCCCCTTACAATCAACTTCACCACATATGCAAAAAAGGAAAGCCATATATTAGAGCCACCTTGCATCCAGATGGACCAAGCTTTGTGACTCCCCATTGCAACTGAGAATGTACACCAAATCCTCTTACAATCAACTTCACCACATGCAAAAAAGGAAAGCCATACAAGAGAGCCACCTTGCATCCAGATGGACCAAGCTTTGTGACTCCCCATTGCAACTAAGAATGTACACCCTTCTCATCATAAATCCCTGATAGGTCTATCTTGCACTTCAGAGGTCCCAAAGATCAATCTCCTGCATACATCTAAGCTGCAAAAAGATAGTCTCCTCCTGACAGGACAATACAAACTCATGATACTAGCTCCAATCTAGCAGACCAATATTGGCTCCCTGCTTATCACCAGGCTTTCACATCCCCCCACCAATTAATGTGTCTAAGCTATTCATAGGTCTCCCCACAGTCTCAATTTCCCCTCCAGCAACCCACAAGTTTGGTTCACTTGTTTCAAACACCACCAAAGCTACAATACATGCCCTTTCACTTATGCATGCCTGTGAATAACATGTCCATGGACTTCAAACCCACCTTTGTTAGCAACTGACAGCAAATGAGACAATGTAGACACTCGCACTAAAACATTCACGACATCCTAAATCATGAATCCTTCAAGAGGCTTGGTGAAAAGCACTAACTTGCATTGTACAATGCTTATCAGTTTGCCATCATAAACTCATAAGACCATGGCATCGAACCCAATTGGAGTTGCTTATCGGTTTGCCACCATAAACTCTTAAGACCATGGCATCGTTCCCAACTGGAGGAAACCACCCTCTCCCCAATCCATGTGAAAAATACTTACTTGGAAGGTCCAGTGCTGAAGGCTCACTATGCCTCTAACGGCTGAGCAGATCTTCATCAAGGGTTCCACACAGCTTGGTTGGGAGCCATATAGACTTCCTCCCGAAAAGTGAATGTTAATCATTAAACAACAAGGCAACAGAATTGCAAAGAAATTTGGCAAAAAAGATGGACAAAGGTGCGACAAAAGCAAGACAAGTGCACCCATGCAAGTTGTAATACTTTTTGCCAAGAAAAAAGACCCACAACTCGGCAAGGGTACACGCACTAGCTTTCATTTACTTTTGTGATGATCGGTGTAATCTAATTGTGTTTGCATGAACCAAAAAAGACCAGCCAAGAGCCAAATAGGAGAGACAGGCACCCAACTTGCGTGGAAGCCCAAACTCAAAACCCCATGTATAAAAGCTAGAAAGTGAATGGATAAGCTCATTCTTGTCGTGTGCAAACTTGAGAGCATTCTTCTTCTCCTTGCTTCTAACCTATCTACTTCTGCTCCAACTTGAGAGTGAAGGAGAGTGAGAGTGTCAAAGTTAGGAAGAGAGTGAGGGACATCATAGGCAAAGCTTCTTCCTTGCACGCGGAAAGAGGCAGATTGAAGGAGAGATTGGGTTGCCTTTCTTCTTATTCACATTTCATCTCATAGATCGGGTACTTGTGGATCCAAAATCGAGAGCAACGGAATAGAGAAGGCAGATTGAGTACCATTGCATACATCGTGGAGCCACCCTTGAGCTTTCAATTTCCGACATTGAGGAGAAGATAAGGTGATAAGTTCACTACACCCTCATTGGTTTGTTCGTTCTTGCTTTTATGTGGTTCGGGAGAAGAATAAATACATCAATGAGAATGGAGGATGTATAGGCTATGTGAGAGATAGTTGTTTCCAAATCTGATGAAGTGGTTGAAACAAAAAGTGTTCCATCAAGTCCAACGGTCTTTTCCATCAAGTTTGGTGGTCAATGAGAAGGATGGAACCAAAATTACATGTCTTATTTCAATGACAAAGCCGCCGGAGCATTCCATGCATGACACTAAAGACCATCCATAGTAGACTAAACTAATGACGCCTAGTCCCCGAATACAAAAACATTAAAGTCACCCATAACAAACCCCTGACGAGCCATAGAGAGGTACTACAAATCTTTCCAAACCCAACAACAATTCCAAGCTCTATTAGATGCACACACACCTACCAACCACAAAACCTCCCTTCCATACATAATCTCCAAAACAATGAATTTGCCTTGAATGTCTTGACAAACTAATGATGGCCACAATGAAGAATAAAAAGCCAACATAACTCCAAATATATGAGGGACCCGGGCACAAAAGAACCTTGTGAAATCCTTATAGACATACGGGAGACCAGCCAACAAGTGCTACTTAGGCTCTATCACACAAAAAACATCCCAATTACTAGCAAAAATAGTTGTCCACAATCTGTACTACTTAATGTTGACCAAGGAAACCCTTTTGACATTCCATAAAGCTATTCTCATAATGAAAAAAAGAGAAAGGACTAAGAAATCAGTGATTTGCCTTTTACATCCACAAATTTAGCAACCTAAGATCTCTCTCTTAAACAACCAATCACATCCATCACATCCGCCCTATGCAAACCAGCAATGGATGCACAAGAACAAAACTACTATTGTTAATTATGAAAAGCATCTTGAGAGAGCAACAATCTTCCACAACCATCAAACCTCAATGAAAAATTAAAAGCACCTTGATCAACTGCTCTAGCTTCAAGCACCTAAGGCTATTGGTGTCTAGAATAAAATCTCTTACCCTTGTGTTGAAAAGTCCAAGTGACATTATCAAAAGCTAGATGCACAAGAGCTAAATGACAACAATGATCTGAGAAGCATGTTTAGATGCATGTTCTTGACAGGCAAGACATGGCTCAACCCTCAAGCCTAGCCTAAAGTGAATCTTTATTTTCATTTCCATGTAGACTAAGAGGAAAAGAGGGAGAAACACATCGTTGCTAAGACATATCCTACAGCTCACACTCCTGCACATCCTCAAGATCTAGACAATACTACAAAACCTCAAGATTACGATCACATTCAAAAACAAAATGGCACAATTGGCCACATCTAAAACTTTGTCCACCCAAAGTCCCCCATTTCAGCTCATAAACCAATGCATGCAACCCTAGAGCACCAAAACGAATTTTACTAGGCCAAGATTTTCCAATATCCCAAAGCAAGAAGGCTTTATTTCTATTATAGAAGCCAAGGAAGGGTGCACCAAAACTTGTCCAAGAGATCTCAACACTAAGGAAAGGAGCCGCAAAAGGTGACAAGAGCAACGACTTGCCTAAGAACATCCTAAAATTCATCTATGGGTCTCCATCCAAAAACAAAGAGATCTGATGCATTATTTGTGCACAAGCAACCCAAGTATGAAAGAGCACTTCAAAGAACCCTTTCAGTCCAACATAAATGTCCTCAACAAGAGGAGCTTCCACCTGCCAATTATTATCATTCTCATGCACATCGTTACTCAAACATTGACTGCAGCCATGCCTTGATACAAGTAATTAGGGGAGTCCTTGTCAAATAAAAGCCCTCTCATGAAAGACACCAATCTCCTATAACACTAAGACAGCCACTACATCACCGTCCAATAAAGAGTTTCCTTTTCCTTCATTTATGTATACATAGTCATTCATGAGATTGCTAGCATGTGCAAACATATACCAAAAAGACTCATATATCCATGAGTGGGGACTACATACACCCCCCCCCCCCCACGTCGTTTACTGTGTGTGTGTGTGTGTGTGTGTGTGTGTGTGTGTGTGCGCGCGCGCGCGCGCTCGTGCATGTTAGGTGCAAGCCATCACTATAGTGGTACAGCATGTAGGCCACATCAAGTGTAGGCCCTCGATGCAATAGGTATACGTCACGTGAGTCAAGTGTAGGTTGCCATTGCAGTAGCAACATGCCATGTCAAGTGCAAGTCGTCACTAACCGTACATGAGGACTGTTGGTATGCTTTTGCTTCATCTTTCCCTCATCTCAAGAATCAAACATTGGCTTCAAACTTCAAAGCTGACTTCTTTTTATGCATGATTGCATCCAAATCACCTTAGTGCAATCAAGCTTCCACTTTTTTTTTTGCAGATAAAATGTGGCTAATTATATTACTCAAAAAAACCGATTACAACGGAATGCTCATGCTCAACAGACTAGCTGGAGCTGATGCAAAGTCACAAATACATCACGAATACAAGACTCTCATGGCGCTCTGGGGCGGATCGGGGCAAGAAGCCATGGAGGGGGAGTGTATCGCCATCTGGGGTTGTCTGCTAGCATCACGAAAACCAGGTCCTGGCCACCCCACGTATGCATGAAATGACAATGGCGTTCCTGACGAGCCTTGGACTCGCCTTGCACCTGATCCCAACGGCCGCAGAGGGAGTGGATGACGGAGGTCCAAAGCTCTGCTAAGGTCGCCTATGCTGAAAGTCTCTCTCCGCCGAAAGTCTTCTGACACCGCGCCTTCCAAATATGCCATCCAATAAGACTCCCTACGATCTCCCATACCTCAGAGCGGTCTGTTGTGGGCTCCAGTACCTGGCAGATGGGTACAGCCGCCAAGCCAACCACTGTGCATGACCCTGCCTCGATGATGAATATCGTGTCCTGCATCCCAGCCTCATGCAAAAGGTGACAGCCCTGGCTCACTACCTCCCAGCAGAAAGCTCCCATGAGATACATCCAAGGCTGGGTACTATATGGCGAAGGATGCAGCATTCTCCTCTCCACACAAGCTACGCCTCCTCACATGACGAAAGGCAGTGCTTTGGGGTTTCCAGAGGCTGTTGGGTGCAGCGCTTACAACAGCCAACTTCCCACCGCCAAGCCTCCATGTGCCACCAGCCATAAGAAATACGATACCCTCCTCGGCCTCCAGCTATCCCATAGTAGGCGGCGCCAGAAAGTCTGTTAGAACAGCTCCGTGATGCTGTGCTCCGCGCAATGCCTGCTACATGATGGCGCCCAATCCATGTTCTCCTGTGTCAATACGTGTCTGACAATCCTAGCAGTGTACTCTAGGAACCTTCGTGGCTTCTTGGTGACTACAGTGGCCGGCCATAGCCACTCTCCTAGATCCCACTCCAGCTCATCAAGTGGTCTGCCCTCCCAAATCCAAAGGTGCCACTCCCTGAGCTCCTTCTAGAAAACATAGGGGTCAAGCCGCCATGTCTTCCCCTCAAGGCCCACCACCCAAATCCTCCTCAACAAAAGGGCAACTAACCCCTCATCCTGCGGCCCTCTGTAAAGGGCCAGACGCACCCCCTCCTGAACAGTGAAGAACGTCCCCTATGGGGCGCCACCCACTCTACCTGCCACCTATAGGGCGATGCCTGCTGGTGAGAACCTAGCGACCCATACCTCCACGGACTCTATCGACACTCGTATCGGGAGAGCAAGCCACTCCAGAGGTATTGCTGCATCTATCTCCCTCTTCGCCTCAACTCCACTCCTCTCTAGCAGCCTAATACACGCTGCAGCACCCCCTCATCCAGTACACATCCCGCCATGTCCTGATGGTACGAGTCCGGCCCGCCTCCCAACCAGCCCACTCGATGTCAAGACGCTCAACAATCTGTGCCCCTTCCCGATCTTTGACCTGGGGTTCCAAATCACCAGGTGACGATCTATCTCCTCCTGGCAGCCTGGGAGGCTCTGGATTAGGGCCTTACGGAGGCCCTACCACACGCGAAGTATGCAGCATAGGAAAGGTAATCTAGGGAGATAGTCTTGGCTGACGTGAAGATCCATCTCAGGGATGGCCTCCACTCACCGCCAAGCCTCCGTCTACAACTGTGAAGACCCTCCTGCAATAGGACCTTCCAAGTCTTAACCCCCCCCCCCCCCCCCCCCGTGTGAGGCCACGGACAACTAGCTTGCCCAAGAGCGCCATACTCTGAAACTCTGGGTCTATGATCCCAAGCCCTCCCTCTGACCGATATTGTACGATGGTCGCCCATGCCATCTTGGCCTCGGAATCCCTGGAGCCATCAGACCCGGACCAAAGGAAGTTCCGCACTAGCCGGCAAAGCTACACTACGCAAAACGAGGAGAAGCACCAACAGAAGGCGATGTACCAGGCCGTTGCTAGGAGGACCTGGTTAACCACTAGCGCTCGGCCGGCTAGTAAGAGGCGAGCTGTGCTCCAGTAGGTCAGCTTCCTAAAAATAGAATCGAGGACTGGAAGAAACTGCTAGGCGGGAGTGATGTCAAGTTCCACCTGAAATCCTAGGTACCGGATGGGCTGCCCTCTGCTCACCCATCTAAATCCAAGATGGACACCCCACTCTGTGCTAGAGTCCGGGTCTGTGAGGAAACCGACTTTCGCGAGTTGATTTTCGCTCCTGCTGCTGAACAGAACACCTCAAGAGCCAGCCTCACTCTCTCCAACATCAAATCATCATCCTCTATGTAGAGTGCTATATCATCTGCATACTCTCTGTCTAGCAACTCAGTCTCCTCTCTCACTGGAAGTCGAAGGCCACGTAATCCGCTCACACAGGACCTGAGGAAGTGAGACATCACCTTTGCAAAGAGTAGGAACAACTATGGGGCCAGGGGACAGCCCTGCCAGACCGATCTCTCCAGCCGAAACTCCTCCCCACGCCTACCACCTATGAGAACCCTAATGGTGGACGATCTGTAAAGTGCGCAAACCGCACGAATCCAATCTTGGGGGAAACCCAACCTCATCATAGTGCCCTCTAGAAAATCCTAGTCCACCCTCTCATAAGCTTTCTCGAAATCCAAGAGAAATATGGCTAGTCTCTGCCCACTATGCTCAGCCCACTCTGTCGCCACAAAGAACATAAATACATTGTCCAAGATACTCCTATCCTGGATAAAGCTTGTCTGTGTGTCATGGATGATGTCTGGCAACACGGCGCGTAGTCGCCTACCAATCATCTTTGCCAATGCCTTATAGGCCATTGACAATAAGGTGATCGATCTCCACATGGAAAGCTCCAATCCGTCTCCCCCTTTGGGGAGAAGACTGATAAGGCCTGCCGAAAGGCTCCCTGGCATCTGTCCTGAAGTGAAAATCTCCTAGCAGGCCGTCAGTTGAGGGTCCTTCACCACTTCCCAGTAGGTAGTAAAGAAGGCCTTAGAAAGGCCATCCTCTCCTGGGCATTTCTGTCTATCCTGTGTATGGAAAGCCTTCTCTAGTTCCTTCTCCGTGAAGGGGGCTAGGAGCAACGTCCAATCTCTTTGACGAGCAACGAGATGTGATCCCAAACCTGCTGCCTACATCATTGTCCTCTAGCTGAGGCTGTCTCTTGCTCGAAAAGGCGACTATAGTAGTCAGTGGCAATCTCCATCACCTCGTCTAGACTAGAACGAGTCCTCCCATACTGATCTCGAAGGCTGCGTATCTGCTCTCTTGAGGTAGAAAGCTGGTACACCTCGAAAAACTCCTTGCACATCCTATCCCCCTTCCACGCCCAGAAAGCTGTTGAGGTACCGAAAGAAAACTCTGAGCACCTGTCCTCTAGGCCAAAAATGCCTGCTCGCGCTCACACCTCTTGTGCGTGGAGGGTGGGATCCCCTAGTGCCTCCTGTAGTAATCTCTGCATGGCTGCAAGGTCCCACCGAAGTGCTCTCCCCTCCTCCCAGCTCTGCTGCCTCGCCTATATAGCTACCTCTTGGCAGATTCTGCTCGATTCGACTGGGATCTCTGCAACCTCCTCTGTGATCCGGTCCCTCCTACCCCACTCGCTAGTCCACAGCTGCTCTATCTGTCTCGTCACCTCCTCCCTCCTATAGATCGAGTCAGGGATCCGAAAGGATCGTGTGTTTAGGGCAGATGCTACGGGATCTACTGTCAAGAGAAGTGGGCAATGATCGGACAACGTGGCGCCTGCCAACTGCCCAATCTGGCCTCCACAAGAGCCTCCCCACTCTCCCACATAAAACCTGTCCAATTGCTCCAGCAAGACTCCATCTAGACGCCTGTATCCCCAAGAGAAGTCCAACGACCTCTCCCTCCTGTGGAAGGCAGGGTCTCTCCAAGCATCAAGTGCACCTACTGCCAATAGAAATACCTCCCATGCCTCCTCCTCCTCCCCGGCCATGCCCTGGTAGTTTCTGCCTCTGCCCTATTGGTCCTCCAATGCCTCCACGTTGTTGAAGTCTCCTCCAACGATCCAGGAGTCCATCCGTGATCTCCACCCAGAACCTGCTGCGTGCCCTAACCTCCCTAGGGGCATAGACATAGAGGACTCCCATACACAAGTCCCCAATGTCCAGTCTGATCCGTAGAACCCTCCCTGCTACTATCGTCCCATGGTCTCATACACAGGCGGTGAGACTCGAGTCAATAGAGGTGCATGCGTCTCCACTCCTGTCGTGGGCACCTATGGTGTGCTCCTGGTAAGTGCAAGAGCTGCCCAAGAGTACCTTTCCTACCCACTGAGCCTGGGTGGGCGTGAACTTGTGATCCTGTAAAAGTAGGATGTCGATCCGTCCGGCAAGGGCAGGCTGCAGCTCCTACCAAACAATCAACTTTCTAGAACCACCTACCCCACTGTAGTTGAGACTGTTCATATTTCATGACGCAAGGTGTAAGCTCATGGGGAAACCTGTGCCTGAACGAATAGACATCTATTCGGTGTGGAAGCTGCTGATGAGAAGGAGAAACTATGAGGCATGCAAGTGCGCTTTGCCGCACGTCTAGATAGTGAACTCCAATCCCCCATGGTGGCCCTGGGCAGAACCATAGGGATGATACATGCTCCAAGTGATACTATCTATGCATCTATCAGCCATGCTGAGAGTTGTGACTCTCTACATTGGTAGAAACGGGTTGCCTATGCCAGGGGCCACTCGATCACATCCGGCGGAGCTCTCCACTATAGAGGGGCTCGAAAGATCATGCTCAAGTGTGTGACCTGAGCACCAGCCCACCAATTAATGCCTATCATGCAACCAGGCCACTGTTGCACGAACAGTGCTAGTCTTTCATCTCCCATCCACTCGGAGATGTGGTCCTCCACCTGACTCTTCAACTCCTCTATCTATGTCGTCGTCCAAACGCCTGAGTGAGAGGACTGAAAGAAAAAAGCGTAGTTTAGTCCATCCCATGGTGCTAGTAGATGGACCTTGCCCCTCCTTAACTTGCGAACCACGAAGATCCCCACCTCTAGAGGTAGTGCAAACTCTCCGGGCTTCGCAACTCTCCGGTAGGACCATGGGCCACTGCGGAAAAAACTCCTGTGGAAACAGTTGTGCCTGTCTCAAAAAAGTGTGATGGGCGGCAGGGGCAGATGAGCTGGTGGTTGTGTAGGAGAGGATATAGACGTGTGTGGCTCATCACCTCCTGTTGGGAGGAGCGGGGGTGGGGGGGGGGGGGGGGGGGTCACCAGAACCGAGGGCGAATCGGGGGGGTGCTCGACAAGGGAGTTGGTGGTGGGGAAGAAGATAGAAGGAGTGGTGGATGTAGGGGGCTGCGACCTTGTTGGGTGGAGCGGGCAGGGAGGGCTGCGGAATGCTCTACCGAGGGGGCATCGCTCGCCCTTCTACTCCCTGCTGTCGAGGCTGCGTCGGCGGAGTTGGCTGCCAAGAGTTGTTCCTCAAAGAGGACAATGCCCAAGGTGTTTGATTGGGAGGCACTCGCAAAATGCACTGGCGTCTCACTAGAGGTTTCCATTGTGCTTCCCTACTGAGAACCTACTAAACACACTGTTGTACTACCAAGGGGGGGGTGCAATGGCGAGGAGGCACGCGAGAGGGACGGGGGAGGCATGATACCGAGTCAACGGAGGCATAGTTCAACGGAGCACGGAGGCGAGGGCAACGGCGCATTGGTAGGAGCTTCTCACGTTTCCACTTACTTGAGTTCAATATATCCTTGCAATAAATGTGTAGACACATTTCAATAAATGCACATACAATTGCACTTCTCTCTCTCTTTTCTTTGTGAAGAACTTACCAACATCATGTTGAAAGAGATCAATAGAAATGAGGTGGGCCTACACAAGACGGCCAAGGATAGAGAAGTAAGCACCTATGGAACACACTACCTTTGGCAAGTGCACATAGACTAGCCATTTTCAATGGTCTCTCATGTTGGCCAAGATCATATGCCATGACATGTTGGAACCGCAAGTAAGGGGCAAGTACTGTGGACTACCTAGTAGGATCACCATCATTAGTACCACACATCCATAATGCTAAGATCTCAAGACGACTAATTGGAAAAAGTGATCGATCATGTCATCTTGAGCTTTACAATCTCTTGGACATATGAGAGACACACTACCATATCCCTCCAAGCAACCTAGATATTACCTTGCAAAGCAGACTTCACATATGTATAGTGGCTTTGTGCGTGACAAATTACAAATGCTAGATTTGAATAGATCCTTGAAAGAATGCGCAATACATTTGATGAGGCCCTACACACTCCAATTATGTATGCATTCCCACATGTGTTGCCCACTAGCAAGGCCCCACGCTCTATGGCTCCCCAAAATGGCTCATATGATGATGAGTGCAAGGATACTCATACATGCATGTAGAGAGAGATTGCTTTGGGCGCAACAAAAAGACATTGCCAAGCAAGGATGCTCTTTAGGCGCCTTGTGTGGAAGAATAAGCAAAACTACCTAGGAAAAATTGAGATACAAATATACTGGCAATTTTATGAATGGGATAGCAGAATAGCAGGAAGAATGTTTTAAGAGAGATAGACCCCCATATAGATTACATCACCTCATACTTGGCTCCATTATGGGAGATAGTATGTACTAGGACAAACACCCATACAGTCCCCCATAATCCAACACAATGGTCCTTCACCAATAATACGGTTAGAGGTGATCTATAGACTACAAAGGGGAAGATCGAATCATATCCTCATACTTAGGGCAGGGATTCAGTAGGGCCGAGCCCTAAACAAGACGATTTGTTATTGCTTTGTGGATTTCTGTAAAGGATTTGACACGGTACCTTGAGCATGTTTCATGCAAAGACTACAAGAGATTCGAGTGCCAGAGGGTATGCAGTGCAGCATCTATGCATTAGTGATAGACCATATCCGCACACCTAAAGGAATGTCTAAGAGGATTGACAGCACTATAGAAGTAAAACAAGGATGCCCGCTTTCACGCGCACTATGTGGACTATACATAGATGAGGTGTTTCACTACATTGATAGGGAAGGTGGATTTGGAGCTAGTCTAGCTAGAGCGTTAATATCGATACTACTATATGCTGATGATATTGTACTCATTTCAAACCACCGAAGGACCTATAGCATCAATTGGATGCACTATATACTTTTGGTTTTTTTTTTTCTAATTTGGGGGGGGGGGGGGGGGGGAAGAGACAGAGAGAGAGAGATCACAGTAAATCTTGAAAAAACCAAAGTCATGGTATTCAACACTTCCGCAACATGGGTGAACCAATCTATGTATCAGTTTATCTTTAGAGAAGATGTAGTAGTAGTAGAGCATGTGAGAGAATATGTGTACAATGGGCAGCTAACGTCCAGTTGATGCGAGGCCATGCAACCCCAAGGGACCTTCAGAGTTAGTTATTTGACATTATAGTCACACATACTCTCTTGTATGGGGCTAAGATTCAAGGTTGCAGCCTATACCGCATTCACACCTACTCTCTTGTATGGAGCTGAGATTTCAGGCTTGTAGCCTATAACACAGAGGATTGAGCCTGCTTGTTGACCAGACTACCCAAAGAGCAACCATTATGATAGTTCGGATCACCTAGACAGGCCATTAACGATGATGATATCACACACGTGTTAAGCCAAAACATCCTTTACAATTGACTAGCATTTTTAAACATCCCCAAAACACACTTAATTAATGAAAAACACATATTTGGTGCCCGGTTCGAGAAACTTTCAATGCTCCCCCAAAACTCCAATTTCTTAGGGCACCCTTTAACATCTATAAATAGACAGGCTGCGCCCACCATTCAGACTCATCCTTTTGTGCAGGTTTCTCATCTATCGTGCAGATTTCAGCCATCAGCCACCGACCATCTATTGTCCATCCATCTCCGACTGGAGCCCATCACTATCCAACCCTACACAACCTAATTTCAGCCATCGCCTTGCTATTTGGAGGCTCCATCCAACATCCTAGCACCTGATCAACCAAAATTTTCAGCATCTAGTGCCAGGCGACAGGCTACTGCCATCTCTCCCACTAGGCAACTGCTGCTGCAATACCTGTGTTTTGTTGTCCAACACGCCGCTTACATCAGCAAACACCTCTCCTGTTGTTGCCTCAGTTCCCTAACACTCTGGTGATTAGTGTTTGGCATTTCCCACACTCCGACTAGTGGTCATAACACTTGGAATCCATCTTCGATGGATGTCACTCTTCGACACTGTATTGCTTTGCCCTTGGGCATGTTGTACACTCTTACATTCATTTATAGCATTCATTCACTTCAAAGTTTCTTCTCTCCGTGTTTGTCTCTGTGTTTGAATCTTGAGTTTTTGCATTTTGCATTTTGCGTTTAGGGTTTGAGTTTTGCTTGGCTCTATCTGAATCTTTGTGTTTCGGTCTTGGTCGTACATGATGTGTTTCCTCACAGCAAACCCTAGCATATCTTCACATGTTATCAGAGCCGGTGCTATTCTAAAAAGTATCCTACGGTGACTATAGAGGCTTGTCTTTAAGAAAGACTCACACGTGACTTGATTCTAACTCAAAATGTCTCAAGCACCTTCTTCTTCAGATCCTATCATGCCCTATCAAGCTTCTCCATCATTGGAGGCCCTAAGAAGGCCTTATGGTCTCAAGGAGGAGGTAGACACACCTTCACCTTTGCCATCTTCTTCTTTTCTTATTGGTCATCTTACAGATGAAGAGTTTGAAGAGTACTTGTGCATCACGTATAGTTCGGTTTACACTCCTCTAAAGAGTGCTACTACTGCATCCAAACCAATTGGTGAGACTAGCCACTCTCTGATCTTGGAGGGACCACAACATTCGGCGCTTCTCGCAATCTATCTCCTTTATCTCAATCGGGCCTTATATCAAGTTTGTGTAACCCTTTTGAGTGATATGAGCCAAAACCATCTCTTGTTTCTTCTTTTGGTGTGCAAGAACCGAATGGTTTTCAGTATGTTAACTTTAATAGAGGAGGCTCTTGAAGTAGATACCCTTCATCAAGTATATCTCTACCATCTATTTCATTTGAGCAAGTAAACGGCACTTCTCAACTCCGTCCCATCCCACCACTATCTTCTCCACATTCTGATCTACTCACATCTTCATTCCAACATCTTGGATTACATTCCACTTCTGCTCAAAGCACACTAGTAGGGATTGGATCTTCCATCTCCACTCCTAATACCTGCTCATTCTCCCTCCCACCATCTACCTCCCCTCCATTCACTCCACCTCTTGGTGCATCATTAGAGGGAATGCCGACCTTGAACATTGTACCCTCCACCTACCCCTACTTTACCACATCCTTCTACTCTTGGACGAGTGTGATGGGCATCCCCCTCACTACCCTCGGACACCCATAGAACCTCCACACAACCCTTTAAATGCAAGGATATCCATCCTCTACTTATGGATTGTCGTCACACATCGCTTGGGTCACTCCGATGCAGGGATTTCCATCCGCTGCTCCTCGTGTCCCTATCCCTTCACCTTGGGCTCCATAGGCCGTTACCATACCCATACCCAATCCGCCCATGTCCACATTTGGATCTATCGTCCACACATCTCGTATGCATAGTGGGCACTCTGAGATTATGTCCCGAGTGTACTCTACTCTACCTTCCCGTCCTCCCTATCCACACTACCTCCATTACACACATCTATCTCCTAACATTATCACTCCTATTGCAACAGCCAAGAATGCCTTAATAGATAAGACATGTTTAAACAAGTGCTTGAATCTCAAGGACTTTGAGACCTCGTCATTGGTACCAAGCCTATGCTAGGACCCTCCATTAACTCACCCTAATCACATCCGTCAATGGAGAATCCGCAATGCCACAACCAATGTTGAGTTAATGCAAGGGTTGGTTCCTAAGGTCCACTCTCAACATCTCACGGTTGGAGTCATCTCATTGACCACTATGCAGCTTGAGATCACACACGACGTATCAATCTCGATTTTGAGCTTCACGAGTTTTCCATTAAGCAAGGGGATGATTTGAAAGTAAAGTCGGTCGAATATTGGTGGTTACTCGCCAAGTCTGCTACTATTGGCTCCCCAAAGTCAAACAACAATCAGATCACGTTCCTCTTGAACAACTTGCCCGACAAATACTTCCATTTTATCCAACACATTATCTCACTACCTAGATTACCAACCTTCTGTGAGTTCGAGTGTCAATTCTTGCGTTACACAAGGCTACATGATCAAGTCCACAAGCAGTTTCTCCACACACATCCATTCAAAGGAGCAAGGATTGGTTGCCTCTTCTTCAAGAGCAAAAATCGACAATGGCAAGAGCTCGCAAGATGCGAAGGAAAGCCAAAACAAGCGTGACACTACTTCCTCCGACGGAAACAAAGAAACATGATATCTTTGGCAGCAAATTCATAAGAAAAGTAGGTTTTGCATACATTGCCAGAGGTCTTGCCATGTAGACAAGGAGTGGCATACCAAGGCCCAACTTCTTTCTCTTAGAAAACCAAGTGTTAAGCATTCAAAGAGAGATGGAAAAGTTACAAACTTGAATAAAATGGATGGGTCTCATAGCATGTGGTACCTTGGCAGAGTCCAAAAGATGAGAAAGAAAGTAGGAGGCAAATATGTGGATTGTAAACAAGGCTTTGATTTGACAAATACACCTCAAGGCATAGAAGTTCAACTTGGCACCAGAGGGTAAAAGGATTACGTATGTTCACATATGACTTAATAGACTTGAACATGATTTCCATAGAATCGGTGAACACATTGGCAAATCTAACATACAATCTAAACTGGTGCAACTGCCTCCACTCCAGTTGGCCAATCTAATGGGGCTATGCCTCCCACTACAGCATGATCTACTCCATTTGTCCTAGCGGCTATTCAATATGTGGCATGTAGACAACCTCAACAACCTATCTCCTTCATTACTCCTAAAGGATTGGCTGATTGGTCTTCGAGTAACTCACCTATTGCACTTTATGCATCCATTCCTAGGACATCCACTACACCTTCTAAGACCACTTGCCCACCTCGTCATACGTAATGGTGGCCACACACTTGACCTTTCACTTTTAAGACTTCCGCTGCATACTTACTTACATATTCATTGCATCGAACTTGGCTTTTCTTTCTTCTATTTTATTTCAGTTTCATTTTTTTAAAAGCATCTCACTACTCACATTTGTGTTGCAAATTTTGATCTCTTTTGCAAGGTTTTGTATTTCAATATAGGGCTAACATGTAAGCTTGCACCAATCCTTTTTGAGCTAGAGATACGAGAAGCACACTGCTCCTTTCATGGTCACATCTACTTGGAGTTTTTCTCTTCTACCAACATGGAGACTTTCCTTCCCACGATGGATCATACAACATCTCTCTTGATGCTATCATGGCGGTGACTTCTATCCTTGCTCTTCCAGTAAGGATGCTTCATCATCTTTCTTCACATGGTTCTTAGCACCACATGAAGATTGGCATCCTCAAGCTCCTCTTCCTTTGATATCGACATCTAGGTTGAGAAGGGATTCCTACCCTTCTTGGTATTCTACACCTTTCGGCATTTGTCTTCGACATCGGCCTTTCCCCCCTTGTTGTACCTTCCCCTATGCATTGCATGATTTCATCATCTTTGTACAAGGACGCTTAGACAAGTGAACAATTTACCCACCAAGGACACTCTCCAAGTCGCACATGTTGTATGAGCATTCTTCAACATGTAGCATGCTATGTATCCCATTGTGCAAAGCACCGCTAGACAGATCCTAAGTTGTTTCCGCCGACAGATTATACCACCCTTCTTCTTCACATGATACTTCATTACCTTTCCCTCACGATCAACATCCTCAAGTGGTTGGGGCACCTTGTATTGTTTTGTGATGTGTTTGATGTACCATTCCAACTCCTGTATTCTAGATCACTGTTACTTAATCAGTCGCTACCCCTAAAATTCACTTTTCACCAAAACAAAACAAGTTTAATGAGCACCCTTTGTCCGATGCCCTATCCTCTCTAGGGTGACTACTTCGACTCCCTTGGTAAGATAACCATCACCTATGTAGTCTTGGTAGGCCACTAGGCAGCCAACGTGCACCCTTTCTTCGATGCCCTAGCTACTTTGGCGTGGAACGCCTTGGAGTAAACATTGCAAGTCTTCCCTTTTAGACTTAGTTTTGGGCCTGAGAGGGGGTATTGAGCTAAAACATGCTTTATAGTTCATTACCATTTTTAAACAACCACAAAATATGCTTAATAAATGAAAAATGCAAATCTCGTATGTAGTTTGAGAGAGTTTCAATCGTCTCCACAAACCCTAATTTTTTGGGACACCCTTTAACACCTATAAATAGACAAGCTTCCCACCATTCAGCCTCATCCTTTTGTGCAAATTTCTCACTCTACTGTGCAGATTTCAACCATCAATCACCTACCATCTTTGTTGTCCAACCATCACCAACTGCAACCCATCACTAGCCAACCCTAGGCAACCTATTTTCAACCATTGCCTTTTTGTTTGGAGGCTTCATCTATTGCATCATCATAGCACTTGATCAGCTTGCATTTTCAGCATCTCGGTACTAGGAAACAAGCTATTGCCATCTCTCCCACCAAGCGACTATTGCAGTACCTATGTTTTTGTTGTCCAACAAGCCATCTACATCAGCAACAAACACCTCTCCTGTTCTTGCCTCAATTCCATGACACTCTGATGATTAGCATTTGGTGTTTCCTGCACAATGACTGGTGGTCACAGCACTTAGGATCCATCTCTGATAGGCCTCACTCTCCAACAATGCATTGCTCTACTCTTGGCCATTCTATACACTCTTACATTCATTTGCAACCTTCATTCACTTCAGAGTTTCTTATCTCTATGTTTCTCTCTATGTTTGAGTTTTGAGTTCTTGTGTTTTTGTGTTTTGCGTCTACAGTTTGAGTTTTGCTTATCTCTATCTGAGTCTTTGTGTTTCAATCTTGGCCATATGTGCTATGTTTCCTAAATGCAAACCCTAGCATATCTTCAAAGCATGATTAGGACTAAGCTCTATATCCCACTTTCTATTACCAAAGCATAGTTACGTGCAACACGTATGGTTGTGGAGCCACTCTTTAGAGCAATGACTATCTTACACTGGATATGGGACCTCCCATGCCACGAATATCCGAAATTAGCATTGACTTTCTCTAGACAGCTAGTAGAGGCAAATGAGAAGGAATGTTGTTACTCACAAATGGCAACTTGGATGGGCTTACATGGGCAGGACATGAATTGACTCTTGAGCTTTGACTATGGCTTCGATTATCCTACACTCCCCCTTAATCGATTTGAGCTAGATTCCATCATCAAGACCATTGTCCTAAGAGTTGAGATACAAAGGACTTGGATCCAGCAGCCTCTCCCTTTAGGACCAAAGATGGAGTTTTATTGGAGCCACCTCTTACACCTCTCTGAGAACAAATTTATTATCTGACCAGAGTGCATGGATATGCACCTCTCCCATGGCATGCGGACTGCTATTGGACAGGTGCGCACCTTCTGCCATTAGCTGAGAATAGAGATAGGTACATGGATAGATATTCTAGCAAGAGATAGGATTTGCCAGCTCTATCATATACATTTGCAAATGTACAATGTACTATAACAAATAGGGGAGATATCATTGCCTCTTCCATGAGGGCTTTTGACCCCTCCGCCATGTCATGGAATATGAGGACCAAAGATGTCTTGAGCTTTTCCTACTAAAGTTGCAGGGGTGCCGCATAGCACTGATAAGAGACAACATCAATCCACCCAAGGGGACCCAAGTAGAGAGCAATGACAGATTTCTTCCATAGATCAGACCCCACATCCATTACTAGTTCAATAGACACAAAGTCGTCTTACCGGACTCGACCTACCCCACACCAACAGAGTTCCACTAGACAAGGCCATTGCATTTTGCCAAACATGATGACCTTGGCCACCCAGCCAACAATTCAGGGGACCACACCATAGTCAGATCAAAGCCATCATTGCGAGACACAAAAGACTCAGCCCTCAACAAATTAGCTAAGCAACCCTAGACCACATCATACCTAGGATAATGCGCTGACCTCGTGATATAAAGAGGAGCTATTATAGCTAGATATTCTGTTTTAAGACATTGAGATTTTTAAATTTTAAATATTAGACTATACTAGGATGCATTTTTCTTTCACTTTAACAATGAGATGACATTGGGTACCAATGTACTTTGCTTTTGTCCCATAGGCCAGATTGGCCTTTTGTAGACGTTAACCCCTCTCTCTCTCTCTCTCTCTCTCTCTCATATAATAGGTAATCGTATTAATTACCAAAAAAAGTACAAGATTACAAGATTACAAGATGCAAGATGGCTCTACGCCATCGTGCATAAACTCAGCAGTCTTTTACAGCCTCTGTGTGTGTGCACACACGGACATGCACACATGCATGCGCATTGCACCCACGCATAATTATAAAATGATCGACTTCAGCCTTTAAAAATTTCTAAATTATGGATCTCGTGTATTTAGTCATTAGGCTTTCCTTTGGTCTTGTGTACTTATTTTGCAACATTGAATAGTCTTAATCAGGCTGCAGGCACACTCCACATTTAATAGTGCAATATGATGTTAGAGAGTGCCTTTTACAGTGTCTTTGAGCACTTATGAAGTTGTTTATTGCAGATTTATCCGAATAACCTAAATATATCTATTCTTTAAGTTCCATTCCCTCCCCATTTCTGGAATGGGGCCTCCCGATCCAGTCACATTCCCTGTTCCATGTGCCTATGAATTAGGGCAGAACTAGTTGTATGTGCTGCCTAAATATATCTGCCTGAAGAACCTCTTTACACACTTGTACTGCACAACATTAGCTTCTCACCAAAGCTGATGCCTGAATGTATCTACCTTAAGTTAGCCCTCACACTCATACTCATGACGAAGTTTATTGCAGAATTATCTACAAAATCCAAAATTTATCCCATTCCCTCCCTGTCCCTAGAATGAGTCTCCCCATTAAGGTTATGTTTCCCATTCCCATTCCCCATTCGTCTTGTTCCATGTGGCTCTCAATTAGGGCACAACTAGTCAAAAGGATTTGGATAGAGATCATCCACTCACTCCACAGGAGATGGGAGAGGATGCAGGGTAGCTCTGAGAGGGTGAGGAGGAGAGAGGCCTTCCTGAGGACCTGGAACTCGGGCACCTTTTTCCATACTGCCCCTCAGATGGTCTGGCCATCAAGCCCACTGGATTCGTTATTCACTCAACCATTGTATTTGTGATGTACTCAGCTACTTTTTACAGAGTTCCTTGTACTTTGCATTTTACCTCAGGGGATCTTTAAGGTGTAACTTAAAGAATTTTCTTCTCTCAGGGAAAAAAAAAAGGGCACAACTAGTCACCAACTCTTATATCTGAATGTATCTGCCAGAACTAGCCCCTCACACACTTATACCGCACAACATTCGCAGAATGTAGTTGCCTCAAGTGCCCCCTCACACTTGTACAGCACAATCTTAGCTATTCTCATTCTTCTAAGAGTGATAAACTGTCCTTAGGCATGATGCTAGTTGAATATTTTCTAAGTACCTAACCCTAGTCAGCTCTGGATTCTCCTCTTTTTTTTTTGGCACTCTACTGCCAACAAAAGATTTCTGTTTCCCTTCATTCGCAGGGCTCGTATGCTGCCTTTTACTAATCAATTGTTTGTTTGACACACTTTGACTTTGCGGAACCAGTCTTTTCTTTCCGCTACAGAAGTTGGGATGTATTGGAGCAGCCTTGAGAAGTTGCTGCCCCTCAGCTCTGGAATCATGTTTCCAAGTCCCTCCTCAAACCAGCTCCCTCCATCCTCTGACACGCTGTCTCCCTTAACCTGAACAGCATCTTCCAGTCCCCCTTTTCCTGGCCTGCAATTTCCAGCGGTCTTCCAGTCAATGGCCAGACTTCCACTGGTATATCTCCATGGCAGTACCCTGATACTATTAGAGCTCCTTGAAGAAGCGAAACAGCAATGACATGCCAAAGATATTCTAAGATGCTTATTGAAGAAACATGTAACCTTCCTGTATCCTAACAGCTTAACCAGGCAGGAATCCCATAACTACTGGACAGGAATCACATAGCTATCAACCAACTCATTTCTCAACATGTGAGACATATGCCAATAGCTAGAAATGAATGTCTCTAACAATAGAAAAGCCTATGAAGTACTTGAACCATTGTTTTCCCCACTTTATTCTATAACTATTTCAACAGCCTTATTACTTTCTGTTTTGTTCCCCATTTCAGGTGGCTATATGGTAAGTGTCATTGGTACATGGTAGAAGAGAGACGAACATCAAAGCAACAGTAAGTAGAGCAGATTCTCTTAAAATGCTCTAGAAATTGGTAGCAAAGCAGCATTCTGAAATTTAAAAAGTTACTTGTGAGAGGGAAAGAAAGAAAAAAGCATATATTTAACTTTCCAAGAGGCCAGAAAACAACATCACTTTGTCCATGGGTTACATATCATCCTGGTCATAAAACAACAGAAGTACAAACCTTTATCAATTTAACAAGCACGAGAGAGAGAGAGAGAGAGAGAGAGAGAGAGAGAGAGAATTGCAACGGACCAACTCCAAAGTTCTTGGTGGCACGTTCTTAATGCGGATTCGCGGTTTTCCAGTTCTTCTTCATCGCTGCTTACTCATTTGGTGTATTCCTGGAAACACGTCCTTCAAAAGGCTCAGTGGCACCCAACGGAGGATCGCTTGGCTACTAACTCTTTTCAATTGGAATTACTGGCAGTCTCGCGTTTACTTTCGTGGGAAGGTAAACATGAGCTTAGACCACAATTCAACCGGATGGCACGTTTGGGCTTGTCTTCAGTCGCGGATGCCACCCTTGCCAGTCGCAATGTGCTTATATCGTTTCGTACTACTAGGAGGCTCTTCCGGATCCCTCGTGGATATAGGCCTTTATGGGAACAGCTTTTGACGGTGCTCCAGAGCAGACAACCCTTTCCTGCTCTTGCTTTGGATCATCCCTGGCAGGATTGGGACCTACAAGGCCGGCTGCATTTGAGCAAAGCTTCTGCTAATCAAGTGTATCATCTTCTGGTTAAAGACAATCAATGGCTAGTTACTAAAGCGAATGCTTTATGGGGATTGCGTAAATCCCGGTCATGGTGGAGGGCAACTGTGATGGAGGGCTGGGTCAACAAGACACCCTTTAAATACAAAGTCTTTCTTTGGAGAGTGATGATTGGGGGTCTTCCGCTTGCTTCGGCTCTTTCCAAGCGACGAATCTCCAATGGCACCTGTTTCTTTTGCACCACTACTATGGAATCCGCCCGCCACCGATTTATTTCTTGCCCCGTCGCTAAGAAAGTCTGGTTGTTTTTGTCGGCCGTTTGGCGAGGGGTGGTTGGTATCACACTGCGCCCCTTTGATTGGGTTTTGGGCCAGCCCAAATACCCTACTCCCGCACAGCCACATATGAAGCTCATGTACCACTTTCTTTGATACTGGGGCTGTTGGCATAACTGGACCATTCGGAATGCTTTTCTGTTTGACTCCGCCTGTAATGTTCAGCGGCATATTGTAAGGCTTAAGGGCCTCTTGTATTGGCAGTTAGCTCTTCTCCATCGTTCTGATTTGCTCTCTACGGAGGACTTCCGTCCTTGGCATATGGCAATTTCCTCCGCATCCTTGCCATGAAATTGTAACTCGTAGTACTTAGCACCTCTTCACATGATGGCCTGGCTTGTCGTCATGTATCTTGTAATCAAGTAATCTTGTATTTTTTTCGTTATGAATACAATTACCTTTTACGGAAAAAAAAAAAAGAGAGAATTGCAGGCAGGAGGAATTCAGGGGGAGCGCGCAACAGGAAGGCGATGGCGATGGCGACCCCGTCCGTGACCTGACTGCAGCAGCGAGTCCTCTGCTTCGCCTGCTCGTCCAGGGCAACCCGTCGTCTCCTGCAGGTGCGAGAGAGAGAGAGAGAGAGAGAGAGCGCGAGCGCGAACACGGACGCCTGCTTCAGACACCTTTGCACTGCCTTGCGCGCCGCCCTGCCCTGTCGCCCGTCGCAGCCCCCTGCCCCGTCGCCCCCTGCGTGACGTCCTCGACCTGTCTGTGTGCGGCGCTGCCCTGCCCTGTGCTTTCCTCGCCGCCCTGCCCTGCCTGCCACCTGGTCCCTTTCCCCAGGGCCGCGCAGGCTCAACTGGACATTGCGTAAAGTTGGGGACCTGCAATCCGACCCTGCGCAGGATAGCCCTCACCTAACCTACCTCACCCTCTGTCAAGACATTCCGTCGCCCCCTGCCTGCTGCCCGCCCGGAGCCACCAAGGGCCAGCAGCCAGTCACCCCCCGGTTGCCACACAGAGCGCGTGCCAGCGTGAGCCAGCCACGGGAACGAGCCCGTCTCTGCCTGCGAAGAGGTAGAACGGCCGGTGCAGTCCTGCTTCCCGTGAGATTTTCGTTCAGCCTCTAACCGGTCTACGCAACAATACACCATGGCCGGCTTGGACTTGGATTTTATAGACCAAACGGTGGCAGCGCTTGGTCCGGACTCTGACACTGAGGAACCCGATGATATGGTTCCATGCAATGAAGAGACGCCCACTGCTCCTGACTTTCAGCCTGCAGGCAAACGCACCAAGCACACTCCGGACCCGTCAATGGATCAACAGGATGGTTCTTATGCGCAGGTTGCTTCGGACTCTGCAGACTCTCAAAATGTTGACTGGGAGCATTTGCTAGAGTTTGCAAACACTTTACTTGGTGATTATGTGCAACATAATCAGGAAGCCTTTTCTGAATCTGCACCGGAAGATGTTTTGGAAGCTACTGTTGACCCCAAATCTGTCTTGCGTTCCTTTTCAGTATTCTATGATCGCGCGGTAATACTCTTCTTCACTGGTAGAATCCCCCAGATTTCCCGTATTCGCCAATGGCTGCACAGCCTGCTACAAGGGGAATGTGTGGAAGAGATTTTTGTGGGGCCCCGGGGGTTTTTTGAGGTGTTATTAAAATCTGAGACGCACCGTGCTGCTCTTCTGTCTAAACTACCTCTGTTTCTTGATCGCCGTTTGGTCCATGTTGTACCATGGCGCCCAATGGCAGATTTTCAGTGCCTGCTACAACGGGAGTGCCCTGTATGGGTTGAAGTGGAAAATTGCCCGGCTGTTTATTGGCCGCTATTGAAGGAAGCCATGGCTGCAGTGGGCACGGTTCTGGTCCCGCCAAGTTTAAGGGCAGTAAATCGTAGTCGCTTATGTATGTTATGGGACACTACCAGGAAAAGGCCCGCGTGGTTACGTCTCAATTGCTCTGGCATGCATTCCTTACACTTTCATTTGAAATGGGGCACTTATGCAAGACACTGCTTTTCCTGTGGCAAATTAGGGCACTTCATGGCCGAATGCCCAGAACAGCACCACCCTTCAGATGCGGGGCATGTAGCGCCCCCCATGGAAGATATGGTCTGTGATGTCCCATCGCAGGATGCTAGTCATCCACCCAAAGCTCTGGATAAAGGTAAACAACTGGTTTCGGTTTCGGCCTCCCATGGCTCTGACTGGGTTGAAGTACGTGCAAAAAAAGGTAACAGGGTGATTGCTGCTATGGAGAATTCAATGCCTTCTGGGCCACAAGATTCCATGCGTACTTATATGCGCAGGAAAGAAATGTTGCCGTCAAAGCACTCTCCTCCTGCGATGGCTTCCTCTGCCCCCCGTCCGCAACCCCCTCGGAGAGGGTATTCGAATCGTCCAAAGGGTCCACCAGCTAAGCTGACTTTTGATTCCCGAGGCAATGTCATTACCCCGTGGGATCGTCGTTATCCCCGCTCCATTCCCAAGCCAGCAGATCTGCCGTCTACCTCCAAATCTGGTCCGCAGAACTCTTTTGCCGTGTTGGCTGATTTCTTGGATGAGGGAGTCCTGGATATTCTCGCGGACAAGGTCAAAGCACGGCAAGCCGTGCCTCGTACCTGATTTTCTTTTACAACAACCATGAAAGTAGCCACTTGGAATGTGCGAGGAATCTGTTCTCGCCATAAGCAACATGCCATGTGGACTGTATTGCATGAGAATCAGTGGGATGTCTTGTGTGCTGTTGAACACAAGAGTCACGGTGAAGCTGGAAAAGTTGTAGACTGTCATGGCTTTCGTCTGTTCTATGCAGGGACACAGGCCGTGCGTTATTCTGGTGTGCTCATGATTGTACACGAAAAATATCAACCTCTTCTTATTAAAAATGATGTGCATGGGTGCTTTGTGGTGATTGAAATTTTACTAGATGGAGAAATCTTATGGTTACTTGGTCTCTATACACCGAATGATCCTTTATCCCGCCAGGAGCTTTGGCATACTTTGCAGACTTCTTTGTCACTTGGCAGACCGGGCCTCTTCATGGGCGATTTCAATATGTGTGTTGATTCTTTGCAGTCCACCTCGGAGCATTCGGTGATGGACGCGCCGGAAAGCCGTAGGTGGCATGAGCTGGCTCTTGCTGTTCTTAAGCAAGATCTTTGGTCCTGGCTGAACCCCTCTTCTACAGGGTTTACTTTCCATTCCGCTCAGTATGCAACAACTTGGTCGCGGCTGGACCGCATGTACATCATGCAGAATGATGATTTCCTCCCTGAGATGCTTGAAATGAAAGTCTTGCAGCAATATGCATTGTCGGACCATTTTCCTCTGCAGCTTGAGATGCTCACACACCCCATTGCACCTTTCAAGCGATTTCTGGACCGGCTCCCTTTGCGTTTTAACTCCTCTTATTTGAAGCATGCAATCTTTCAGGGTTATATGCAGCAATTGATTGATAGATTCTTACTGGACTTCCCTTCTCAGGGCACTGCCTCCTTTGAAAGATTGCTCACTAATGTGCAGCGGGTTGCTCGCCAGTATGGAATCCATCATGCCTCTCTTTGTCGACAGCGTCGGCAAGCCGCCCAAGACTTGCTGGCTTTGGTCCGTTCTCTGCTGATGGATACTCCAGATGATGCGTTCTTACTAGCACTGGCAATGCGTGTGGCTCATCTTATTCAAGAATTTCAGTTGCAATCGTGTCAGCAGGCCAAACTGCAGCATCTGACGGAGACTCTGCAAGACAATGCGTGTCAGACTCATAAATTCTTTTGAGCCCTCCATGCCTCTCCTGCTCGCGAGAATATGACTAGACTTCTGGATGCAGATGGGCAACTGGTCATTGATCCGCAAACTATTGTGCATATGTACAGGGATTATTTCATTGATCTTCTTGGTTCCACTTCGCCACCTTCAGCCCAAACTACTCAGGCCCGTTCAGTCTTTTATGACCTGGTTCGTAATCAAGTTCCGCAAGACATGCAAGCCACTATGGAGTCAGATATTTGTGAGGCGGAGGTTGAGGATGTTTTGTTGCACTTACCCAAGGATAAAAGTCCTGGTTGGGATGGTCTCACCAATGAATTCTTTGAGGTTTTTGCTACCCAATTGGCGAAACCATTAACGGCTTTGTTTCAGCAGGTGTGGGAAACGGGGATTATGCCTTCCTCATGGAAAGAAGGACTTATTAAATTGCTTCCGAAGGTTCCTTCGCCGTCTATGTTGAAACATTGGGGCCCAATTTCTTTAATGGGGTCTATGTACAAAATCTTTTCCAAAGTAATGGCGAATCGGCTCCACAAGCATCTCCCTGCCATTGTGCATCCACTTCAATATGGGTTTATTAAGGGCCGAAACATTCTGCACAATGTGTTAAATGCGCAACTGGCGATTGATTATGCACGGCATTCTAATCAGGAGGTCGTACTGATTCAATTGGACCTGGAAAAGGCTTTCGACTATCTGGACTGGTCTTTTGTTGCAGAGCTTATGTCTACTATGGGCTTTGGTGATCGGATGTCGCGACTGATCTACATCATTAGTGCAGCGGCATCTTCGCGAGTCATGTTGAATGGAGGCGTTACCGAGCCATTTGCCCTTGCCCGGTCTGTCAGACAAGGGTGTCCATTGAGCCCCCTCTTCTTTGCCCTTGCGACCCATCCGGTTCTTTCGCTGTTATCTCATATGGCCGCTTCCACTCAGTTGGCTGGATTGTCGCTTCCTTCTGGACAACATTTCATTAGTCAATCCTTGGCTGATGACAGTTTTATGATTCTCCGGGCGGATAAGAATAACATTCGCAAAGCATTGGATGTTTGGGATCTCTTTGGTCAGGCTTCCGGCCTTCGCATCAATGCGCTGAAATCAGCCATTCTCAGCTGTACGGAGTCGGATTTGCAGTCATTGAATTGGCAGGGGATCGTTGTGCCTCGTGGTTCCATTGTCAGTCATCTTGGCTACCCTTGGGTGTTGATGTTTCACCAAAGCAGCTTCTTCAGTGGACTTCTCAGAACTGGCAGCTAAGTTCCTGTATTGGAAGTCTCAGGCTTGGCCATTCCATGTTCGCCTCAAAGTAGCCCAGACAATTATGTTGCCGATGCTCACATATTTCTTGCCCTTGCTGCCCTGGACTACTACTACTCTAAATGCTCTGACTCAGTTTATTCGTTTCATGCTATGGAAGAAAGATTCCTTGCATGCAGGCATTTCCTAGATTTCTTGGTCGCATGCGTGCACCCCCAAACGCATGGGTGGCGGAGCTATTTTGAATGCCCAAACTCACATGCTTGCCCTCCGTTGGTTTCTTTTCCCTGCTTGCCCTCCGTTGGTTTCTTTTCCCTGCTATGTGCTCAGATCATCATCCCTGGGTCGTGATAGCCCATTATTTCCTTGAGGAGCAGGGGCTTCGGCATGGCAATACCCAAATCCAGAGTTCGTGGTGGCATGTCCTTAATGCCGATTCCCGATTCGCCTGTTCCTCTTCATCCTTGCTTACCCATTTGGCATGTTCTTGGAAACTGGTCCTCCGGAAGGCTCAGTGGCATCCAGCGGAGGATCGCATGGTTGCTAATTCGTTTCAACTAGAATTGCTGGCAGTCTCGCGGATACTTTCATGGGAAGGAAAACAAGAGCTTCGACCACAATTCAACCGTATGGCACGTTTGGGCTTAACTTCAGTCGCGAATGCCACCCTTGCCAGTCGCAATGTGCTAATATCATTTCGTACAGCCAGGAGAATCTTCAGGATTCCTCGTGGATACAGGCATTTATGGGAACATCTTCTGATGGTGCTCCAGAGCAGACAACCCTTTCCCGCCCTTGCTTCGGATCGTCCTTGGCAGGATTGGGACTTTGAAGGCCGGCTGAGTTTAGATAAAGCTTCCGCAAACCAGGTCTATCATCTCCTGATTAAAGATCATCACTGGCTGGTCACTAAAGCTAATGCGCTATGGGGATTGCGTAAATCCCGGTCATGGTGGAGGGCAACTGTGATGGAAGGGTGGCTGAACAAGACACCCTTCAAATATAAGGTTTTTCTTTGGAGGGTGATGATTGGGGGTCTTCCGCTTGCTTCTGCTCTTTCCAATCGACAAATCTCCAATGGCAATTGTTTCTTTTGCACCACCAGTGTCGAATCTGCCCGTCACCGCTTTATTTCTTGCCCTGTCGCTAAGAAAATATGATCGTTCTTGTCAACTGTTTGGAGAGCAGTGGTTGGTTTCTCGTTAAGGCCCTTTGATTGGGTCTTTGTGCAGCCCAAATACCCAACACCCGCACAGCCACATATGAAACTAATGTTTCACTTTCTTCGCTATTGGGGCTGCTGGCACAACTGGACCATTCAGAATGCTTTTCTTTTTGATTCCACCTCTAATGTTCAGCGGCATATTGTTCGGCTTAAGGGGCTCTTGTATTGGCAGATCGATCTTCTTCAGCATTCTGACTTACTTTCCCCGGAGGACTTGCATCCCTGGCATATGGCAATTTCCTCTATATCCTTACCATGACCTTGTAACTCGTACAACTAGAACTGTTTCACATAATGGCTTAGTGCCATCATGTATCTTGTAATCACGTACACTTGTACTTTTTTTCGTAATTAATACAATTACCCTTTACGAAAAAAAAGAATTGCAGGCAGGAGTCAGTACACAGCAGACAGGAGACATAAAACAGGTAGACTATCGCACTACTCAGTCAGGGTTTGCACAGCCCTATTTCACTCAGGAAGGTTGCAAGAACAGGCTGGTGCTATGAAGGCATGGCTGCAGTCCACACAGTGCTCCGCATTAACCAGCATATTCGGCATGGGGTGAGAAAGAATCGGCTGAGTCGGATGGTGACTCTTTCGCTGAGGATTTTGGTTAGTTGATGGAAGGGGACGAGATGGGAAAATGCCGTAAGATGACGGTTGATGAACCGGTTTTGTGTGCTCCGGATTTGCCTTAGCAAGGTGTTCACATTTCTTGTTCACAGGCTGATGAGTCTTTCCAGTTCATACTTCCCACTGCCAACAATCTTATGTCTGATTATGTTCATGCTAATGAGGGTAAATTGAGATCTTTACCGAAGGGGATCATGTGGTTGCTGTCATGGGAACTGACCTAGTTTTACAGCAGATTGTTGCCTTTCATGACAGGACAGCCATCCTTTATTTTACGGGCAGGACTCCTTTGATTGCTCAGATTCGCACTTGGCTGCAGTCCATGCTTGTGAGTGACGATGCGCGTGATGATGATGTTCTTAGGCAAGTGCAGGCTCCTCTAATGGAAGAGATTTATAATGGACTGAAGGGGTTTTTTGAGGTCCTTTTTCGTACTCCGGATGTGCATGCTCGCATTATGCAACATATTCCCTTGTTTTTGGATGGTCAGATGAACCATATGGTCCCATGGAGACCTATGGCTAAGTTTCGAGAGGTTCTTAAGCAAGCATGCCCAATCTGGGTCGAGACAATTAATTTTATTGCACATCTTTGGAGACTTCTTCGCTTGGTTTTGCGATCCCTTGGCAAGGTGTTGGTGGAGCCCCGTTTGGCCTCCCATTATAGGAACACGGCTTGTATGCTTTGGGACACTGGGAAACCTCGGCCTACCAAAATTCGTTTTGAGGTCCCTTGGTTGCATACATTGGTTTTTGAGCTCAAATGGGGGACATTTGCTGGACACTCCTTTTGATGTGGCCAATTGGGCCATTTTATTTCTGAATGTGATACTAGCCTTGAGGTTTTGCAGCGTTCTTTGGACCCTGACATGGATATACAACAGCGTGATCCCCAGCCCTTGACTCAACAACAAGATGTTGCTCAACCTCTGTCTCTTGCCTTGCATGGACATGATAATGGAAAGAAGGATGTTCACCAGGTTGGTATTGAGCGTGAGTCGCATTCAACTGGTCAAGATCTCCCTCCTCAGGATGATTCCCGGGTCAATGTGATTAGATGCAATGCTCAACAGGAATCTCATTCGACTACTACTCACCCATCTCCTCATCCTATTACTCAGACTTTTCAATGCAGAGGTGGGGGCTTTCACATGAAACCTCAATTTTTGCGTGTACCTGCAATTGGTATGGTTGATAAAAGTGCTTTTGATTTTGCTTTGCGCTTTGATGCTTATAAGAGGCTTTTGCCTCCTAACAATGTTTTCCATTCTCAGCAATAGCAATTACCTTCTCATGCTTCGATTGCTAGTCTGCAGAGGGTAGATCTTGTGGATGTGATCCATAGTGAGATGGAGATATTTCAGGCTGCTAAAGCTACGAATGTTAAAGGGAAAGCTCCGATTCAGTAGTTCTCTCTCTTTCTGTTTATCATGAGACTTACTTTATGGAATGTGAAAGGCATTTCCTCTTGCAATAACCACTATCAGTTGTGGAGAATTGTTTTTGTTGGTAATTGGGATGTTTTTTGTGCCTCGGAGCATAAACAACATGCTTTGGCAAGTTCTTATTTATGTATATAAGGATTATATAGTGCTTTTCAATGGATAGGTCCCACATAAATCTTCAGTTATGTTGGCTGTTCGATCTTCCTTGCAACCATCCTTGGTTTCCCAACATGCTCGCGACAAATTTATGATGCTGAAAATCATATATGAGGGTGAGATTTTGTGGCCGGTGAGCGTATATGCTCCTTCTACAACTTGGAAATGGCGCCAGTCCCGGGATGACTTGCATTGCCTTTCCATGGCTCATTAAGATTTTGTTATGGGTGGTTTAAATGCATGCGTATCTGCGGATTAGGCAACTTCACCTCACTCAGTCATGGATGGTCCTAAGCGTCAGACTTGGGATGCACTAGTAGCTGTGTCTTTCAAAGCAAGACATGTCATGGATGCATCCTTCACAATCTCAATATACTCATCACTCTCTTCAACATCCAAATACTTGGGCTAGAATTGATAGGATATACATTTGTCAGAGCCATTCTTTTCTTCCAACAGTGATCGATATGTGAATGGAGCGACAGCATGTCTTGTCAGATCACCATCCCTTCGTTTTGAAATTGACTCATAGGCCAGTTCATGCCTTCAAGGATTTGCTTACTTGCTTGCGTCTACACGTTTCCCAAGGCTTATCGGACTAATGTGAATCGGGCAATGGTTATGTGGAATCTCCATGCCTTAGCTTCGAGGCTTCATATTAATGCTCCAAAATCTACAATGATTTCTTGTAGGAAGAGTGATTTGCAAGCTTTGGGTTGGCAAGAAGCTGTGATTTCTAAAAGAGATTTTATCGGGCACTTGGATTATCCTATTGGTGTGGATGTAGCTCCTCATGCCTTGCTTGATTAAATGTCATCCCGTATACATGATTGGTTATGTACTAGAAATCTCAAGGCTGGCCTCTTCATGTGAAACTTAAAGTTGCTCAATGCATCATGATCAGTATGGTCTCGTTTTTTATGCCCTTACTTCCTTAGACTAAGAAGTCTCTTTTGGAATTGATTCAGCCTATCTACTTCATGTTGTGAAAAAATAAAGGGAATCGTTTGGGCCAAGTGTGGATTTCTTGGCAGCATGTGACTACTAAAAGAATGGGAGGAGTAGCTCTATTGGATGTTAGTTTCCATATGGTTGCTTTGAGATTGGCGCTTTTGCAAGCTTTATGTGTGCAGAGTCATCCCTAGACAAATATTGCAAAATTTTTCATTGAAAAGGTTAGTATCTTGCATGGACGCACGATTATTCAAGTTTCTTGGTGACATGTGCTAAATTCCACAAGGCCTATTAAGGTCTTCTAGTCTTTTCTCCTTCTCATTTGATTACATCCTGCCAAGAAATTTTGTGTTTCACAAGTTTGCACCCTCCTAATCTTCACGAGGAGGAGAATTCGCTACAAGGAGAAGTACTAGCTACCTCTAGATTGTTGGATTGGCTTGATAAAGACTTAGCGAGATAAGTTTAATCGGATGGCTTGCTTGGGATTGCAAACAATCCACGATGGTGTCATTCCTGGGCAGCCCCATCTTTATTCTTTCTAACGCATTTGTCTGTACTTTAGAGTGTCTTGTGGTTATCATGTCATATAGTCATCCTTACAGGAGCAGCTTCTGAGGTACTCTCCATTGCTTGCTTTACAACCCTCGTCTCGTTGGTGGGATTGGATATTTGTGCTACCTAATGATTTTGAGAGCAGTTTAGCTAATCAGATCTATCATCAAATGGTTGAGGTCAAGAGATGGGTCACTAGAAAGGCCAATAAAATATGGCATATTCAGGACAGCAAAAAGAAGTAGTATGAAGATTTCTCAAACTCTGGAAGTCTAAGATTTCTTATCAAGGTAAAGTTTTCATATGGAGGTTGTGTATTGGGGTCTTCCAACTAGGGATGTGTTCTTCCGTGCTCGCGAGATCTCCCATGGTCACTATGTATTTTGCACTACATGCGACAAGACATTGCTTCACCTCTTTGTCTCTTGCCATGTTGCTTGACAGATTTGGAGTTTTGTTTCCAGTGTGTGGTCCTCAGTGACTCAGCAACGGATATCATCTCGTTTGTGGATTATGGGAAGGATGCCTTCTATGTCCGCCTTGCAATCAGATCATTCCTGCCTTTTCCATTTCCTTCGTTACACAGCTTTGTAGCATATTTGGCGTACTCAGAATGCCTTCAATTTTTTATTCTGCCTCGTGTATCCATGGTCATGTAGCCTATGTTCGTGGTTTATTATTATGGAAGACCTCCTCTATGGTTTCACCGTGTTACGAACCCACCTCGAATCTGTCTTGAGGTAGGGGAGACCCACCCATGAAGCCCACGTCAAGGGGAATCACCCACCTATCGGCGTGCCCACAAGCATGCAGAAGCATATCACGACATGGCACAAGGAAACAACAAGTGATATGGGGCTAAAAACAAAGGGCCCCTCTTGAGGGCCCGAGTGTATATTGATCGGCGGCACAAAGGCTCGCAGGCATAACACGGCGTGTAATGCGCAAGGCACAAGGTTCACGGGCAAGCGGTTGCCGCTATCAATGTGCGTATCCAACTCAACAAGACACCGTGGGTGAGCTGAGGTTGACCTGGTTCTTCCTGACATTGTTGCTCCTTGGCTGGATATTGTTCGCCCCACTCCAGCTGTCCTTTGTGTTATATTTGTCTGTTATGGTCTTAGAGGCCTTTCGGCTTGATTTGTGTTTGTTTTGTTTTTCTTAGCTGACTTGATGGTCTGATATAAATATTGCCATTTAATTCAATTATCTTCACGGAAAAAAAAAGGCAGAGACACAAAGACAGATGCACTGAAAACGAAGTACCAGCTCATGCATGCAAAGAGAGAAAGTCAGCTCACACTAATGCAGAATAAAATCACAAAACTATACAAGCACACCTTCATTTCAGCCTTTGTCAGGTCAGAACGCAAAAGATCTCCTTCACGCTGTAGATCTTGAATTAAAGCCTCCATTTCCTACAGTAGCTCGCCAAAAAACAGAGGAAGATTACTGAAGGAGAAACTTCAGTTACAAACCTCCACAAGCTTTCATATTACAATACGGTATGACACCTGCCCTCCTAATGATATTCATGTACCAGGCAGAGCCCCTTATATGATTGGAAGCATGAAGTTTCTATATATGTTTTATAGCGCGTACCGCTGAGGCTGTTTATAAGTTGAACACATTAAAGATCACAGAACACAAAAAGCAGTTCTGACCAATGTGCTGGACTGACATTTACAACTTACAACCTTCAAAAGCTTAAGAGTACAGGCTATTTGAATGTCAAAACAGCTGTTTTACATACTACAGACATTGTCCCCACTTCAGACTTCTTGGTGACAAACTGGCCAATAAGACAATCACAGCTTGTATACTATTGAATATCCCTGCAAGTAGGCAATTTATTATAGACAAATACAATGAAAAGAAAATATCAGTGCCATATGGCCAGCCATCATCCACCCAATTAACAGAAGGTGCAAAGTCATCAAAGGGCAGGATGATACAATACATCTCAGAGACATTTATAGACCGCACAGATAAGCTGTTCCAAAATTGCTTTAAGGCAAGAAAAATCTACAAACTCAGAAGCTGGAAGAAACAACACTAATTTGGCAGATATATTATCACTTTCATACCTACTCTGAAGTCTACAAGTGTAGCGCAGTAAATAAAGGCATCTCTACATTTCTACGATGTTGTCACACTAGAAATACCTAAAGTTGACTGCAAATATCTAAACCGAGTCTTCTTCACAAAAATAGCCCTTCAATAAATCCTCAAAAATGACTACAGTGATCCACAGTTTCCAAACTTAAATCAACAATGACAGAGCTCTAGATTTTGAGCACCATGTGTGATTGTACACTCTAAAAAGGTCATAGCCGCCAGAAATGTCAGAAACATTTAGAAATGCAACATTAGAAACGTGTTTCGTAAGTTTCTTTCAAGAGGAATTAAAATAAGAAAAGTAGGTTTTTTTATAAAGGGATTTTTTATAATTTTAAATAGGGAGAAAAGTGTTAAACCTTTGTGGAACTTTCGCTTAAACAAAAAAAGGTCAATTGAGGAAACCACATTACACATCCATTGTTGACTTATGTCAAAGTTTAGTCTTTAGAAACCTATACTATGATTCAAACTTGAGATGTAATGATTCATACATGTCACAAAGGAAGTCCAAATAAACAGGGTACATAGCCCATGTGCAATGTGAAATGGATCCAGCTACAACATCATGATTCTCATTCCAAAACAAATTAACAAAATGCCAAAATCTAAAATGAATCATGTATATCATACATCACTTATAAATGAGATTAGAGTCATAATCAACTCTTGAGATGAGAATAGACTCTATAGTTACAGGCTCCAATAACTAAGAAAAATGCCAAGAAAGTAAGTCTCTCGTCCAAAATCATCTTTGGCGGGCTGAGGGAATGATGGGCGAAGTGTGGAAGAAGAAGAGAAAGGCCTAATTTAGGGTCATGTAGCATCATGTGACATTTTCCAAAAGTCAGGCTTCACTTTTTTTGGGTCCTCAAAAGATAGGGGTCTTGTCTCCTTCTTCCATGCTGCATTTTGGGCTGTAGATCCTCTCCTCTACCTGGTCACCATCTCCACTATTTGGCATCAAATTGTACCTGCGTTTTTTATTGCACATTCTCTTCCTCCACCTAGTGACCATCATGTCCTTTTGGTATCAACAAACACCTGCGTTTTTGTCAAGAATCGCGTGGTGGGGAGACTTGCTTGAGCTACTGAGCCAAACACACATTGTATACACAAGACAAAGCTCACTCAAGAACACAAGAAGAGAGATGGAGGCTAAAACGTTTTCTTGTTGATTTCTTCTTCTTCTTCCACACACTATACAATGTACACAAAGTATAGATAAGATACAACATAAAGGAAAATGGCCTTCTAAGTCAAACAGTGCATAACCGACTACACTAATCGACTGGCGGTATACCTTTGTCAGTTGTAGGTAGGTGTGACAAACTAAATATAATAAGTGATAAGTCAATGGCCATGTGAGTATCATAATGACCACCAACGTGCTAAGTGTAGACGTGCGAACTCATCTAGCCAAGCAGTCCATCATCAATGTCCGCACGTGTTGAACTTGCCATCTCAACACTCCCCCTCAAGCTCAACTCTATCTTTGCAACTCCAAGTAAGCTTTGAAACTTTCGAAGCTTCTCTACACCCAATGCCTTTGTAAAAATGTCAGCTATCTAATCCTGTGTGCTGACATATACCAAGTCAATCTCTCCTGCAAGTACCCTCTCTCTCACAAAGTGATAGAACACCTCAATGTGTTTTTGTCCTAGCATGGAACACTAGATTCCTAGCTAGCTGTATGCTGCTCATGTTGTCACAATGAATGACAACTGGTATATCTCCCTACACGTCCAAATCCCCTAATAACTTTTGCAGCCATACCACCTCACATGCTGCCATAGCAGCACCTCTATACTCAGCCTTTGTACTCGATAAAGCAACTATAGGTTGCTTTTTACTGCTCCATGTAACTGCTGCACTACCAAGGGAAAACATGAATCCACTAGTAGATCTCCTATCTGACATGCTACCAGCACAATTTGCATCTGTGTATCCAAAGACATGTACGTCTTTACCTGCCTCATAACAAAGTCCATAATATAAAGTGGACTTCACGTACCTCAATATACGTCTAACTGTGCTTGTTTCAGCCCATAGAGTGCCTTCTTTAACCTGCACACATATATAAGATGCTCTAAATCCTCATAACCTGTTGGCTGCTCCATATACACTTCTTCTTGCAATTCACCATGCAAGAAGACATTCTTAACATCCATTTGCTGCAAACTCCAACCTTTGGCTGTTGCCAAGGCAATCACACATCTAACAGTTGTCATCCTAGCAACTGGACAGAATGTGTCTTCATAATCTATGCCATATGTCTGAGCATAGCCTTTCGAAACCAGCCTAGCTTTATACCTGCTAACTGAACCATATGCATTATGCTTGACTTTGTAAACCCACTTACAGCCAATAGCTTTTTTACCCTTACGTAAGGGTACCAAATCCCAAGTCCTATTGACTTCTAATGCAGCCATCTCCTCATCCATTGTTGCATCCCAATGAGCATGATCAACAGCATCCTCAAAACTTGTAGGCTCAACATCCTCAACTAGTTTTACCATATAAGCATAATGATAAGCTGCATAACCTTCAAAACCAAATCTTTTAATAGGGTATCTGAACCTGCTAGATCTGCGTACCATCGGATCACTCAATGGAGCCTTTACATTACTATGAGCTCTCTATACACCTGGTATCCTAACTGAAGAAATACCAAGCTCATCATCCAAACTCTCTGAACCAGTAGAATCTCCGTCAAATCCCAAATGACTGGTAGATGCGTCATTACCATCCAACACTTTCTTCTTTCCTTTGTCCTTCCCTCCAACACTTATAGATCCACTTGAAGATGTGGAGCTACTCCTTGGTCTCCTAGACCAAGGGCTTACTGTAGATATAGTACCAGATGATATTTCTGGTGATTCTTGTTTTTCTTTCTACACATAACTATCCTGATCATTATCATCATCTAATACATCACTAGCAAATTCATACCAGCTGCCCATCTCATCAAAGATAACATCCCTGCTCACTCTAAACTCACCTGAGACAGCGTTATAACAACGATACCCTTTCTGCTCTAAAGAGTATCCAATAAAAATACCTTTTTTTGCCTTTGGATCAAACTTCTTCCGTAGCTCATCTGGCACATGAACATATGCAACACATCCAAATACCTTCAAGTGCGGCTCTAAAACGGAGCTATTGTCCGTAATCTTGCGGCTCTAAAACGGGGCCTGAAACGGCCTCAAAAGCCCAAAATAACTGCAGCAAGCCCTGAAGGGCTTATATGCAGAATATTCAGTACTCTGCACGCACACCAAATCTCACAACAATCTGAGATTTTCGCTCTATCCTGCTTCCGGTGCCTCCACATGCACTATCAAAGAGAGAGAGTGAAAGAATGGAATAGCTTCTTACCTGTTGCTTGCTTGCTTGAACCTTGCTTCTTCTCCTTCACTTCAACCTTCAAAATCAAACTCTCTTAGTGGCGCGGCTGTGATACCATGTCAGGAATCGCATGATAGGGAGACCTGCTTGAGCTTCTGAGCCAAACACACACTGTATACACAAGAGGAATCTCACTCAAGAACACAAGAAGAGAGATGGAGGCTAAAACGTTTTCTTGCTGATTTCTTCTTCTTCCACACACTATACAATGTACACAAAGTATAGATAAGATACAACATAAAGAAGAGTGGCCTTATAAGTCAAACAATGCATAACCGACTACACTAATCGACTGGCGTTATACCTTTGCCAGCTGTAGGTAGGTGTTACAAACTAAATATAATAAGTGATAAGTCAATGGCCATGTGAGTATCATAATGACCACCAACGTGCTAAGTGTAAGCGTGCGGACTCATCTAGCCAGGCGGTCCATCATCAATGTCCGCACGTGTTAAATTTGCCATCTCAACAGTTTTTGCTGCCAAATCACCTCTCTCTAGCTAGGGACAAAGCTCTCCTCTCAATATCAGCCTTCCCGGTTGTGTTGCACTAGTCTACCATCTCCTTCGCATCGGCACTAGCTTCAACAAGCACTTACTACCTCAGATACTTGGGTTGCAATTCCTGCTCCACTTGAGGCCGGATTTTTTCATATAGCAAACCGTCCTATTAATCCTCATCTTCTGGAGTGTGCGTCCATAGCTGGTGATCTTCTTCCTCAACTCCGACGGCATTTGAGAACTGTATTTCGCTCCCTCAACGACTCTCCTTCATCTTCTAATTACTTCAACATCCCACTGCCCAAAGAACTGCATTTCGCTCCCTCTACAATGCAAGCTTCCTTCAAGTGATACTGACTAATTCAGATAGGAAAGTGCAATCATCTTTCGAGCTTCGGCTCTACTGTATCAACTTTGTTCACTTAGCATGAGTCAATGCTATATCTTCTTCTTCTTCTGTGTTTACTGAGTTTCTCCTCTCTCTCAATGTTTACCATACACACTGTGTATTTCTCCATGCAAACCCTATTATGCCTCTGTTTTGCTTTCACAAGAGCCATTACTTGACATGATATCAAAGCATACATGTTATTTTAACACGGTATCAGAGAGAAAGTTGCCCAAAGAGCAACAAAGATCCTCTACATTGAAGAAGGCAAAGATACATTGCCAGTTCAACATCATCTTCTCATTTCTCCTCTTATTTCCATTGCATCATCAGGAGATATTGTTCTCTTCTTCCTCCCACCCTTCCTTTTTCAACTTGACACACTGGCACCAAGGCTTCTCCCCTGATAGATGGAAAGTCTACTAGGCACTTCTACTATGGCAAGAATGGTCATATCACCAAAGACTATCGACTTCAGCCTTTGCTCCCCATACCACCCAAGTATATGCGTCTACCAACAAGCACTCTTTATGCCACATCTTCCTTCTCCGCTACCCACAGAGATTGTTTTGCATCAACTATTAGAGTATTACCCTCAATGCAATAAGACGTATCCAATGCGCACTAAGTCCTTACCAGCAAAAGGAGGATCATTAGACGCCACCCCTCCTAGAGACCACCGCAATCCACTCCAGAGGTTTTCCCCACCAATTTTCAAGTGCGATGGCTCCACTGGTTCTACAATCCGCTCCACCAAGAGAGAATTGCTACTAGGTACATATTTCAGTCCTAATTTGGGAGGGTCCATCCACATCTACAAATAGATAGATTCTCTCCATTCAGTGTTCGCCCTTTTGTGCAGGTTTCTCATTCTACTGTGCATATTTCAGCCATCAACCACCTTCCATCTGCTATCCAACCATCACCGACTACAACTCATCACTATCCAGCCCTAGGAGACCTATTTCCAACCATCGCCCTCTTGTTTTGCGATCTCCATCTGCAACGTCATCATAGCACCTAATCAGCCTACGTTTTCAACATCTGGTACCAAGCGACAAACTATTGTCATCTCTCCCACCAAGCAACTATTGCATTACTTGTGTTTTTGTTGTCCAACAAGTGGCCTACATCAACAAATACCTCTCCTGTTGTCACTTGACTGTTCTCTACCTCGGATGATCAGTTTTAAGCCTTCTTTGGTGATACAGTGCTACTTTTACCAGATTTCAAAGTCTGACCACTATGTTTTGTTGACCAATCTACTGTCTTTCATTAGTAAGCACCCTCTCATCTCTGACTGGTGCTTACAATACTTGGGATCCATCTTCCATGGACATCACTCTCTGACACCACTACTCTGCTCTTGGGCGCTGTGTAGACTCATTAATTTACAGGTTTCATTCACTTCAAAGTTGTGCTCTTTCTCTTTCCTTGACAAATGTCGACGGTTACTCGTGGAGTTTGCCACCCCACTACTCGCTCTCTGAAGTCAATCGACAATCAAGTAATGTTTCTCTCGAACAAGTTGCCCGATAAATACTTCCATTTTATTCAACACATTACAAGGTCTTCCTGCCAAGAAATCTCAACAGACCATTGTAATTGTATCCACTCCCACTGGACAATCCCATGGGGCTCGGACTCCTGCAGCTTAATGTTGCTCCATCATCTCCTTAGTCCCTCGCACTTGTTGGACATGTGGCACACAAGCAACCTCAACATTCTTCTCTACTCTTGCAAGATTGTGAGATTGGTTTCCGAGCACTAATCCCATTGCACTTTACGCATCCAACACACATTCACCTCCGTCTACAACTACCTAACCACCTCGTCAAGCACTTCAATGGCAAAGCCTTGCTAGTAGGCGTACGCAACGTTGGCGACATCCTTAGGTTAGCTCCATCTTCCCAGTGTTAGGTCTTTAGGCTATTAAGTCTAGCCCATAGGATTTTGTTCTTAGATTTTCATTCTTAAGTTTTCTATTGCATTTACTCACACATATGTACACGTTTGCATCATTGCATTGTTCATTCCATTATTTTTCATTTTCGTTTTGTTTTGTTTTTTGGAGCCTCTCACTACTAACCTCCGTGCTTGCAGATCTTCATCTCTTTTGCAAGGTTTTGTTTTTAGTATAGAGCTAACATGTAGGTTTGCACAACTCCTACCTAGGTCGGAGACTTAGGATGCGCACCATTCCATTCATGGTTTCATCATCCTCGGAGTTTTGGTGGTGACTTCTATCTTGTTCTTCTAGTCGGGATACTTCCTCACTTCACGGTTCTTGACACCACATAAACCCCAACATTCGGCTCCTCCTCCTCCTTCAACATCGACATCCACGTTTGAGAGGGGGTCGCTTTACTTTTGTGAGAGTGCACAATGGAAGAAGAAACACAAGCACGCACCTGCGCGCGCGCGCACACACACACACAAGGAAACAGAAGATGAAGAAGGAAATACTGCATTGACTAAAGAAAAATGCTAAATATAATGATGAGGACTGATCAAACCCTGCATGCAGCCCGGAGCGTCCATGAGGCACCAGATCAAGCTAAGATGATGGAGAGTGTCAGAGAGGAGTGTGCTGAAGATAACCTGCAAAAGTGAGAGAGTGATCAATGAGGTGGCTATCAATAGCCAACACCCTCCAAATTTGGCCGACTACAACAAAGGCATGAAAATGAATGCATTAAATGCAATCCGAATGCTGAAAAACATAGGTAAAATGATGACAAAAATAACTACCAATCGTGGAGCAGTCTGGCACTGACTAGAGGTGGATACCTCCTGACAAACTAGCGAAATGCACAAGAAATATGCCTAAAATGGAAAAAAATGCACACTAAACTGCCAAAGCTCACATGTCTCCATCACACTCTGATGGGAGCTCACAACTAGGAGATGATAGATTGACATGACTAAAGTAAGTAGACTAACACCCCCTCTCAGATCCTAGGAATGTCTGAAGACCCAACAACCTCATGTAATAAAGCATAGAAGCCTGAGCCAAAGGCTTCGTGAAGAGATCCAACATTGTCCCCCATAGACAATAGGCCACCGCTAACTCAGAATCCACCATCCCCTCACAAGCATAATGATACTAAATCTCAATGTGCTTCATGCAAGCATGAAACACTAGGGATATTATCGTATGTTATATGAAGCATTTCAATAGTTAAAATGTTGGATTGAGCCACTTTTTCCATTTTCAAATGAGAAGGCTCCCAAAGAGAGCCCATACAAGCATATTTACCTCTAGCTTGCCTCTAGCTTGTGTTTTATGATATCTAGGTATTGAATCTTCCAATAGGACTATGGCCAAGCTATTCAACATAGGGGACTCAACTATTAAAAAACCGAAACATATTCACTTTCCAAAATAGTATATTTGCAAACATGGTGGGTTCCACTCAATGTTATTACGAGGAATGGTTTGCTTAAAGAAGTTTTCTTGGAACGCAGTTTGTGCCACTCCCAGTGAGGTGCATGCCTCGAATAGCTTCAAGAGCTCAAAAATCTTTCAACAAATGAAGTCTTGTGAGGTGCTTACTGAGCCAATCATACAAGTATAGGTGCACAAAATCGAACCATATCTTATAGGGGGCTTGAATATAGACTCACTAAAGTCTAAAAGGGTGGAAGAAAGGATGGTTCACGGCTACTGGAGATTATGGAGGGTAAATAATTAGTAGGCTATTATTAGCCTTTTAAAAAAGCATGAAGAGGAGAGAAAACGAGGAGCTCATGGCAATTGGAGGAAAAAAAGGGATAAGCAATCAAGGGATCCCAAAGCATGCCATAAATCCATCTATGTGAGGCGCTCATAAGGTACAATAGACCATTGCCAACTAGCCCAAGGGAAGGAATCATACTCAAAATGAGAAGTTGCTAGGGTAAGATACTGAGAAGGGTTATTCACTCTTGCCAAGTCAATTCGAATGTTAGAGGCGAATTGGACAAGGGATTTGTCATCTAATCAAAGAGTCTACTCAACATGAGGGCAAGGCAATTCTTTGCAAATCTAGGTGGACATGCTGAAAAGAAGAGTGGCAACAGTCTCCTTTGATGATTTGATTTAAGGAAAAATACAAACTGATGAATAGACTGTCGGTGGAGTTGGGCTAGATGAGAGGCACCATCCACACTAAGGTACAACGTACATTGTAACTCGATGGATCCCTATGCCAATATTCCACAAGTAGGCAACAATAGTACCTTGACACACAGGTTCAACGTGCACTACAACTCAATAGTGGAGAGCCGAGGAACAACTTTACATCCCTGATGCCATTAGTGCAACAAACTGCTACCAAAGAACCCGAATGGGGTAAGGGGAGAGAGAAAAAGAGACAAAGCACACGTTGAGGTAAAGAGGGAGAGTGCAATCCAAGCGAGAAAGCATAACCAATAGTGGGCCGTCTCAAATCCACATTACCAACCCAATCAGAGTCACTCCATTCACAAAGAGTAACCCCCTCTCCATACATGATCCCACGGGACCAAGTCCCCTATAAATACTGAGGAATGCGCAAGGCTACTCTCCAGTGATCCTATGTACGGATCCTTATAAAAGAAGACAACAAAGCCACCACAAAAGAGATGCCCGGTCAAGTATGAATAACCTAGATCAAAGAGCCAACAAGGCACCTATAAGACATAGCATTAGTAAGGGGATCTCCGATTGCCACAAGCTTGGACTCAAGGTCCATGGGGCACGAAACAATGTGGCACTCATCCAGATCAAGCTCCGAAAGAAGCTCAGAGATATACCTATGCTGTGAAAAAAAAAATACCATGTACCATCTAATAAATCTCCAAGCCAAGCAAGAAGTGAAGGATCCCAAGATCGGTCGTGTCAAACTCATGGCTCAGAATCTCGTGAGTCTAATCAACCTCATGTGTAGAGCTCCCAATGATGATAAGATCATCCACATACACAATAATAAAAACACAACTATCACCTAGAACCATGTGGTAAAGGTTGGGGTCATTTACAAATCAATGGAAGCCACTCTAAAAGAAGAATCAATCAATCCTTCGGTACCAGGCCCTAGGAGCTCACTCCAGGCCATAAAGGGCCTTCCACAACCTCTAGACATGGTCCTTCTTCCCCTACACAAGAAAACCTAGAGGCTAGGAAACATAAATCTCCTCCTCTAGGCCACCATTCAAGAAAGTGGATTGGACGTCCATCTCGTAAACAAGCTAATGATGATGGGCAATGAGAGCCAAGATACCCTGAATAGTAGACATTCGAGCCGTAGATGTGAAAGTCTTAAAATAATCCAATCCTGCACACTATGCAAAACCTCTGTGCTTGTCCGAGGAACCATCTACAAGACATTTGGTCTTAAACTCCCACTTCACACCAATCACCTTTCGCTTCTGAGAACATGGAACCATCTCTCAAGTCTGATTTCAGTCGATCGAATCGAGCTTAGCCTACATAGCCTTCCTCCAAACGTCCTGTGCAAGAGTCTCATCAATTGTGATACACTCTCTATCCCGAAGAATTTGTGACATAAGAGCGTAGTTCACACAAAGTGAACTATCCTATTGGGCTTGTAATCGAGCAGCCCTGCGTGGACCTAAAGGGGTAGCAAGAAAGTGAGAAACACCAAAATCTCGCATAAGCCGTCTATACCACAAAGGAATGTGGAGGCTCATCCTGTTGTGAGGGAGACAAGTCTTCGATACTTGTAATGCACCTGTCGAAGAAAGGGACTCCCTCTCTTCAAGTGAAGGGACATCCTCTGAATCTAAGGAAGGCTCCCCTCTTGACGGAGAAGGATCCCTAGAAGACTTCAACGAGGAGGCTAAAGGGATGGAAGTACTCGACGAAGTAGCATCTGTCAGAGGTGGAAGAGAAGCAGAGATAGATGGAGGAGTAGGTGGAGGGGGAGGGAGAGGAGCCGATGATGAGGGAGGGATGCTAATAGGCAGCTAGGAAGGAAGAAGAGCAATTGAGGGTGGGGGAGGTTCAATCGGTGATGAGGTATCACCTGCAAAAGAACCATCAACCGGATCGTCAGAGGCCACAACCTCATCGAAGATCGCATCCTGACTCACCTCAATCTTCTGTGTAGACGGATCGTAGAGCCGATAGCCCTTCGTCGTCATGTTGTAGCCCACGAAGATAGGCTTGCGCGACTTCAAGTCAAGCTTCATCTATCTCTTTTTCTTGTCCACACAGACATATACCTCGCACTCGAAGATGCGAAAATGGGACACAAAAGGCTTCTTCCCAAAGAAAGTCTTGTACGGGATCATCTCCATCAAAGCAGAAGCCGAAGATCACTTGCGGATGTGAACCGTTGTAGCGATCGCCTCACCCCAAAGCAAATGTGGTAGGCCCCTATTCTCCAACATGGATCGAGCCATCTCCAACATGATCCAATCCTCCCGCACTACCACACCATTCTTAGATGGTGGGTTGGGATGGAAGTACTCCACCCGAATCCCATGATCCTTACAAAACTCAAAAAAGAGATTAGAAGTAAACTTGCCGTCGTGATCCACTCGTATGCCTCGGACCTTGGAAGTGGTTTGTGTCTCCATAAACACCTTCCGCTCACAAAAGCGAGACTACATATCACTCCTCTACTCCAAAAAATAAGGCCACACATAACAACTAAAATCGTCAACAATCAGCTTCAAATACTTGGCCTTCCCAAGGGAAGTTGTGCCCATAGGGCCACAAAGGTCAGTGTGAACCAACTCAAGTCATGAAGAAGTCCTCCATGTGGCAACCTAGGGATGTGGCTGCCAATGTTGCTTGCCCCTTAAGCAGTTAGGGCAGAGGGTGTGAATAGGAGGGAAATCAAGAAGTCCCTCCACCATCTTTCTCCAAGAAGCCTGTCTAATTGCATCCATGTTAAGATGACCATAACGAGTATGCGAATGCAGCCCAAGCTTGTGAGAAGACCTCACGGCTAAAGCTGTAAGCCTGTAAAGCCCACCCTCTTGTATACCGGTCTAAAGAGGCACTCCCATAGACTCATCCTCTACAATCATTGCATCTTTGGTGAAGATCACACAAGTACCTAGCTAGGTAAGACCATAAACAACTGAGAAATTGAAACCTACCTTTGAAACATACAGAACTCTCGTCGAAAAAGACCGTCTATCTCGTAACAAGGATGGTCCCCGCTCCACGAATTGAAACCGCAAAGTTGTCACCAATGGTGACAATGCCCATCTAGATCTCAAATTATGAAGTCAATCTTGTATGTAAGTCATATGAGAAGAAGCGCCACTATTCACAAGCCAAGGCTTCTCCCGGGAAGAAGAAGTAAGAGTCGTCTCCTCCTCGACATGTATATGCACAAAGACAGACTCTGTCGTAGTAAGGGTCACCTTCAAATCCTTCTCCTTGGGCTTCAATAGGGGCTACTTATGCCATCACTTCTCCTCGAGGTGAGTGCCCTCCCACAGTGTGGGAACTTGAGCTTCTTCTCCTTCAAATCCTTCTTCTTCTCTTCCTCCTCCTCAACCTTCTCCTTTTGCTTCTTTTTCCCGCCTTCTGTACTTGCAATAAATGCCTTGGTGAAGCCAAAACCACTCGATGCCGCCTTTCTGAGTCACTCATCATACTCCAAGACAAGCAGTAAAAGCTCCTCCCACAGGTCCGCGACGTAATAAGGTTGGTGTAGAAGACATCAAACCAGGGAGAAGGCAGTTAGGTCAAAAGAATCACAGCCATATCCTCAGAAGAGATCTATCATCTAAGAGAGGCAAGCTCACCTCTCATATCCACCATTTTTGTGATATGCTTCTTCATAGAAGGAGAGTCATCAAGACTGAACATCCGAAGCTTCTTCTCAAGAGAGATCTTGTGTGTTGGATGTAAAGGCCCTTTACGCACTCTCCCGTGTATATATTACTTCACACATGTGAACTCACCCTAGCGGGTGTAAGTGTATCGTACCCTAAATATAAATACATTCTTTCATTCTTTGTGTGTACCACACTGGTACACACCTATCCATCGACTCACTCTCACACTCTCTCATTGTTCAGCGTTGTTGAGCACCTCGACTATTATGCATGCCCTCTTTCTTTGCTTCTACTTCAACTCTACAAACTGGTATCAAAGCACGACGGTCCAAGCAGCTAGTCGTGGCAGCCAACTGCAATAATGTCTCCTACATGCAAGTTGATAGATTGACGGGCGCTAGGATGCAGAGGCCACCGTATTGCTGCAAGCATAACGACCAGCGAAGGCTGCTAGGAATAGGTCAAACGGACTGACGAAGGCAGTGTGTGTGGCGGGCAACCAGTCAACGGGCAGACAACCACACATGAGGTGAACCAACAGTCGACAAGGTCCACCAAGGCGGCGCAACGGACTAAAAGTCCCACAATCTGCACGCGATGTGGCTGCACAAACGTCCGTCAAACGGGTAGGTCAACGGCCCATTTTCCTTAAAAGTTCAAAAATTTTCACTTCATTTTATTTTCCCCTCTCTACCGGGTGTTCACCATACAAGCACAAAGTACAAATCTGTGCAAATCTGTTTCTCAAAATTTGGGGCTTTTCCCAAATTTGGTGACAGACACATGATTCAGTGATTTCTAAACCATAAATTGCAGACAATAAGTGCATGAGTCTCGGAAATTTTGGGGATTTTCTGATTCAAGTGAAATTTCCACTTGGTTGAGCCAAATTCTTGGAAATTTGTGCACTCTTGGATCCCGAAAGTTGGGGCTTTTGCAAAATTCGTGAAATTTCTGCAACATTTACCCGTATTTGATGCTCGGGAACACATATTTATTCAATTGGAGCATATTCACTACAGAAATTTTGGGACTTTTCACATTGGTGATGTATTTTGAGTCATTTTGAGACTGGAGAGTGAAATTTGCAGTAGATTCACTATTGAGTGCTAGTCTTTTGAGTTTTGGATGCTTCAAATGTTGAAAAATAGGAGCTTCTTTTGGTACATGTATTGCTAAATACTCATTATGCAGTGAAACAGTGGTAAATACAGCATTTGGGTCATTGCATTTGGGAATTTTGTGATGTATTACTGAAGTGGGAGCTATCCTTAATGCAAATGTATCAGCTTTGATTCGTGCATATGCTGTAATCAGTACTTGAGACTGAAATTTGCAGCTAAGCATCTGCTCTTGGACACCTTGGAAGTACAAGAGTGTGTGCTTGCTGTTACACTTCAGCAACCTTGCTAGTGGCTGAAAGCATACAGCCCTTTATTGCAACTGTGTATTGTTGAAGATGGCTGGCAGTGCAACCACATCTAACACAAAGAATCTCTTTGAGATTCGTAAATTCAACGGCACTGGTTTTGGTCTTTGGAAAGACCGTATGCAAGGCATACTCTTTCCAAAGGACTGCCATGATGCTTTAGAAGAACATAAGCGTGTTGCTTTGTCAGATGAGGATTGAGCTAAAATGAATAAAAAGGCCATTACTTACATTAAAATGGCCATCAAAAATGATATCTTGGTTGATATAAAGGGGCTTGATACTACCTATGTAGTTTGGGAGAAACTCAAGGCCACTTATGAGAATACAAATCCTGTCAATCAGGTACATCTCAAGCGGAAGTCGGTCAACTTGAAGCTTGATGAGTCCAAGCTTGCCTCAGAGCATTTGAATGCTTTCAATAGTATTTTGAGTAAGTTACAGGATGCAGGTTTTGATTCTAAATTGAGGGCTATCTTCTTGCTCATAACCTTGCCGATTCATGGGAACCATTGGTTGTGTCATTGAGCAATAACCCCAACTTGACATTTGATGGTGTGCGTGTATCTATTCTAAATGAAGAGATTAGACGCAAGGCAAGTGGGGAAAATAGTGGATCAGCCTACAATGTAAGAGGAAGAATTGAAAAAAGATATAATGCTACAAATAAAAACAAAAATCACAGCAAAAGCAAGGAAAAACAGCAAGATGTAACTTGCTATCAATGTGGTCGCAAAGGGCATAAAAAGCCCGATTGCATGTACTTTAAAAAGAAACAAGAACGCAATAAGCAAGCTAATACAAAAGGCAAAAATAATGACAAGGATGGCAAAAAGAATATGTGGTATCTAGTGTTGTTATTGAGAAAATAAAACATGATAAAGATGTTGATTTGCTGGTTGCATTTTCAGATCCGCTTGCCATGACAATGAAAGATATGTATATCACTAAAACAAATGTGATAGATGCTTTGTCACAATCGTGGATTGTTGACAACGGTGCTTCTTTTCATGTAACTCCATCTTTGAAATGTTTTTCTACTTATGCAAAAGATAATCATAGAAAAGTCTACCTTGGCAACAATCATGCATGTGATATTGAAGGAATGGACACCATACACCTGGCTCTAGAAAATTGTCAGGAATTGATTCTTCATGATGTTAGATATGTACCTGGTATCAAGAAGAGCTTGCTTTCTGTTGGACAGCTAGACAACAAAGGTTACTTCACTACTTTTGGTAGTGGTATGTTGAAAATACAGAAAGGATCTATGCTAGTCACTAGAGGTGGTAAAAAGGGGACTCTGTATTATCTCTACTGCAAGGCACTTCTTGGAAAGTTTGTTGTAGTTGCTGAAGTACAGTCACACATGGAGTTATGGCACAAGCGTCTTGGCCATATGAGCCAAAAGGGTTTGCAAGCACTCTCTTCGCTTGGAAGAGTTGATGTGAGAAACTCAAAGCTTGACTTTTGTGACGATTGTATTCTTGATAAACATGTAAAAAGTCCATACTCTCACGGAGCCTCTAGGAAGGAATGTATCTTGGATTTAGTCCATTCTGATATTTGCACCACGCTAATAAAAACTTATTATGATTTCCGTTATTTTGTGTCTCTTATTGATGACCATTCTAGGAAGCTACAGGTCTACTTGCTTAGGCAGAAAAGTGAGGCATTGGATGCTTTTAAAAGGCTTTATGCATTGGTTAATACTCAAAAAGGCTTAAAGTTAAAATCCATAAGAACATATAATGGGGGAGAGTATGTGTCTAAAGAATTCAATAAGTTTTGTGATGACAATGGGATTAAACGAGAGCTTACAGGTCCTTACAATCCATCATCTAATGGTGTGGCTGAGCGAATGAATCGCACGTTATGTGAGAAGATTCAGTGCATGCTGTCCACAACTAATCTCTCGCAATCATTTTGGGGAGAGGCACTTAAAACCATGGTGCATATTTGCAACCAATCTCCACATCATGCACTTGAAAGTGGCATCCCTGAAGAGGTTCGTTCTGGCAAACCTACTTCATATGACCACTTAAGAGTCTCTGGCTGTGAATGCTATATACATGTACCTGTTGATAGCAAAACCAAACTGGACATGAAATCTCATAGAGACATCTTCATGGGTTATGGAGATGAAGGTGAAATGGGCTATCAAGTTTGGGTTCCAAGCATAAAAAAGGTGCTACACAGTCGGGATATGGTATTTAATGAGTCAAAGCTACTGAAAAATGTCACATCTAATGACTTAGAGACAAAGAAAGTTCAATTTCAGCATGACCAGTTACTTAAGCAACCATCAGCCACTAAAAATTCAGCTCCTTTTGATGCTGATTATGACAATCAATATATCAATATTGAGCCAGATGAAAATGGGCAGCAAGAGGATGTTGAACATCAGCTTGAGCACCAAAACCAGCATACTGAAAATGAATTACAGCAGCCTGAAATTGTATTACAGCAATTGAACATGTAGTTCAGCAGCCAAACAATGAGATCATTGACATTCCCTTGGATGCGGATCCATTACCTGATAACACAATTCATTGGGTAAGAAGGTCTACACGTGTCAAAAGACCTATACAAAGATTTGATCCTTCTTTGGACTGCGTTTTGCTCACAGATGAAGGTGAGCCTCTTATGTATAAAGAGACCTTATCATGTAAATTAAAGAAAAAGTGGGAGCTAGCTATGCAGGAAGAAATGAAGTCATTGTATCAAAATGATACTTGAGATTTGGTTACATTGCCTAAGGATAGGAAAGACATTCCTAACAAATGGTTCTATAAAATCAAATGTGTGGATGGCAAGCCCAAATACAAAGCCATACTTGTAGCCAAGGGCTATACACAAAAGGAGGGCATTGATTTTCAGGAAGTCTTTTCTCCTGTTGTCAAAATGACCACTCTTCGAGTGTTATTTGTCATTGTAGCATCTATGGATCTTGAACTTGATCAGATGGATGTTAAAACTGCATTTTTACATAGTGATCTGGAAGAAGAGTTGTACATGAAATAGCCCGAAGGCTTTGTTATACAAGGAAAGGAGCATTTGGTATGTAACCTTAAGAGAAGCTTGTATGGTTTGAAACATGCTCCTAGACAATGGTATAAAAAGTTTGATGCCTTCATGCTCTCACATAGATTTAACAGCAGTAGTGCATATCACTGCTTATATATTAAGAAAGCTGATGATGAAAGCCTTATTATACTTGTGCTTTATGTGGATGATATGCTTATTGCTAGTAAGCATAAAAGCCAGATTAATGCATTGAAAAGATAGCTGAATTTAGCCTTTTCCATGAAGGATTTGGGTGTAGTTGAACATATTTTGGGAATGCGTGTAACACGAGATAGAGAGCAACAATTCTTATTTCTCTCACAAGAAAAGTACATCAACAAAGTACTTGATCGTTTTTCTATGGTTGATGCTAAGCCTCTTGGTGTACCTTTTTCACCTTATCTTAAGTTTAGAAAAGCAGATTGCCCAAAAGATGATAACGCAGCCAGTACTATGAAGGGTGTTCCTTATGCTTCGGCTTGCGGTTCACTCATGTATGCTATGGTTGCCACTAGACCTTACATTGCTTATGCAATGGGAGTTGTAAGCAGGTTCATGTCAAATCCTGGCAAAGCACATTGGGAAGCAATGAAATGTATCTTACGGTACCTTAAGGGCACACAAAGAACATGTATTTGCTATGACAAGGGTACGTTAGATTTGCAAGGGTATTGTGATGCAGACATGGCAGGTGACTTGGATACTCGCAAGTCTACTAGCGGGTACATCTTTATCTTGACTAGTGGGGCGGTTTCTTGGTGCTCTAGATTGCAAAATATAGTAGCACTCTCTACCACTGAGGCTGAATATATTTCAGCCACTAAAGCTTCAAAAGAAGCAGTTTGGCTGGTCGCTTGATCAAGGATTTTGGGCTGCCCACCAAAACACCTATACTTGGATGTGATAGCCAAAGCGTTGTATGTCTGGCTAAGAATGGCATGTTTCATGCACGTACCAAACATATTGATGTTCAGTTTTATTTTATCAAACAGATTCTGGATGATGGTCTAGTCACACTAACTAAGATCAAATCACAAGATAACCATGCAGATCTTCTCACTAAAAGTCTTGCAAAGGCTCCACATGAGCATTGCATCAGACTTGTGGGACTTGGTTAAAGGTTTGCTTCGGACCTTTAAGTGGGAGGTTGTTGGGTGTAAAGGCCCTTTGCATGCCCTCCCATGTATATATTACTTCACACATGTGAGCTCACCCTAGCGGGTGCAAATGTACCGTACCCTAAGTATAAATACATTCTTTTATTCTTTGTGTGTACCACACTGATACACAACTATCCGTTGACTCACTCTCACACTATCCCTAGCAGGTGTAAGTGTACTGTACCCTAAGTATAAATACATTCTTTTATTATTTGTGTGTACCACACTGGTACACACCTATTCGTCGACTAACTCTCACACTATCTCACTGTTCAGGACTATTCAGCACCTCGACTATTGTGCCTGCCCTCTTTCTCTGCTTCCGCTTCAACTCTACATTGTGGGCAAACATCTTGTGCTGATACAAAGACGCAAACTTGCTCCACACTTCCGCCGCAATCTTCAATCTACAAACATGCACAAAAACAAAGTCATGCAGACTTATAAAGATAAAAGATCTGGCTCGAGAAATGAGCCGATGCCATAAGGCAGCACGATCCATATAGAGCCTATCAACTGGATCCTCCTTGCGACGCCGAATAGGTGAAGAAACGAGCTCCCAAAGATCAAAGGTGCCAAGTATACACTCCACCTTGCAGGACCACAAGGAATAGTTGAAACCATCTAGTTTTTCTCTTTTGGGTATAGAAGGGAGAACATGCACCTAAACAAAGGGTATCAAGGAAGCCATCTTCACTTCAGATGGGACCTTCACTTCAAATGGGGCCCGCCATGATAGATGAGCAAAAAAAGAACAGATTCGAGGAGACTCCTCTCATTGGTGGTAACCGCGAAACTCCCGATAATCATGTCTCTGCTCAAACGAGTGGCGTAGGATAAGCTTCTCATCTAAGTCATCGAAGCCTTGAAACTGGTAAGACATCTTCCGAGTTTGCAATCACCAAAAAAGTTGCAATACAAGACAAATTAGACAACAAAATGTGATGTCTACACACAAGGACTATCGCCTACACCAAAGATGTCGCTTGAGGAGAGAGAAAAAACGCTGATGCCAAGCAAAAAAAACCACCACCACCCCACACATGATGTCGCCTACGCCTAAATGGTTGTCACCTCCTCCTAGATGTATACATTTGCAACAAAACACAAATTTTACCATTGACGCAATCACCACAGAATGTTGCGTTTGCAACGAACACAAGAGATAAAAGCTGCATTTGATGGTTGGGCTCCTCCTCTACAAAAGATCTCACCTCCATGCTCCCAATTAGGCTCTGATACAATGTGAGAGTGCGCGACAGAAGAAGAAACACGAGCACAGACACACACACACACACACACACACACACACACACACACACACAGAATAGAAGATAAAGAAAGACATACTGCGCTGACCGAAGAAGAATATTGAATACAATGATGACTGATAAGTCCTTGCATACAACACGAAGCATCAATGAGGCACCATATCAGGCTGAGATGATGAAAGCAAGACTAATGACGAAGAGTGTCAAAGAGGAGGGTGTTGAAGATAACCTACACAAGTGAGAGAGTGATCAATGAGGGGGCTATAAATAGCCAACACCTTCCAAATCTGGCCAACTGCAGCAAATGCATAAAAATGACTGCATTAAACGCAGTCTGACTGCTGAAAAAAATAGGGAAAATGATGTAAAAAATAACCAGCAGTCTTGGAGCAGTCTAGCACTTACCAAAGGTGGAAACCTCCTAACGGAGTAGGGAAATGCACAAGAAATGTGCCTAAAATGGGAGAAATGCACACTAAACTACCAAAGCTCCCATGTCTTCATCAAACTCTAACAAGAGCTCACAACCAAGAGATGACAGAGTGACATGACTAAAGCACGCAAGCTAACACCTTCTTGGTATTCTACAAGTTTCGGCACTTGTCTTCAACATCAACACCCTCCCCCCCTATTGGTCACATTTGCGCTGAAAATCATGGTTGGCAACAATGACAGCAGTCATCTCATGCACATTAAGAAGCTTGAAGGAGCACATAACTTTGCAATCTGGCAAAAACAGTGCTATAATATTATGTTGCAGAAGAAGCAAGCAAAGTCGATTAAGACCAAAGGTGCAAAGCCCGCAGATTTGGAACAAGAAGACTGGGATGAGTTAAATGAGCTTGCACGCTCAACCATCGAGCTATCGATTTCTAATGCCTTGTTTAACATTGAAGGTTTGGATTCTGCCTATGCTATTTGGACTCAACTGGAATAACTGTATGCACAGAAGAGTGCCGCAAGCAAAGTTTGTTGGCTGAAAAAGCTTATGAATTTGTGTATGAAAGAGGGTACGGCAATGTCTACTCACTTGAGTGAGTTTAACTCCATTTTCAGCCAGCTGGTTACCTTGAAGTTCATGATTGATGAAGACTTTAAGGCTACGTTCTTGCTTTGCACTCTGCCAGAGAGTTGGGATAGATTCAAGACTGCTATGAGCAATTCTAATGTGATCCTCTTGTATGCTGATGCAGAGAGTGTTCTACTCATGGAAGAAATGAATCGGCAAAACAATGCATCCAGTAACCCTTCCAGTGCTTTGCATACTACGGGCAGATCACAACGGAAAGGCAAATCTGATAGCAAGGGACGCAGTAAATCACGTGGTAAGGCTGTTGAATGCCATCATTGTGGCAAGAAGAGTCACTTTAAATGTGACTGCTACAAATGAAAGAAAGAGAAAGGAAAGGGCAAGAAGAGAGATGATAGCAAGGAAGGGAAGAAAGAGAGTCGGCCTAAGAAGAGAAGTGTCAAAATCGAAGAAGTGAATGTAGTCACTCATGACAGTGACAATAGGAATGACGTACTCTTTGTCTCTTCACACTTTAGTACACATGCTTTACTTGCAGATACGGATGATGACATGCACACTGGGATTCTAGATTCAGGTGCTTCCTTTCATGTCACCACTCATCATGAGTGAACCGTATTGCTTCAAGGAAGCAATGGACAGACAGGACACCAAGAAATGGTATAAAGCCATGTTGTCAAAGATGGAATCTCTTGAGAAAAATAGCACTTGGAACTTGGTGCAATTGCCTAAAGGGCAAAAATCCTTCCATGCAAACGAGTTTACAAGATGAAGGTCACTTTTGGTTCCTCACCAAAGTACAAAGCAAGATTGGTTGCGAAGGGGTACAAGCAAGAACATGGAGTTGACTTTGATCAAATCTTCTCTCCTGTAGTCAAGATGACTACATTGAGAACCATTTTGGGCTTGGTTGCAGCTGAAGATATGGAGCTCATACAGATGGATGTAAAGACTGCATTCTTACATGGTGATCTGCATGAAGACATATATATGCAGCAGCCTGAAGGGTTTGTAGCAAAAGAAAAAGAGAAGATGGTATGTAAACTCAAAAGGAGTTTGTATGGGCTGAAACAGGCACCAAGAGAATGGTATCATAAGTTTGATACATTTATGCAATCTCAAGGTTTTCATAGAAGTCAAGTGGATCACTGCTTGTACACCAAGAAGGCAGCAAATGGTAGCCTAATTATCTTGGTTCTGTATGTTGATGGCATACTGATTGCTGGCAAGGATACTCATGCCTTAGACTCACTGAAGCAAACTCTTCATGGCAGCTTTGACATGAAGGATCTTGGTCAAAAGGATTACTCTATCTATCTCAGCAGGAGTATATCTCCAAGGTTTTGCAACATTTCAATATGCGGGGGGGGGGGGGGGGGAAACAATTGGGGCTCTATTGCCTCCATATGTGAAACTCGGTGCAAGGACAACCCTACATCTGATGATGAGAAGGTTGAAATGGCCAAGATATCATATGCTTCAGCTGTTGGCAATTTCATGTATGCTATGGTTGCTACATATCCTGGCATTACCTTTGCAATCGGAGTGGTTAGAAGATACATGGCAAACCCTGGTAAAAAGCATTGGGAAGCAATGAAAGGTATTATGAGATACCTCAAAGGCACAAAGGATTTGTGCATCTGCTTTGGAAAGCAGAAGGCATCTGTCGTTGGCCTTACAGATGCAGACTATACTAGTCATGCGAACTGCAGAAAGTTCACTTCTGGGTATGTGTTTACCTTCACAAGAGGAGCAGTCTCTTAGATCTTCAAGCTACAAAAGTATATTGCATTGTCTACTACAGAGGCAGAGTATGTGGCTGCCACTGAGGCATGCAAGGAGGCTTTATGGCTTTCATGTCTAGTGGGAGAGCTTGGCATTACAGAGTTACATGTTCTCCATTGTGATAGTCAAAGTACTATCATGCTAGCACGGAATCCCGTCTTTCATGCAAAGACGAAGCATATACAAGTGACGTATCACTTCATTAGAGATGTACTTGATAGCAAGAGCATTGAGCTTGTCAAAGTGCATACAGATGATAATCTTGCAGATCTTCTAACGAAGGGTCTTCCAGCAGAGCAATTCGCTCATTGCCGACAAATGATGGAAGTTGGATAGATATATGTATTTCAGCTTTGTACATACCTAGACTTAGCTGATTTTCTTTTCTTCTCTTAAGGCACATTGCCTTTAGGTGGGAGGTTGTTGGGAATAAAGGGCCATCGTGCCTTTTATATGTACACGGGTATGAACACACCCTTAGCAAATTTGTACTTTCATGTATATCTATCTAAAACCTAAAAATATACACTCGTCATTGTACCGAACATGCTCTCTCTCTCTCTCTCTCTCTCTCTCTCTCTCTCTCTCTCTCTCATAAGAAAGCATTGTGTGTCTCAATCCTTGCGCTCTCTGCCATAATAGAGAGGGTGTTGAGCTAAGAAATTCATTATATGCTCACTAGTCTCTTAAACATCCCCAAAACATACGTATTTAATTAAAAACATAAAAACGATGCGCAATTCGAGAGTTTCACTGAAACACTAATTTGGAAAGGCCCATCCACATCTAGAGATAGATAGGCTGTCCCCATTCAATCTTCATCATTTTGTACATGTTTCTCACTCTACCCTGCAAATTTCAACCATCAACCACCTACCATCTCCTATCCAACCATCACCGACTACAACCCATCACTATCTAGCCCTATGAGGCTTATTTCCACTCTATGTAAACCCTAGCAACTACTCCATAATATTCTTCATTGTGTTTTTGTCATGTCATACAATCTATGTTTCCACAGTGCAAACCCTAGCAACTACTCCATAATATTCTTCATTGTACCATCTCATCAATCCGCTCCTTGGACAGATAAAGGCTGTTAGATGTTGAGAAACCCTTCACCTGCAGTTTGCGTTTTTGCATTTTTGCATTTTTGCGTTTTGCGTTTAGGGTTTGCAGCCCCAAAAAGAGGCGCCATCCTAGACTGACTATGCTTATTTATAGGCCACTCTCTCATTCATTCCTCATGGCTGATTCATTCAGTCCATTGCCTCTTCTCTCCAACCTCTCCATTGCCCTCACCCCCCTTCAGAAGGACATTGCGGTTCATGGTTTGTGGTTGTCTTCATCATCTTCCTTGTGCTACAACACCCTTGTTCCCTTGTATCACATTCACTCCATGATTCTGAACTTCATCTTTCCATTCGTCAGAGTTTCTTCGCTCTTCTTTTCTCTTCTCCATGTTTGCCGAGTTCACTCCATGTTCCTCCCCGCCAACCCTATTGTCTCGCTGGTACATCATCTTTTGACATTAGACTCATTCCCCTGCTTCGGCTCCGTAGTTCGCTTGATTGAGAGCTAGTGGTTGTTGTCCACCCATGGCTCCCCAAGAGCTTCCTATTTCCTTCCCTCCCTTGTCTTGATCCATGGACACCGACTGGGACATAAGCATCGAGGAGATTCCATGTAATACCCCTCCTTCATCTCCCCCTTCTACTGAAGTTCAAGAGGCCACCTCTCGGAGCTACCTAGCCTCTATTCCATTGGGGCCCCAATTACGTTCTTCAACACCACCATGGCATTTCCTTCGTCTTTAGATGTTTCGAAGGCCATGATCTGCGAGTTTCTTGATTCTTTCTCTCTCTTAGAGGGGGATTCAATGGGGGGTTCCAAGGGGGATCATCTTTCTTTTTCAGAGGCGATTCCATTTCTCCAACTTCAAAGGGGGTTCCTACTCACCCTACGGTTCTTCACACACCCCACACCCTTTACCTTCTTGGGGTGGTTGACATCTCCATGACATTTCACCCATTGATTCCTCTTTCTCTTTGATATCCAAGATCTACAAGTTCTTCCTAGTTCAAGGCTTTGTATATTTCTGCTATGGCTTCGTGGCTAGGCCTACATATACCTTTTGGCATGGGGTGACCGAACTTGTGGCTTCTCTCCCTAGGTTTAGTTTCAGCTCATCATGTCTATTGTTCTTCACTACACATTACCTTAAAGGTAGAATACTGGGATTTCCCGATTTCAAGACCATATCATTCAATGCCATTTCCCTCCTCCATTTCTATTTCTACCTTCCATTTACAACCCCCAAAGAGGCTTTCTCAGCACCACCCAAGAGACTTCAGTGGGCAACACTCTAGACTGTCTATGCCTATATATATGACACTAACTTCATCCATTCCACTCATCCCACATTCATTCCTTTCGACGTTCCATCACTCTCTTCCATCTCTCCACTGCTGCTCACACCCCACCTGGAGGACATTGCAATTCTTGGTCTTCATCGCTTCTTGCACCAAGCGCCTTGTCCCCTTCTTCTAGACTTCATTTTGGGTTCCAAATTCTCTTCCTCCACCTCATGACCATTTCCACCATTTTGGGCTGCACCAAGCGCCTTGTCCCCTTCTTCTAGACTTCGTTTTGGGTTCCAAATTCTCTTCCTCCACCTCATGACCATTTCCACCGTTTTGGTATGCACCTGCGTTTTTGGCTGCAAATTCTCCTCCTACACTTGCTAACCATAATCTCCATTTGGCATCAGTAAACACCTGCGTTTTTGTTCCCAGATCACCTCCCTCTACCTAGCACAGTGCTATCCACCTAGCATCAGCCTTTGAGGCTGTGTTTCACAGTCTAACACCTCCCTAGCATCAAAGACCACTACAGCAGGCACCTACTACCTCAAATACCAACGTTTTTGTTGTTCCTACTCCATCAAGGGCTGGATTTCCTCATCTGGTAAGTCGTCCTATTGATCATCATCTAGCTAGTGATCTTCTTCCACCTCCACAACATCTAAGGACTGCGTTTCGCTCCCTCCATAGTTGTCCTTTCTCTTCAGATTACTTCGGCATCCCACTCCTCGGAGAGCTGCATTTCACTCCCTCTATAGGGCATGCTTCCTTCCGGTGCTGCCACCTGATTCAAACAAGACAATGCAGTAATCTTTTGACCTTTGGCTCTATTGTATCAACTTTGTTCACTTAGCATGATTCAATGCTTCATCATCATCTTCTTCTGTGTTTTCTAAGTTCCTCTTCTCTCACTGTTTGCCGTACACACACTATGTTTCTCCCCGCAAACCCTACTCCCTCTCTCTTTTGCTTCCAAAGCAATCATTTCTTGACACGGTTTAGTGTCTTGTAGCATCATGTAACATTTTCCGAAAGTCTGGCTTCACTTTTTTGGGTCATCAAAGAAACCTCATGTTTTTTACGCGTAGAAACATTTCTTACTTGTAGAAACGTTTCAGAAGTTCTGAGCCCAAAGAAATGTGTTTATTTGCTGCTATGAAAATGGTAGTCAAGACTGTTTCCTAGTAAGAAGTGATATTGCTCAACAAGATGTGTCTCATTAATGTAACTTCTGTATGTTATCAATTCCCAAACAATACTGTTGTGCTTCAGTTTGGGCATAACAATCCAAAGGGCCTTCTAGCCAACCGAGCCAATGTCAATTATTATACACATGCCGACACTCGAACCAGAAGCAAGCCCATACAGTACCCGAGTTCAAAAGTCAAGACCACTGCCCTCACATAATAGGAACAGTCGCTTTGCCCTTGTCCTGCCATGTACTTTATTCACCATATGATGATAAGTGTGCAGCCGATATCCATTCCCGATTAGTCACTTTCTCAAAGTGGCTACACACAGTCTGAATGTAAGTTGAAACTGTACATAATAAACAAGCTATGGGATGCATTTGGTCCAGAAAGAAAAAAGGAAGAGAGAGGGATGAGGGGGGGAGATCAAAAGCAAGAAGATACATTTTAATGCACCCGCATTTACATGTTGTTGATAAGCATCATGCATCAATCTACTGGGCCCTATAAAGCACAAAAAAAACATTTCTAGCAATGGCACTAAAAGTTCAAAGCTATGAATTCACGTCATAATTTTTTTATGGTAGTAACAGCAAGCTCATTTTGGTTAACCTGGCACAGCCTTATGGCACATCAGACCCTTTAAAGCAAAATAAGTCTATATATTACATTCTGAATAATACTATTCAGGCCTGACACTATAGTTCAATCTTTCCGGTAGTACAGAATGGTATTAGAATATGCCTGGTAAACAACCTTGGGAAGTCTCCAATTTGGAAAGATTGTGATTGCATTACTACACTTGAGCTATATCCTAGGATCCACTAGTCAAATGATTGAATGATCTGCAGTCAAATTAACCCTTTTTCTAAATTACACACATTAAAAATTTGTATGAAAGCCTCAGCACCTCATTGCACTTTTTTACACTAAAAGACAAGCATATACATATGCTCAGTGTGCTAATGCAAGTAACTTGAGTACTTGAACAACCATTAATATGCAACAGCTATTAGCTGAATCATGATTTGCATTTGCAACAATTACCTAACTACACACCATCACGCTACTGTGTTTATTCCAAATGGTACTGTCCAGTTTACAGGCTCCTTGCATAAAAGTACCTGTATACGTTTTTCTTTTGCTTTCTGAGGTGTATCCAACATTTGAATCAGATCACTTGATCGACTATGAGTCTTCATCATAGCCTCCTCCTCATCATATGAAGAGATTACTAACTTCAACCCATCTCTTTCTTTGATAAGCAAATGTATCTAGAAAATACAAACAACAATTATTTAAAAGGTATTTAGAGTTGAAGTAAGAAAATAATTTACAAGTAATTAATGATATCCTTCAACAACAGATGTCTGAGCTACACTGGAGAGATCAGAGATGCCCAAATTTTGTAATACACTTTTCAATAAAATGGAGAGTTGTACCACTAGTTCAAGAGAAAATTTTACTAAATCCCAATAAAAATTATCACCAAGTTGAATTACAAAGCACACGATTCTTTATCGAGGAGTATGTGCAGACAGATTTTGTAAAACCAATGTTCAGATTAAGTTGATTTATAAGGGGGTTGACAACTACAAGTGAGGTCAACAACACAAAAGGTGCAACATTAAAATTCGCCCAATATTGACTATGGAACAATAAATCAAGCGAAGCACAATCATATAGGCATTGTTGCGCCATAACCAAGCCAGGTACCAACTACCAAACTCCTATGAGCTAATAGAGGGAGAGAGATCTTTCTAGACCTGAAGCTGTCATCCAGCCTCCTCCACAAGTTTGAGAGCAAGAGATCTTAGATACAGTGTCTACACTAGTAAGGAGTGGTTGTCGCATCTACTTAGATCCTGCTCATTTGAATACTCATCCTTAGCCTAGTAACGTAGCTAAAGAAAGCTGCATCACATGGCTTGTCCGTTAAGCTAAAAAAGTGCATTTCATGTTAAACCTTAATTATCTCATTTAAACAGCCCCACAACTCAAACTTCAATGCTGTCACCTACTCCAAAGGAGGCACCTACCTGCTGTGTTTTGCACTTGACTGCTGACGTCCACATCTTTGCAGCTCCACAGTCAGCCTGCCTGGTGCGTTTCCTGTTTTCAGCTGTCATCTTCTCTTTGATGGAGTGCTTCATTGACCTACCATGATTTCCAACCACGTGGACAGCTTCGTTTTCAGATCTGGTCAGTTACCTTGCTGTTGTGCTGCTCTTGGAGGTCATAGTCTGCTGCAACACACTCCCACATGCTGCATTTCTGCTGCCTGCCTACTCCAGCAGCTCGGACTGGTGGTTATTACACTCAGGATCCATCTCCGGTGATCATCGTACTCTAAGATCTCCCTCACCCTACTCCCACGAGTCATCAGTTGTTGGATAGCTGTGCCTTTGAGCATTCTATGCAAGCATTCATTCATTCAGTTATATCAGAGTTGTGTCTTCTTTGTTTTGCATTTTTGCTTGAATTGTTGTGTTTTAGTTGTGTTCGTACATTCTATGTTTCTCAAGTAAAACCCTAGCATATCTTCATATGGTATCAAACCCTACCTATCATGGAGGCTTGGTTGACGCATAACTAATTCACAATGGCTGAGACACCTTCCTCTTGGGAAGCTACTGTCTTCTCAAGTTTCTACTTCACCTAAGGCCTTGAGGAGGCATTCTGGCCTCAGCAAGGAGTACAACACATCATCATCTTCACCTCCTTTACCAAATGTAGGATAGATGAGGAAGGAGGAGTTAAGAGAATTCATGCATATCAAATACCCCAACTACACTCCTATTTCTTTAAACTGTTCTCGCGAGAGGACATGAGCATCAGTTGGAGTCTAATGGTGAGGATGGCCACCTCTCTACTCAAGGAGAACATACTACATTAAAAATAGCTGGTCACCCCTTGTCTTCATCACAACCAGACCCAATGTCAAAATATAACTGCTATGAACGCAAACTAGACAAACAGTAGAGTTTGCACAGAGAAACACAAAAAACAAAAAAGAAGAAGATCATGAATGATGAATCACTAAATCATGCTAAGTGAATCAAGCTGATACAATGGAGCTGAAACTCTGAAGATAATTGCATTGCTCTGTTTAAATCTAGCAGCAACACTTGTAAGGAATCTACATAGTGAAGGGAATGAAATGCAATCCTCCAACAGTAGGATATCGAAGGTAAATGATGAAGGGTGAAGGAAAGGACAACCAGTTGTAGAGGGAGCAAAACGCAATCGTCCAAAGCTGTTAGAGATGAAGGATATGCTGAAATCCTTCCAAGCTGGTGGCTACTATCAAGGTGACTATTGGGCAACCAACTGGGAAAGAAAACACCAGAATATTTGATAAAGATCTCTACGTCTAAGTGACTATCACACAAGGATGTGATATTTTGAGATCCTTTAATCTTGCTGATAAGATTTATTTCAGTTATTAATCAAATGTGCAAGGTTGTTTAGCACATGGGATGCATATAGTAGTTATTTCATGGTAACAAGCCAAGGACCTCGAGGATGCAGTGGGTGTCAAAGGCAAAAGTTGTGTTAAGTTATACAAGCAGGGCTTTGGGGGTTAGTTGGTGTCAGTTTTGGCCCTAACACACTTATTTGGCCAATAAGTGTCAGTGGTGACACTACGGACTAGCATTAATTAATTAATTCATGCCAGTTTAAGAGTCAGCAGAGGTTGGGGATCACTCCATGTTGCAAATGGCCTAGCCAATTTAATTATGGATGGGCACATTTAATTTTGGGCAAGATCAAAAGAGATGGAATTAATTTTCAAGATTATTTAATTCTGAAAATTATTTAAATGGCTAGATAATGCCGAAAAATGGGTTTAGAAGACTGCCACTTGGCAAAAATGCACATGCAAACTAAAGGTGAATGTGATACGAGGGAACAAGGGTACCATAGCACAAGGAAGATGATGAAGACAGCCACGAACCACGAACTGCAATGTCCTCCTGAAGGGATGTAAGGACAGTGGAGAAGTTGAAGAGAAGAGATAACGAACTAAGTGAATTAAACATCAAGAATGAGTAACAGAGGCAACCTATAAGTAGGCAAGAGACTATCTAGGGGGTGCCCAGAGGGAGGGCGTCGACTGTCCCCGATGGTGCCCCACTGTGGGCGCCCAACCCCTTTTTGGGATTGTCCACTGTGAAACAAACCCTAAATGCAAAACACAAACTGCAAGTCAAAGGTTTCTCAACACCCCCTCTCAAGCCCAAAAAGGGGAACAAGAGAAGAGTGAGGTGGAGATGCAATGCTAGATGCTAAAGAATGCTCATATAGCAAGTACTTTGACAATGTCCCCCGTGGAAAAATTGTTCACTTGCCCAAGCGCCCTAGTACAAAGATGATGAAATCATGCAATGCATAGCAGAAATGTCAAACTTTGTGTGGTGCCGAGAATCATAAGAATATGCCCCTACTCGATCTCGAGAGTTGACTCCATATTGACCAAGTAATTAAGGCAAGAAGAAGAGGAAGAAGATGTAGAGGATCCCTAAGGTCCAAGATTTCCACCTGAAAGGTGACCTGCAATAAAGAACAGTAGACAAAGTGAACTAGAGAACCCAAAACTCAACCTTGGGAGAGAAGCCACTAGCTCCGTGCATCCATGCAAGAAGGAATACGAAGGAGAAGCTGCCAGCTGGAAATGCAAGTTCCAGCAGACCAAAAAGAGGCCCCAGGTTGCAGATAACAACAGCCAAAAGACTCTAGCTGAGCCGCCAACAGCAGGGAGAAGCCACCAGCTGTCAGCAAGCAAAAAACAAGTGTAACTGAGAGTAGCCGCCAGGTAAGGTATTAATGCAACAAAGAAGAAGAGAAGTGGATGTTAAACCCGCCACCAGTCTTTGTCTTCACTAGAGTGAAGGATCTTTGCCACTGTTTGAGCAGATCTAGCTCTGATACCATGTCAAAAGACGACATACCAACGAGACAGTAGGTTTTGTGGAAGACAAAGTGAACTCCGTAAATACTAAGAAGAGAAGAGAAGAGAGAAGAAACTCTGATGAATGGAATGATGAAGATTTAAATCATGGAGTGAAAGTGATACAAGGGAACAAGGGTGCCATAGCACAAGGAAGATGATAAAGACAACCATGAACCACAAACAGTAATGTCCTCCTAAAGGGGTGTGAGAATAGCAAAGAGGTTGGATAGAACAGATGACAGACTAAATAAATCAGCCGTCAAGAATGAGTGACAGAGATAGCCTATAAATAGGCAAGAGACTGTCTGTAAACGCCCCGAACAACGTAGTATGCTTAACAATTATGATATTCGCTTGTTTTCGAGATTTAATATAAAAGAGAATGAACACTTAAAGCTGAAAATGAAAATTACTCACAAAATTACAGCCATGAAAATGTAAAAGTAATGGAGACAAGATTGAGGGTTGAAGATGGGCAACCCCCCCCCTCGAAGGAATGTATTTCTGCTCAACCCAAGTCCCTTAGGGAAGAGCTCAGTTACAATCAACCTGAGAGTGAGGAGAAGTAATTCTCACTCTCACAAGATCATGCAAAGATGTACAAACACACATGCATTATCTATTATGCAATGATAAAAACTGATTTCTTTACAGTATGAGAGAAGAAAGAGGGGAAATCAACCTTTCTCCATCGTTGAATAGTAGTACATGGATAGGGCTTGCTTCTTGTTGCTAAAATGGAAGAAAGAGCTTGAGAAGAAGGTGTTGTAATGAATTTACAGGCTTGCTGTCCTGTAAAACAACAGTGATAGAAGAGGGAATATGGAGGAATTTGATAATGGAGAAGTGGGGAATGATGATGAGGATGGATGGGGCCAGTTTCTGGCTATCTGGGGGTGTTGTACATGAGTTTACAGCAAAGAACTTATTTATAAGAGAGGGAAGAGCTAGTACAAAAGGGGAAAGTGGAGTAGCACAAGACAAGTGTCCAACCACATGTCATGAGATGTGACAAGTGGTGGAACACTTGGAAACTTGTGTGACAAGTGTCTTGACACTTGTCTCTTCTCTATGGCCTTCCTTTTTGGGCTGAATACTGTCAAGAATAGAAACAACCAAATTTAGTAAGTACAATCAGAGTACAGAACTTACTATTTTTAAAATGACATCCCTATTTTTTCGGACTAGCATTTTTAGGCTAATTCGAGGCTCCTAAAATTTAGGGACCACCTAAAATTTAGGGATCTCCTAAAATTTAGGGACCCCCCCAATATGGGTGTCATATGAAACTTTTTCCGTGTACATCGCAAAAACGGTATTAGAATCTTCATGTGACTTTCCTATGCAAAGAAATGTGCATTTCAAGCTTTCAGCCCACACATGCACATTATACAAGCATTTCATGATCATGCCATCTTGTTGATTGTAACTGTCTGTTCTGGTGGATCTAGCCTACACTTCAAGGCATCAATCTTTTCTCTATGCGAGTCTAACCCTGATATGCGTGAGTTCTGGTCACAGGCGCCCAATCGGGCCATATAGGTGGAAGTGTGAACTATCTTTTCTCTAACCCACCGCGTGGGTCCACCATAACCTGTGACCACTCATCAGTGGCCAGCTCCAATGCACTTTTCTTTATATCTAATTAGTGCAAATGAAATAAATTTAATAAATCATTATATAGACAAATTAATGAAAAAGGATACAAATTCTATTTCTATAGAGTTGTGACATTGTCTGGGGTAGCGCCCGGAGGGAGGGTGCCGGCTATCCAAGGTGGTGCCCCACTTTGAGCACTCAACCCCTTTTAGGAACTCCACTATGAAACAAACACTAAACGCAAAATGCAAAACGCAAAACGCAAACTGCAAGTGAAGGGTTTCTGAATGGGGGAGGAAAGAGACACACACAGAGAGAGACACAGAGAGAGAGCAACTGGTCCATTTTTCGATCAAAGAACAGCAATTTACCACACAAAACAGCCATCTGGGGGCCTCAACAAGCAGGGGACAACAAGGAGTCACCTTCCAAGGACTGGCAACAGCATTCCTGATCAAGTGACATCATTTTGGAGATGCCTAGCAATAGGTGACCACATTAAATACAAGCTGGAGCAAGCAGCAAGAGATCGTGGCATTTCTCAGTCATTTTGGGTAGATCTCAGCCAAATTTGGTGGACAGCAAAGAGAGATCTCTACTATAAATCCTAAATTTCTGCAAAAATAAGGATTTTACAGCCACCTCATGACCCGTGCCAATCGGTGAAGGTATCGTACACTGAATTCAGCACCTGAAATTTGTGTAATTGTCAATGAATTCAGATGTCAGCCCATTCATTGTAATTTGGGGCAGCATTTGGCCAATTGGTGGCTACATTTGTGCAAGTCCTGGGTGAAAAATCAAGGGGCAAATGATCCAAATTGATAGCTGATCGTTGCTATAGCAAAGGGGCTTTCCGAACAACAAAGGAGATTGTGAATCTTAGCTTATATTGATTCCATTAGCAATCAAGTTAAAGAAATACCGAAAGGGGTAGCAATTTTGGGGCCAACAAGGTATCAAATGTTCGAGATTATTAAGGTAATTTGTGCAATTCAAGTTATGTTTATTTGTTGATTGTTGTAACTAAGTGCTTGATCAAAGTATTACCACCCTTTTCAAGAAGGAAGGCTGGTTTCATGGTTCCATTGCTAGGATACCACTCAATCCCTTGATTTGGTGGGCTCGAGGCACCTAATTGCAAGCCAAAGCTTTGTGCTAGTGCTGATTTTCATTCTCACCTAAGAAATTACAGAAATGTCTTCATACAATGACATGCAATCAAGCAGTGATGATGCCTCTCAATATCAACATTCACATGGAAATGAAGAAAATGCAATGTCTGACCTTGAACAAGGCTCAAACCATGGACAGCAAGCTGAAAATGTTGTTGTTGGGTAAGATGCATGGCCTTCAAGGCATAAGGAGGCTGATGACCAGCAAAGTGGAAAGGAACTTGATGACCAGTTCAAGAATCGGATGAGGATAGCAACAAATCTCTTTGCTGAATTAGCAAAGGATCCTCAATTTATCCGATTTTTGAATGCTCCGAAGAAGGACAACAAAGCCAAGAAGAAGAAGACATCTTCTACACCTTCGGGACAGCAACATACACTAAAGGTAATGCCAAACCCTTCATTTGAAGCTCCCAAAGATGCTAATGAAATAAAACAGTTGATACCTACGCGGCAACCAAATGCAAATGCAAGGCCATCACAAAAGTGCCAATCCAATAGATTTTGGATAACCGGGCATGCATGCTATGATGGGGGCAGCAAGGATATTTTGGTGGAAGCACGATTTTTCATGCTATGGTTGAACAGCGACCACATATGGGAATGTATGGCACAAATCCCTATGGTATGTAGCAACCCATGCGTGGTGTGTAAGGCCCAATGTATTCAGGTGTGGCTGAAAACATGCAAAACCCTATGTATACTAACATTGGCTTGATGCCTAGGGCACAAAGTAGCATGTTTGATACTACATCTGCACCCCCGAATGCTTATGGGGCTCAAGGAATGAATGTTGGTTGTGCAAATGCTCCATTTGGCATTGGTTTTTATGTAAATTCAGCAAATGCACCCTTTTTGCAGCAGCCAGTGTATGACAACTTAACACCCAAAGGGACAACAAAAGACTATGATGAGCGTGGAAAAGTAGTGAAGTTTGAGTCCTTCACTGGTGCACAAGATAGGCTGAAAGCTTTGACTTTCATTCAACAGTTCGATACAACCTATTCAAGGTGGAACTTCACCGAGTCCTCAAAGATTCGAAAGACGGCTCTTTCTTGAAAGGGAATGCATTACAGTGGTAGTCCACTCTTTTGATGCAAAGTACAACATCGTCAACGTGGGTACAATTCAAGCAAAGGTTTGCATCAAATTGACTAACAAGTACCTTTGAGGTGGACATCATGACAGCTTGGAATAAGAAAATAAGTTGGATGCTAAGGAATGTAAGAATTTGGAGCAATATATTAATAAGTTTTGGGATGTATTGCTACCAATTACTTCTTATTGTCCCATATCCCTTCATGAGCAAGTGGAAAAATATGTTTGTGGGCTGCCCAAAGGAATCAAGGATTTTTGCATTAAATCCATCGTGTCTGGCATGTCTCAACTCATAGAGACTACTACTACATGTTGGGTTTGACTCACGCCTACGCTCACAAAGGAGTGTCGATGATCCGCAGTAGGACACTGCGGCATTTTTTACTCTCCTTCCGATACGCTTTCTCCCCGAGTTACATTATTATCTATTTTGCATGTTTATGTTACACAATTCGGTCACTTACTGTACTTTACGCCTTTTGAGTGTGAACGCATCTTAACCACCCTAAGGTCTAAGGGTTGTACTTTGTACTCTCACTTGCACTTCGGAATTGCATTGGAAATCATGTTGTCTTTGCGCTCACTCTCTCTACTGTCTACTGTGTACTTTTAGCTGAGACCTTCCATCTTCCGTCTCACATTTCAGAGCTCAGGCTTGGTACGATCTAGCTCTCCACGCTCATCAACCTATGTCTTCAACTCGTCAACAATCCAAGCCCACCACCCTACATGCTCACCTGCCTACAGCTCTTGGTCCAACTACAGCCCCACCACTAGCTGACGTAGCTCATGCCATCAACGTCAGATCCATCCACCTAGTATGGTTGTAACGCCGCCAACAATCTTCTACACCCAGCGTCGACACCAGTCTTGTGTGCGACGCTCCCTGCCCCAACTCCCACAGTCTATAGCTCCCCCGCCACCAACACCAACTCTGCCTGGTCGAAGCACCATCCTAGGTCCACCTGCGCCATTGTCTCACTAGTCCCCAACGATCAACACTTGCAACACCGCTTGCTTCCTATGGCATCATCTATCTTTTGCTCCACCACCTGACGACTGCTCTGCCAAGCTTCTCCCCTTCCACCAAGCAAGTCAACACCAGGCAACCAGCATTAAAGTAAAATTTTGGGTCTTTTGCATTGGTTGTATTGGTGAGCAATGTTTGTGCATTGGATAGTATGTACATTGGAGAGTTGTGATCAAGTGTGACACAGATTTGCTAATTACAGCTTGGTGTATGCTGTAATTTTTGAAAATTTGCAAATTTTCAGGTTGTTCTAGCATTGGTTCTTGCTTTTGTGTTCTTTGAAACAGTGACATTTACCATGGCCGAATAAGGATAGAATGATGTATTCGCATATGTATCCAAAGAGGATAGATTGGACAGCAATAACTATTCCCTATGGTCCTCCATGATGAAGAATGTGTTGATTGCAAAAAAGCTTTGGGATTATGTTAGTGGTGAAGAAGTCTCTCCCACAGTTGTGGCTCCTGTAACACCTCCCCTAGGAGGACATGGTCAAAGGCCCGCTCCAACTCAACCACTTCCCCAAAGATCAACAGCACAAATGGCTTGGGACACACGGGATGCTCAAGCATTATCACAAATTGCATTGGCAGTTCAACGGTCCATAATACCCCAAGTACTAGTCGAGTGATGGCACATCTCTTAAGTTCCTGGCCATGGTATCAAAGGTGTCACAAGATACCCCAAAGGATCCTGCTCGCATGGTGAGGGATGTGAAGATGTCCAAAAAGTAGACCTCCAAAGGACACTCATGTCATCCAAGCATCAATGCCTTCAGCTACAGCTACTACCACTGGAAGTCGCACCCATGAGAGTGGAGCCAATCAGATGACCCCTTTTCCTGCGACTGGCACAAATAGTGGCACACAAGGTACATGATCCAACCCTCAAGCAAAACAAAGTAATTTGTTCACTCCATGGCACCCACAAAGGAAAGCTCAAGTAGATGCAGCTATAGCACACTTTTTTCACTCGTGGAATTCCCTTCAATGTGGCACGATCTCCTTTCTTCAAGGAGATGGGTTTTCGAAATTACGCAATTCGGCCCATCTTATCAATCTCCTACCTATGATGATTTACATGAGAAACTTCTGCAGGAGGAAGTGACCAACATAATGGCCACCATCACACCAATCAAAGAACAATAGGATAACTATGGGTTAAGTCTCATTGGTGATTGTTGGTTTAACGTGCACAACCACTTCTTGGAAGGTGTCTTTGCTGCATGTTGTGGCAAGGCTCTCTACATAAAATCCACGAAGATTGGCACTCGACAGAAGAGAGCTCCTATCTTATGCGAGATATAGGCAGAAGCAATTGAATATGTGGGGCTGAAAAATGTAATTTAGTTTATCTCATATGGAGAGGCAACAGATAGGGCTGCATGTGTTGTATGGGAGCAACAATATCCCCATATTACATGGAGTCCATGTATGGCCCATTGTCTTAATAATTTATTGAAAGACATTCTAGCACTAGCATGGATCAAGAGCACTATCGTTACAGGTAAGGAAATAATCTCTTTTGTCACCCACCATCACTTCTCTCTAGCCTTGTACAAAGAAAATGCTAAAAAGGAGCTGCTAAAGTGTTCTAAAACTAGGTTTGCTTACAATTTTCTTATGCTTCATCGTGCTTACAATATGAGGCCAGCTTCGAAGCAAATGGTTGCCGCTCCATCTTGGGCAACTTGGCCTACTTCAAGAACAACATTGGGTCAATTGTGCTACAATTGTGACCCAAGATGGGTATTGGGAAGAAGCAAAGCAATTGCTTCTTCTATGCTTGCCTATAGTTAATCTCTTGTAGAAAGTGGATATCGATGTGCCATACATCGGTAAAGTGTATGAAGCAATGGATCGTCTCATTGACAACATCCGTGCTCTTGACCTTGCTTCATCCAAAAAACAAGAAATTGAGGAGCTTGCTATAAGCAAATGGAACCAATACTACTTAGTACTTCATTGTGCTGCTTATATGCTTGATCCAAAGTTTCAACATAAGGAAAGCCAACTCCAAGCTGATGCTGAGATTATGCGAGGTTGGAACTCCACACTTCAGAAGTTGGTGGAAAGTCCTGAGGAATAGCAATGAATCAAAGATCAACTCAGAAGCTATTGTAAGAAAGAAGGCATGTTTGGCTGGCCCGATGCCCAATGTGATAGGTAATTTATAATTGTCTTAGTTTTTCTACTTATATAAGGTTTTGATTTTCAATACAACTTTTATTATTATTATTTTTTGTTGAAATGTTGTAGATTCCATGTAGGTGGAGTTACATGGTGGGAGGACTATGGGGCCAATTCTCCAAAGTTGCAAAACTTGGCTATGAGAATCCTTAGCCAAATTTGTGCATCTTGTACACTAGAAAGGCTTTGGAGCACATTCAGCCATATCCACACAAAGAAGAGTAACAAGTTAGGCACACAAAAGGCTGATGATTTATTCTCTGTGAATGCAAACTTGTGTTTGCTAACAAAAATGAAGACCAAGTACACTCATGACTTGTACATTGGCTTTCATAAAGATGAACAAAATCCAAGTTTTGTACAAGAAACTGCAAATGAAGAGGAGGATGCTGACGAAGAGATTCAAGACAATGAGATCAATGAAGATGATGAAGAGGAAGAAATTCTAGATGAGATAGATATTTGATGTTTTTTATCTTCTTAGCACATCTAGTTAATGTAGAATTTGTATTTTCCATTTTGTCCTTCAAATTTAAATGCAGCCTTTATATCTTTGATATTTTATAAGTTTGATCTTGCCTCCATTATTAATTCAAAATGGTATTTTGATTCTTGGATCTCTATCTTTCAAGCTTCAACTTAAAATATTGATAAATAAAGCTTTCTAGTATACACATCTTAAAATATTCTTAAGAAGGATATTATCCAACATGTACCCTTGTATCCCCTTGATGATGTGGTGTTCCCATTCCCGTTTCACCCCGTTTGAAAATTGGCATTCACGTTCCCATTCCCAATTCTGTTCCCTTTGCAACGTTTCCTCAACTATGGCCACAACTCTCTAGGGTGGCGGCTTGATACTAAATCATGATCCAAATAAGGATTTTTTGGGACTGTAAATGGAAACCAAAATAGGAATGAAGTAGGGGAAATGTATTGAATGAGTTTATCAACACCCCCTCTCAAAACCAAAAAGAAATGAAAAAGAGGAATACAAGAGAGAAAAAGATCAACCTAGGGATCCCCATGTTTCACCTATAAGGTAACATGTAGTGAAGAGCAATAGACATGATGAGCTAACAGAACCCAAAACTGAAGCTCGAGAGAGAAGCCACAAGCTTCGTTACTCCATGCTGGAAGGTATATGCATGCCTAGCTACCAAGCCATGGTTGCAACATCCAAAGCCCTGAACTATGAAGAACTTGTAGATCTTGCATTTCTATGCTAAGAAGAGGATGAGTAAATAGATGAGGAAATGGATGATGTGGCATAGAGATGTCAACCACCCCAAAGGTTATCAACAAGGTATGTAAAGAACTATAGGATAGGAGACAACCTCCTCTAAAGCCAAAGGAATGGAATTCCGCCCTGAATAAGAAAGATAAGACCCCTCGAAATCCCCCACCGAATCCCCCTCTAAGAGAGAGAGGGAATCAAGAAACTAATGCATCATGGCCTCTAACACATTGAAAGATGGAGGAAATGCCACCAATGGTGCTGAAGGAGGTATCTAGGGCTACAATGAAACAAAAGCTAGAGAGCTCCCAAAGGTGGTCCCTCAAACTTGAGTAGAAGAGGGAGTGGAGGAATGGGTGTCACACAGAATCTCCTCAATACCCACATCAGAGCCAGTGTCCATGGAGCAAGACAAGGGAGGTGAGAGAATAGAGAGCACTTGGGAAGGTTGTGGTGGACAACAATCATCATCTTTCCTGGAGCAGAGTGCAAAGCCAAAGAAGCGGAAGGAGTCAAACAAACTCCATCTCTCAAAGGAGCTGACTAACAAGAAGACACTATCCAACAATCACATTGTCTCGACCGAGCAAATTGCAAAACTA